>NW_023458569.1:4623150-4655773 GCF_013731165.1 Rhagoletis pomonella | reverse complement strand
AACGTACAAACGTCAACAACGTGCAAAAAACGTCCAAATGACGTTAACAACGTCAATCTGGCAACGCTGCTCGCAACTAGGTGGTTTAAAACATCGTACTATTTTCGTGTCCTGACTTCTATTGCATACAGCGCACCGTTCAAAAGTTTTGCTCCGTTTCATCTTGGTTTCCTTACATTAAATATTTAAGCAAAGTCGAACGTATTTACTTATTACCAAACATGAAATGTGCTTACTTGCTCTCCTCGGCGGTTTATCTCTTAACAATTTCACTTTTGTTAAGAAAATTGGTTGCTTGAAAGTTTTTGTGTAACTTTTTTTTAAACAAATTCAAATTTGAAAAAAATATTTTCAAATGGGTTAACAATACATTTCAATTGACATTATAGCCTGTTTCTTATGAGAGCAATGTCAAAATTAATCACACTTTGTTGGATACATTTTGAGTATGAGTAGTTTAAATATTTGAAGAAAACTTCACAGTGAAACAAACTGAATTCCGATGCAGACCTTTAATAGCTAATACCGAAGTACTGCACATTAAAACTGGTATATCTCGACAAAGAAAATCGAATCGCAACAAACGAAAATGAATTTTAAAGGGGAGGAGTATTACACAATGGGCGCGTTCATAAGACGTAGATGTTTAGCTCAACTGCTACGAAACTGGTGTCAACTGTTGCTGAATATGCTGTAAAATGAACAGCTGATAAATGAAAGCAAATGAAGTTGCAATATATAGAGATAGTTTCGCCGATAATATTCCCAATTCAACGCTGAGCTGCCGCTGTGTTGCAAAAATCTTTCAATGGTTGCGTTCCAGGTAACAGTAAAAGTCACCTGAAACGTGAAAAACCACTTCTCCTGTTACTACTTCCATTTGTTTTTTTTTTTTTATGTAAAGCGCAATGGAGACGATCAAATATCTTTATCAACTTTATGCGGCGAGCAAGTGCGCGGACAAGAAAAAGAAATTGTTTTACGTTTGATTGAGCATTACCAACGTTTGCGGGCAAGACACGAGCCAACCTCACTCACACATATGCAGTGCTTGACGTATTTATTTTATTGTCTCCGTGGCGCTTAAGGTTCTTTGCTTTCAGTTTTTGTTTACAAATGCAACCCTACCTATCGTTCCACACTTTTCATTAACTTGCAGGAAGAAAAACTTCGGACTAAAACCTACCGCTTCTGACTCAGAGAGACTGCAAGTTACTCTCACAAAAGAGTTTTGACTTACATTTTTTTTTGGCACCTGGACCGCTTTCCTTCAAACAAAAATAACGTGAGCACCTGGAACGCAACTCATGTTATGATGAATTAAACAGTGTATAATTATAAAGCGAACATCGTCATACACCTATATTTAAAAACGTAGTATTATTATAAAATATTTTAGTTACTTTATCACATCAGTATTACCGCCTTGGCCTCTTTTTTGGCAGGCACACATGAATACAATTTTAATATATTTTGATAATTTTTAATTTTTTATATTTTTCAGAATATAACTTTTTTGAACGTTAACGTGCCAAATGAAAGCTTATGGGTCATTCTGATTAGCCGGAGCAGAAAGCTTTCTGCACTGAACTGGTTTTCAAACGAGTTAAATGATTTAACTGGTTCAATTTTCCAACAACAACTTCATGCGATTTAACTTGTCACATTAATATAAGTTCAACTGAATCTCTTTTTCGATTTGTTTTATCATGCCTACAAACAACCTTTCAAATTTTCAGTAAACGTTTTTTTTTTTTAAATTCGAAAAAGTTCGAATTAAATCGAATGTGAACCACCAAATTTCGAATCGAATAATCGAATGGTTAGGCAATGTTCTAAATTCGGGAAAAAACGAATTTCAACCCTCCACTACCCATACCTAATGGATACGGTTTGCCAATATTATATTGCGCCGAAGTCTCATTCGGAGACACCAAGATTGTGTTGTGTAGGTCAATGCCTAAATACTCATTTACCAGAACCATTGCGTGCTTTACTTGTCAGAATCTCCACGAATGTTGACAAATACAGTTTGGCATTAGAGGGAATTTCGTGCACTTAGCCTACATGGAATTTCTGTAAACTAACGATTCTCACCCATTTTGTTTGTTTTCGCCAACAAATGAATCACAAATATTTCTTCACATTAAAAAAAAAATAAAAAATTCACTACTAAAAATTTAAAAATGTTCTTAAATCTTGCAAAGAAATTTGGAAAATAAAAATCACTGTTTTTGTTTTTAGGAATGGGGTGGGAGTGTCGTTGGTAAAATTATAGTGAGAGAAAGTTTTTCTCACAAAACCTTTCATTATTGAATCATGAAAATGTTATACTTTAAATTTAATACCTATGTATGTGGTTTAATACTTTTTTTTTATTTTTTTCTCTTTTATTTAATTTTGCTTGTTTACAAATATCAGCTGCTCGTTAGGCAGTTTATTTATCATATCGTTTCTAAGACGTAACTGTTGGACTCAACAATTTCCAGCATTTCCGCAGCAGTTGAGGTAAACAGTTGCGTCTTAGAAAGGCGCGCATTGCGGATCGGATTGCTCTGAGCGCTAAAAAAATTCAATAAATTCAGAATGATTTTGGTATGGTTTTCTTGCACGTTAGCTAAATTATCTGGTTTGCTTAATTTGTGTTACAGATGAGGTTGAAGAACGGCACATTTGCGGAATTGAAGTCAAACTCAATCAAATATTTCCCCCTTATTATTTAAAAAAATTGGAACTATTGCGTATGGTGTTATTGCATGCACCCCACTCATGTTGGAATGATACCAGGTGAAGTAATTATAGTGAGAAGAAAGATTTTGACACTTCCTTATTTGATAATTTGCCTATAAAATGTGACTATAAGACAGCTGAATGTCAGAAAATAAAGCGAGAAATCTGTTTTAATACTTGACCTGTTTATTGCGCCATTCTTCTCACCTCCTTGTACCACGTAAACGGTAAACTTTGGAAGTCTGAGAGTAGGTAAAATTTTACATATTTTTACATCACTATTTCGTACCACAGGTTCGCTTCATCTTCGTAAACGAAATCCACAGTTGGGTTATACTTAGTGAAGCAAGTGATGATGATTTTAACTGAAGCTAAAACACAAAACAATATCCTCTGTGTTATATACCATGCCCATGATTCAATAATACAAGGTTCGATAAACTGACAGTTGTCTCTCTCGCACTACTCCCTTAGCAGTGGCACTGAGTTGCTTCTTTTTAAATTTACTTGGAAAGAGTGTGGCTTTGCTGTGAAATAGAAGTATAAGCTTTTGTGCAATATGTTTATTTTTATATGAATATGTAGCACATTTAACCGATGAAAACATAAATTGTTTTTAAATTGGATGTTAACATAAATCTCATAGTTGTTTTATTTTAATTTTGAGTCATTTTGCAGATTTTGTACAGCTAAATAGCACAAGAATTACGTAATTCACGTAGATATATTAATATTTCGTTCAATATTTCGTTTAAAATGCCAGATATTCAGCAAATACATTACAATTTACAAAAGGAATTTCACTACTAATTGCCTACTTTGCGTACTTTTCTACTACCATTTTCGCAACAAGGGTTTGCATTCTTCCCCTTTCTCTGTCCTTCGTAAATGCAACCTTTTGTAAGGGAGTGTCAAACCGCGGCTGTCAATAATTATCTAACCTTGTATTATTGAATCATGTACCATGCCATGGCGGAATTATACCAGGTGAAGTAATTAGAGCAAGAAGAAAGATTTTGACACTGCCTTTGACTACAAGGCAGCCGAATAGGGTTGCCAGCCGTACTATAATATATAGTATTGTACTATTTTTTGGGTCTGCGTACTATATACTGTTGGATAAAATATAGTATGGAAAAATACTATATTTCTTCAATTATAAATATAAATATATTTCATTCATTTGTAAGAAAGAAATGTTTTAAAATGGATGACATTTATACTGAAATATCAATATTAAAAAAAACATACTTTAAAACTAAGGGTCCATAGATCAAAAATAGCAACATAATTAAAAATACTTAGAAAGATTTACCAAATTTACTTAAAATTATTTCTCTTATGCTCTCTATTCCTGCAACTTCGGCATTCCCAGAAAGAGTCTTTTTTTTAAGATTTTGAAAAGTTGAAATGAGAGAAATAAAGCGAATATCTCACTAATAAAAAATGAACTTTTGATTTATATTAATTTATGTATTGATAGCGATAAAGCATATGATACTTTCAAAGAAATATATTTTTTTATAGAGGAAATGCATAAGAAAGAAAAAGATGTACACTTAAAAAGCATTTTTACTTTTTCTTTAAAAAGATACTATATATATTTCAAGTGTACTAAATTTTTTCAGATTTTTTTGAAAAAGTACTATAAGCTTCTTAGAAAATGTAGAAATGGCAACTCTACAGCCGAATGTTTATTACGCCATGGTTCCATGCAAACATTTTAAGGTTTCCGGCAATGTTCTCAACATATTAAAAAGCATGCAGATAAAATTCATACAAAAGCGCTATGTCCAATTTGCCAAGCAGTTATTAAAGACGACACTTTCCCTATATTTTGTTAGACTTTTCATAAGTAAAAATATTTTATGAATATTACTTTCTTCATATGAATTATATCTCATTTTTAGTTTAATCGAATTTTTGGAATAAACAAAGTTCTTTTCCTTGTGTCAGTAAACTGTTTTTGTTACAAATAGTATAGGTAAGCAATGGGAAATAAGGCAAAATTTGTTTTATTAGCAAAACTCAGATTTGGGTATTATTTCACCACTTGATTAAACAATTTTAATAATAATCGCGATTAACTATTTATTCGTTGATTTTTAATCATTAATCAGATTAACATTTTACCAACACCCCTCGTAAAAGATGGTCCGAAATAAAAAACCAGAGCCAAATTTAAATAATTTTTATTAAAGGTTTTAAGTTCATCCCACTGAAAGTTTGAAATTATTAGCAATGTGAATAACATAAGGTACATAAATAATTGTCAAATCAAACTCCGAGTTTCTTAAACACAACAGTGAGAACGCTTGACAGTTTAACATATACCTGTAGGGAAACGAACTAGTGCGGAACTGGTTCGGTTCTAGTGCGTTGGAACCATGACTAGTACGCGTTAATTCTCTTTTGCATGCTAGCGACTGGCGAATTTAACATTGCGATGTCCTAGGAAGTGTCAATTGTCCATGCCTTTGGCTCTAGTTCCGAACCAGTTCTAAATTCGACAGATAGTATCTAGTTCGTTTTGTATCGCTTTTTCTATAGTTCCGAACCAGTTCCAAATTCGACAGATGAGATCTAGTTCGTTCTGCATCCCCTTTTCTTTAGTTCCAAACAAGTTCCTAATTCGACAGACAGTTCGATCTGCATCCATTTTTTATAGTTCCCAACCTGTTATCAATTCGTCACCTTAGATCTACACTTCTAATCATGCTTGTCGAAACATTTCCCTTTTATATTAAATACGATCGGGAAATGTTTAAACGCATTTATTAAAAATTTATAAACCACATTAGTAGTAGTAGTAGTATTAAACTTAAGTAGTATGTAAAAAAACAAAAGTGCGTTCTGCTTAAAAGTAAAAATATTAGTTACATTTGTCTTACTTGTCTTAATTTAAGCATATTGATTTTTAAGTAAATTCAGTTCCTTTTAAGCTTATATGTATATGAAGTACTTCGAAAGTTTTTGTCTTTTAACTTAAATAAGATATACAGTCAGTCAATAAAGTTTAGGTACAGCGAAGATTTTACAATACCGGCAACTATTTTTTAAATATTTTATTTTTCCCACATTTTTTATAAAAATATGGTTAATTCTACCCCAAAAACCCCAAAAATCAGAGTTCCAAACCTTATGCAAAATTAAAGAAAACTGCAAATTTCCATCCAAATATTGCAATTTACGCTCTTTAGAAAAAATTTAAGTCCGCAGTTTTTTGGCCCATTCAATTTTAGTATAACAAAGTGCACGTTTGAGGTAGCTAGCACTTACCATTGATATTTAGCATTTTTTTCTTTTTTGTTGTTTGGTAAGTCCTAGCTTCCTCATACTTGCATTTCATTATACTAAAATTGAATGGGCTAAAAAACTGCAAACTCAACTTTTTTCTAGATAGCGTAAATAGAAAGTGAATTATTTTAATGCAATTTTGCAGAATTTTCTTAAATTTTGCGCAAGGCTTGGAACTCTGATTTTTGGGGACTTTTTTGTAGAATTGACCATATTTTTATAAAAATTACCGAAAACTAAAATATTCAAAAAATAGTTGCCCGTATTGTAAAAAATTCGTTGTACCTAAACTTTATTGACTGACTGTATTAAGGTAGCTGTGCTGGATTGCATAAAAGAAAGATTAATTTGTCTTTTCTTAAAAAAAGGAGCTCTGGTTGCTTGCATTTTTAAATAAATTTAGTGAGAAAGTGGTAATTATTTTGACACTTTTTTTTAAATGCCTCTTTTTCTGCAACTGCATTGCCTTTCTCAATTGTCCTTCAGGATTAATGGTTCTTAAAAACTATACCAGCGCGAGTACAAACGTATCCTTTTGAGAGGTAGCCGCACCCTTATAAAAGGAATAAGACCCAAACTTTTCAGGTCAAAATTTCAGTAGGTTGCGTCTGTATGGCCTTTTCAATTTTATAAATTATCATTATTTTTAAGTGGAAAAATAAAACTCAAAATTAATGATAATCTTTGCGCTAAAAAAAAATCATAAAATAGTCATTATTTGTAACCCAAAAAAAAAAATCAAATAATAATTATTTCCGTTTGAGCGAAAAAATAAAAATCGATAATAATTCATAAAATAATGATTAAATGCTGATTTAAATTATTTTACTCATAATGATTACCTTCCCTGCTTTTAAAATTTAAAATAAAATAGTTTAGTGAAAGTACCACATTTCACTGCTTTTGGACTGGTGCGGAACTAGTTACTATCAGACTGCTTCGTTTTTGGCGAAAAAGAACTAGTACTGAACAAGTAATCTGGTTCACTAGTTCGTGTTTTCCCTACAGGGTAAACACAAAAGTTTAAACTCGAGTTTATGGCGCAATGTGAACGTAATATTAGCAAGCAGATTTACCAAGCTATTCGTTGAGAGTCACTCACGCATAGCTTATTATGGGTCTGATCATAGAGGTATAACTCCATAGGATTCCCTTTGGTGACAAACCCCATGTTTTACCAAAGACCTGTTTACATTGCTATTATGTCGCCATTGCTTTGGAGGTCTAGTGCTCCACGTGAGATTTCCACGGTAGTTTTGTATCCAGAAGTAATACTAGATACTTCACTTCGGGGCTAGTCTAAATTGTGACTCCCTTAAGTGTGAGGAGAATGAGACCATCTCACCTTCTATTTCTAGTGAAGAGCATGACACTCGTTATCCGGATTTTCACACAGGTAGTCGCTCACCCGTTTAGAGAGAGAGAGATTTTTGACTCGATCTCGACCGACCTCTTCTGAATGGTCTTTCTGCTGCCTGTGGCTTTATAGGCAAGCGCCGCCTGAAGGTGATTCCTGGACACCTCACAGTAACGTCGTTTCCTTGTTGGTCTCGAAGTAAGGTTTCTTCTGTACTCCTCGACCACCTCACCACATCACCAGCGACTGTCTTCCTCATCCTTAGGGTTCCTTGGTTCATGGCGCTTTGCCCAGCCCACCAGTATGACTGACATAGCACCACTTAAGCCCTATCCCCAGCGTCAACGAGACCAACACGATAAGGCTTCGTATTCGTCTTCGTTTTCGTATTCGTGATCGCGATTGTAAGCGTGTTCGCTTTGGTGTACGTCATCGGCCTTGTCATCGTGATTCGCCTTTGTCTAAAATTAAGACTAAACCTAGAGTTTCAGACTGAGTGAAAGCGAAGCCGAAGACGAAAAACAATGCATTAGTAAACATATCACAGTGCAAGCGAAGACGAAGTGGTTGCGCAAGCGGCCAGCTTGAAACTGTGCGGTATCGGTTTTAAAGACGACCGCTTGCTGTGATGAGTTGTTTACATTTTATTTAATTGCTTGCAATTGTGAAAAACGCGTTTTTTAAGAAATTGCTCAATTTTTGACAACATGTAATCAAACGTATTAATTGGCATTCTTGTATATTCGAAAAATGTCTGTCCGTCCTGTCGTAACTCATAATACAAGTGGCGAAATTCTACAAAACAATTTCCTTTTTTATCCTTTACACTGCCCTTGGTTCCTATTTATAATATGCTTCTAACACATTTGTGGTCCTTGTTCAATAGTTTCACTAAAATTTGAATGTAAATACATATAGCAATTCATAAAATTGGTTAATTTGTATCTTTTGTACAAACTTCAAATACAATTTTTTGTCCCATATTTAGCTGGAATAAATATGGGCACCGTAGGTATAACTAGCTCACCCAGTGCGCTTCGCTACACCCAGGGCCGCCGAGAGAAAATTCGGGCCCGGACTGCAAAATCACGGGACCCTACACATAAGTAAGTTGTATTAATTTAAAGGTAATGGATCATTTTCTTAAATGTATAGAGTCAAAAACAATCGGCACGAATCGGAATATATTTATAATACAAGCCTATAAGGAAGCATCAATTGCATTGTAAAAATCAGGTATTAAAATCACATATTCGTAGGTAACTTTTAGTTCGGTTGTCTATGTCGTTTTGGCGTTAAAATTATTTGAATTGACACCGATATTGGCCCTAACTATACTTAAGTTTTTGATAAACTCATGAAACCACTGCGGTTAATAGAGTTGCATGCACTCTGATGAGTAGGTTATGTGAAGTATATCATATTCAATTTCCGAACGACAAAAAGTCAAAGTCTTCAAGGGTGGGTGAAGCAAACCCATCTATAATCGGATAAGGGGTTGCATGTAAGTTACCGCAACAGCGCCATCATCAGCAATCACGCTCTCACTAGGAATGTTAATCCCGGTCTTTTTTAAGTTCCGCAAATCCCGGGATAATGCCTAGAATCCCGGGCTTTTCGGGATTTGTAATTTACACTGGTGGCAATAATAGATTGGCGCTTACACATTGTTAGTGTTTGGCCGAGCTTCTCCTCCGATTTGTGGCGTGCGCCTGGATGTTATCACACAAAGCGGAGGGACCTACAGTTTTACGCCGACTACGAACGGCGATTGTATTTTTATGACAAGCTGTTTTTCATGGCAGAAATACACTCGGAGGTTTGCCATTGCCAGCCGAGGGACGACCGCTGTTAAGAAAAAACCTTTTTTTCTATATTTTTGCGATGTTGCTTTCACCAGGGTTTGAACCCGGGTGCTGTGGAGTGGAAGCGCGCACTGCTTACCACTACACCACAGCTGCCGACAATAATAGAAACACTTTATGTTGACCAGTTTTGGGTATATTTCTTTTGTTTATTTAATGTTTACAATTTTTTGTTATAAATGTGTATACATATAATACTTTGCGACAAGCAATTTTGCACACAAATAAATCAATATACTCGCCAAACCAAGGGCCAAATATAGTAAAATTGCGTTCTTAATTTTTCTCTCTGACATCAGGATTTTTTAAAAGAACTTTGAAATTTGAAAGATATTAGTAATTCAAAAAATGATTTAAAAATTTCAGTGCAATATACTTTAAAAAATAGTATGGGCATCAAATGAAAGAGAAAATTCTGTAGAAATAAACACATTACATTTTTTTGTGCGTAAGCGACGGGTAGGTATTGAAAATACCCTTTTATAATTTTATCCTTGAATATCCTTGAAATTTTCCAATTATTATTTTTGAAAAAATTATATGTTAAGGACTAACTTTATTAGCTTAAAGAAGTTAAATAGATTAAAGGGGCATTTTCAATTCCTATTTGTCCTTGTGAACCCAAAAAAATTATTTCATTTGGTACCCATATTTTTGATTTGGTAGACTTTAAAAAAAATGTAAATTTTGAATAAACAAACGGAATATAGACAAAACTGGTTGAATTAATGCGCCTCTTTTACTTCTGTCACTATTATTATGAAGTTCTTTCAGCCAAAAAATAATTTTTTTTTCTTAATTTTTTTTGCATCGAGCTTTTTTCGACATATCTTAAATTACTTTATCAGATATGTACACGCTAAAGTATTATTAAATGCATATAAATTTAATTACAATGGTCGTCCAGTATAACGAATGCCTATATAACGAACGCTCCAAATAACGAATGCCTTTTTAAATGTATTGATTACTCTAAATAACCAACGGTTGTAAAAAAGAGTATTCTATATAACGAACGCTTGTTTACTTTATGTGCTTGAATGGCATGATTTTTGCGTACGTAAGAATAACTTCTTACAAGTGGTCGCTTTTATTTAACTGGAAAAATACCTTCGTCGCCTAAATGTTTGTTATTTATTAGGCTAAAAAAACACGTTAAGGGAAATTGGAATATGGGCCTCATATGTTATATATAGATTGATTTTAATGAATCCTCATAATGAAATTTTAGTTCGATTTAACGTACTTTTCGATATAGCGTATGAACCCAGACATTATATCATTCGTTATACTGGACGACCACTGTACTGTCTGTCGTTTTCTTACTTATGAAATAATTTTCACTTTAAATAAAAAAGGACTTTCCAAACCCATTTACTGATTATTTATTATATGGTAGGAGAGCTTCTCAAACCATATTGATGCAATTTTTTCATATAAAGTTGTTGAAAAATAATAAATATCTAAATCCCGGGATTGAACCAACGACATCCCGAAAATCCAGGTATCGTAAAAATCGAAAAAATTAACATCCCTAGCTCTCACAAACTCCCACCCCATTAAACATCGCATCGTTCGGTTCGTTGCAATCTGGCGTTTGGAACCATCTTTAGCTGGTGTGCTTTACGATAGATAAGGCTTACCATTGAAATAATAAAAATATAAAAATGTATTCAAAAGACTGCGAATGTACATATCGGCAACCACGACGCCAGCAAGGGGTAACCGAAAGACACCAACGCTAGTCGGCGCACAGTGGTGTCAAACTGGAATTTACTGTTCAAAATAGTTCAGAGCTTTAGTTTTTCTACTGATTTGATAAATGAAATCTGAATATATGTAATTTAGAAGTTAAAAGTGCAAGGAAATTAGCAATTTTGGAGAAAATCGTGTTTCCCGTTTCTGTAAATTAATGTTACATAACAAAAGTAATTGAAAAAGGTTGCACAAGTAAACGTTTAAATGTTATAAATAAATTATGTTAACATATATACGATTGAACTTAAAACTTTATGATTTTTGCGGAACCTATATGATATATAGTATATAATATACATACATTATGTAAATATGCTAAGTTTTTTTTTATTAAACCATAGAATTGTTTTCAACTAGATAGTTTTTATGGTGTAATTAACATTTTTTCTACCAAAAACTTTTACAAATACATATACGAAAATTTATTGGTTGAACCCTGCAATTGTTTTCAACTAGTTTTTATTATGTAACATTTATTTACAGCATCAGGAGAATTGGCGGCCGCTGTGGAGAGTGGTTAGCAGTGCGCCCTACCACTCCGCAGGGCCTGGGTTTAAACTATGGTCAAAGCAACATCGCAAAACAAGAAATATAGAAAAAAGGGGTTGTTCTAATAGTGGTCGCCCCTCTGCAGGCAATGGCAAACCTTCGAGTGTATTTCTGCCATGAAAAATATGTTCTCATAAAAATACCATTGCCGTTCGGAGCCGGCGTAAAACTGTAGGCCCCTCCGATTTGTGTGACAACATCAAGGCGCATGCCACAAATCGGAGGAGAACCTCGGTCAAACACTAACATATGTGTAAGCGCCAATCTATTATTATAACAAAAGAATCGATTTTTGCAAAATTGTTACTTTCTATGCACTTTGCACTAAACAAATTAATATAATCAAATGAGAAAAAAAACTCTGGCTCGACAAATCTCTTATAAATTGTATTACCTTCCATTAGAAAAATTATCAAGTCGTTTGAAAAAGAAAGCTGTAGATTATTTTGAAAAGTAAATTCCAGTTTGGCCTATTGTGCGGTGTAAGCATCGAAGGAGATTAAATTTTTATTTGCAAAATAAAGCGAGTAAAGCGCTGACGCATGGGCCCAGTAGAAATAGTGGCTAAAGCACATACAGGCGGCCAATGGCAGTATGGGCGTTGCTCTGCAGATGGTGATTAAGTTAGGGTTTTCATTCTATTCGAAATACGTAGTGTATATTACACACACATACATAAGTATATTTTCATAGATATGAGTGTACAAAATGTTATCTGTTGCTTAGCACGCGGCTTTGCCATCAACTCTCGGCCACCGGGAACTAGTAAATGGCTGGCAGGACAGATCACACACACTCAATAGACGCGTATAAAACTGTTGTTAGTTTAAAGTGCAAATTTGCGTGCACTAGAGTGGCTCTTTGTTATATGGAGCAAAATTAGTCGTTTATTTTGAAAGTGGCATAAGTCATTTCATGCCGTTTGACTTAATTGATCATTTACCTGTACCTGAACGCGTCTATTATTCGTTCAACTACATCAGCCAAAGGTACAAAGTTGGGTCATTAGTTTATGATGGTAAAACGATTTAGAGATGCATTCAATTTGAAGTAACCAACCATTTAAGCACGAGAGTTGGAAACAACTTATGCCACTTTCAAAATAAACGGCTTAAATAAAGGTCTACGACAAATTAAAACAGATTTATCGGTGGCTCGCAGCGACTGAAACCTTGAACATTATCCACATATAACTAGGGCCTCAAATTTTCCGGTTTGCACCATTTATAAAAACTATAGTTTAGTTAGTTTTCTAATCCCTCAGCACTCAAAAGAAGTGTATGTTTTTTGTAATAGAGCTCTATCTAGATATGTATTTGCATATGGGTGTTTCCATCGGAAGGTCCACCACGACAAAAAAAAAATAAAAGTCTTATATCAAACGTATTTACGGGCCGATTTGTCTGATTTTTAAAATATATACTGGCTATGTAAGTAGAATCATGTTTGCGTAAAATGGTCTTCCTAGGTGTCGCCAAGGTTGAGATATTTCGAAAAACCGTATTTATGGTCCGATTTGGTTCGAATTTGGCGTATGTAGTTGAAACATAATAAGTCATAGATTTCCAACAAATTCACCCTGAATTGGCGCTGAAGTCAAAATAAAAAGTATATTCTACATAAAATACATGTTTTATTTGCGTTAAAAATTCATTTAAAAGCAATATTAACAAAAATATAACGATGGAAATTTATGTCACGTGACGCTGCGTCACGTAACGTTTCACACTTGGGTTTGTAAAAGAAAATTGAAACAAGTTGCATTCATTCAAAAAACTCTAAAAACAACTGGAATTGCTCCAAATCATATAAAAATAAGTTCCATGAAAATAGCTATCCACAATTCGCAGGGTTTTGCGATTTTGTAAGAAAAGAAAAAATCTAGTTCCATTTTTTGTCACGTAACGACACTCTCTTTAAATGCTTATATTTCAGGACGAAGCAGTTCGATTGTTTTCATTTTCTGGTTAAATATAGAGCTAATTATGTGCTATACAATGGCCCAAAAAGGTTAAAGAAAACAAATGGTATTCCTTGTTTGTATTACATTGAAACGTACGACTGTCACGTATGCGACGCACACTGGGTTATTTCACACTGATTTAGCGAATTAATTCAAAAAATGAAATTGAAATATGTTTAAAGTATTTGGTACCACGTAAAATTAGACAATATTTCACATCACTAACTTAAAGTATTTTTGTTCTATCCTTAACCGTTTTCCAACACTAAGCTCCCAAAGTTGACTATTTATAACAAGTTTGTTAGCAAGAGGTGATTTGTGTAATTTCGTCGGTGACTAAAGTATTTTTTCGTAATAATTTCCAAAGAAAGATTTAAAGTTAATATGGAACCTTCAACCTCAGGTAGTTCAAGTGTTTATATTGTATATTTGGGTTTGAAAAAAAGTGTGTTTATATTTTTAATTGATTTTTGTTTTAAACCTTAAAAAAATTGGTATTTTTCATGTTTATATATACATATGTTTTTTTGTGCGTGAGTGTAGATTATAATTTTGCATTTACCATAATCTGTGCATATTGGACTAATATCCAAAAAAAAAAGTTGCCCTTTTGTGCCTTTTTTAAAATATTCAACTTTTCATCATAAACTCATTGCAATAATATAAGAACAAGCTTACTAAAGTATGGAAAAATGTATGTACCAAAGTCATTTAATGTTATTTGTTGTTCTTATTGCGGGTAAGTTGTTTTCTTTATGAACCCTACATTCAGCACCCAGGTAAATGTTTTTTCCTCTTGTTTACCCTTAAACTTTGCGATGAAATTAATAACTGCGTAACCGTATTTTTGTTAGATTTTTTGTTTAGGTTTACATATATTTTGTATTATTATCATAGTTAGCTGTTAAAGTTGGGTAAATAAAATTAAAAATTGCAACACAAATTCAATATAGAGGGTGTCATATGTATAAGTAGAACGGAACTTCTTTACATGCATGTATGTGACTGTTCTTGTAATAATATTGTCAGCAACCTACATGTCACGTAGATAACAGAAGTGTTGACAAACGAAAGCTAGAGATGGTGGAAGGGAATGCAACTCAATTCGGGTTTTCTTTAAAAAAATTGTTTTCCATTTTAGGAGTAAATTCTAATTCGCTTTGTATAACGCGCCAGAGCCTATATGATATTATGCGGAACTCAAGTTGCCAAAATTTTCAAGAAAGATTCCAATATTTAAAAGATGAGTTGAAAAAACGATTTAAGACCACAGATGAGAATATGGATGAATTTGATAACCGAGTGAGAATGTTTTTCGTGGACTTTAAGTCTCGTTGGACACGATCACGCAGAGTAGAAGAGCGTTTTTTCAGAGCAAATCGTAGTTGGTTAGATTCGGGCATTGCTTTTATTAGCTGCCGACGAAATAAGCGTGGTCGGAAAGAGACATCCTTTGAGTTATCTGATCAACGCACTAAATATAAAAAAACTAAAGATCTACGGGAAAAAACTCCACTTTCCATGTTGGCTTTCGCTACACAGGTAAATTTAAGAGCTTCAGGAAATCTTGAGGCATCAAAGCTTGTCCATGAATTGACAACTGCATCTCCATCAAGGGCTTCTAAATATATACAAAGTTTTCACGAGTCAAAAGTAACGAAAATGAGTAATGAAGAAGCATTAGTTGTGTTGATTGAAGCTCAGTTAACTCGTCATCAGTACAATGTTGTTAAAAAATACGCTTCAAAAATATTTCCTTCATACACTGGTGTTCAATCTGCAAAGAAGCAATGTTATCCTAGAACTGAGAGCATTCATATTTTCGAAAACTTAGCAGTAGTAGACTTGCAAGCCCTGCTTAATCACACTGTTGAACGATTATTATTACTTCAAAATGAAGTTATCGTCACTCTAGATAAAAGTAAGTTGTCTAAATTATGCTTGTATACGAAGTGGGGCTTTGATGGTAGTTCAGGTCATAGTTTGTATAAACAAGCTTTCCATGGAGCAGAAGCAAGCGATTCATCGGTTTTTATGACTTCCATTGTTCCAGTTAAATTGGTCTGTGAGGAAAAAATAATATGGCAAAATCCTCGACCCTCCTCCAGCAGATTTTGCAGACCTTTGAGAATGTCATTTGAAAAAGAGTCCGCAAGAGTTTCAGTAGCAGAAAAAAATAGAGTAGAAGAGGAGATAAGGGATCTTTCTTGCTCTATTGTACCGTATGGCGATAACTTTGTAGAAGTGAGACACACTTTAATTTTATCAATGGTAGACGGAAAAGTTTGCAATGCCTTAACAGAAACATCCTCTACCCAAAAGTGCTACTTGTGTGGCGGAATGAGTAGAGAATTTAATTTAATTGACAAAATGATCGAAAAGGAGGTAAAAATAGAAAATTTACAATTTGGACTATCTACATTACACGGATGGATAAGGTTTTTCGAATGCCTTCTTCACTTGTCATATAAGTTACCAATAAAGAAATGGCAAGCCAGATCAGAAAGTGATAAAAAAGTCGTAAATGAAAACAAAAATCGAATAATAAAGGTGTTTAGAGAAAAAGCTGGATTAATCATTGATCAACCAAAACCTGGATGTGGAAATAGTAATGATGGAAATACAGCCGACGTTTCTTCCAAAATACAGAACTATCTGCAAGTATAACGAAAGTTGACTTGGAGCTGATAAAAAGAATGCATACATTATTAGTGGTGGTTACTTCGGGATATGAAATAGATATAGAGAAGTTTCGTGATTTTGCACAAAACACTGCCCGATACTTTGTACAATGTTATCCCTGGTTTAACATGACTCCAACTTTACATAAATTCTTTATCCACGGACCGGAAATTATAGCACACGCTTTGCTTCCAATTGGCCAACTATCAGAGGAAGCAGAGGAAGCTCGAAATAAAGATTTTAAAAGATACAGGGAGCATTTTTCTCGCAAAAGTAGTCGAACAAAATGTAATGAGGATATATTAAAGAGATTTTTAGTTACTTCAGATCCATTGATTTCAAGTAAAACAAAATTACCCGCAAAAAAATCTAAGAGCTTGCCGCAAACAGCTTTGGAACTTTGAAATCAGCTCCTCCAGCAAATCCTGATGATGATGATAATGATGAATCTGATAGTACAGATACTGATGATTATAGTAGTAGTGACAGTGATGATTATTAATTTGTTATTCCTGATGCTTAAAACCGTAGCAATAATGTATAATCATATAAATATAAGAATAGCAACATAACTTTCAGTTTATTTGCTCTTTGGTAATACTATGTAAACCTTCGTAAAAAAAAAATTTCCCACTAAGCTGTTTTCGGAATTGACTTTTTTTTAGTAAACACGATGCAAATAATATAAATCAATCCAAATTTGTTCAATGATGTACGTTTGAATTGATCTACAGTTTCAGGGACAAATACTCCACTGTGCGACGTATGGAAATACCCATATGTAAAAGCTACTTTTTTGCATGTATTCGTATGTATCATATCGGCGCAGTCAAATGTACCAGTTGTAAACTACCTCACAACTAGTATGAACCGCATCCCTAACTATTCAGCCAACTTTCTTTTTTCCATGCTTTCCAACTTTTTTATTTAGCAGCCTTAGATTTGCCAATAATTAGTGTTAAATTTTTTGCGTACTAATTAAAATCAAAAATAAATACATAAATATTTCAAACTTTCAAATATAAATTTAAATGTATTTTTCGTTAAATGTTGTTAAAATTAAAAGGTTTCAGGTACAATAAATACTATATTTTAAATTTTTTTAAACGCTGGAAGGTCATCGTTATTTTTATAACGCAAAGGTCATCCTTCGTCGATTCGACGACGGCATTTCTAAAAGGCGTTATTCAATTAACCTGAGTATCAAAATGCACAAAAATTATTATTTTCACATTATTTTTATTATATTTTTTTTAAATAAAACAATATCAAGTAGTTTTTCTTTAGTCTTTTGATTGTAATTCAAGATTTCACAGCTCTGATTCATTTGGCTTTTTGTACAAAACATTAATTAGAAAATATAAAAAATAAATAACTTAAAGTACATATAATTCATTTAAAGTGTTTTTTTTTTCAATACTATGAACTAAAAAAGGAAAAAAATTTCAGATACGACAGTTCTCATTTTGTGCAAGAGGCGCGAAGCTCTATTTTTTGCTCTCCACAGAGACTTTTTTGGCATTTTGCACAGGATGATTTGTTAAGCGTCGCTTAGAAGGGGGCCAAATTGCGCAATTTTTTTTTTCTTCGTCGGTATAACTTTTGGTTGCATTCATCGTAAGTTATAACTGCACAAGTAAAATATATAAACAAATAAAAAAAAAACACTTAAGAAAATTACTTTGAAAACATGAACGTAAAACATACACAAAGCTCATCCTTCGTCGTTTCGACTACGCACATTTAAAAAATAAGTACTTACACGAAGCGCATGAATCTAAGTAACCGCACACATCAACAGCACAACACCGTCTAGCGCTGTACGAAAAATTAGCACTATACAAACAAAGGAAAACAGCGATAACGGTAAAATAAAAACTCGCGTCGTCGAAACGACGAACCATGACCTTCCAGGGTTAATAATATTGAATATGGAAAAGAAAACATTTTAGTTAAAAATAAAACGAATACCTTTGTTTAGTTTTGAGTGAATTAAAATAAGTTAAAGTAAATTCATTAACTTTGCAAATTTCAGTCCTTTATTTTTAAAATTGTATAAAAGTAATAATTAACGCTTAAAATTTGAGATTTGGATAAGAGCAAAATAAATAAATAATTCATGCAGTTATTATATATTCCTAAGTTTTGTGTATAGTTTGGCTTGGTGAAACTTTTACTTAATTATTAATCATTAAAAAGGTGCTAATATTGGTATTTAATCATTAAACGGCTATCCAACGAAAAACATGCAATAATTAATAATTGTTGATAGTTAATCATTATTTAACAGGTCTGGTATAATTGAACATGTACTCGCTTTAATGGTTTACAATATACCCAAATAAAAGTTATAATATTTGTGTACTTTATTCTATTAAACCAGAACTTCCCAAACTTGATTTTCTCGTAGACCCCCTGCTGCCCTTTCTAACATATTCCCAAAGCTCATCAAAAAATATGAAGGTTATCTAACGATGAAAATTATTTTAATTTTAAAATATTTTCTTGCGTTCTATTTATTAAAATAATATGACTACACACTTGCAAGTTAAAAAAAAACAGAGGTCGTAAACAAGCAAGCAAGAAGCAAAAAGTGTTCCACCGTCTCATCCTCATCAAGGCAGGATGGGCAAATGGGGTTGTCATTTCCCACATGAAGTGACCAGTCAGCAGTCCAACAAGTTTTCTGCAGTCCCTTCTTCTCAGTGAGAGCAAAAAATTAGATAGACCTTCTGATATTGAAGGAACGTGAGTTTTTCCCATCTGCATCCCTCCGATGGCTCTCAGTCATTTCTGAGCGAAGTGGGGAGTGCTATAAGTGGTTGCGGATCGAGGAATACCTAGTCTAAGCTAACTGTGGCCAAGTAGTCAGGTGTCTCATTGCCAGGCACTCCCTAGTGACCTGACACCCAGAGTAAAGCGAGCTTGTAATGGGTGTGTACTCGTATTGAGCGGACAAATTTATCCAGCAGCAAAAATTCTGAGAATTCAGCAGCATTCGCTCTCAAAGAGACAAAATGTCCACAGAAGTACGAGAACCCAAAATTTGCAAAAACTTGCAACCTTCGAAACAGCTGATCACTTCCACAGTTGCCACTGGTGGTTCATTTGGCAATTTATTTTCTGCTTGCTACATTTTCCCCCGATTTGGAATTTTACACAATTGAATAGTTGTGGATAAGAAAAACCTTTTTAAAATACACATTAATTATATCGGAATGAATAAGTTATTTTTCTCATAATTATTTGTGATATCACATGGTGGCGCATTCAAAAACAAGAGTATCTCCTCCAAACACCCATCATTGACCAAAAAAAATTAATAGATATAGCTACAAACGTAGCTTTAAAACTATACAATTTTCATTTCAACAATCAACCTATCAAAACTGACAACTTCAGCAAAAAAACATTTCAGCATGCTGCATTTTAATCTATTTTGGTATATTTAAAGGAAAATTATGGTACAAACGAAAAATGTCATACGGCAACCATAGTCAGGACACACTAAAAAAAAACTGGATATTAACGAAATTAACGAAAAATAAACTCAACAAACATTGTGCTTACTAAATCTACTCAATTTTTCGTTGCATACTAGCATTAATAATAAAATTTGCAATAAATAACTCAAAAAGGCCATATTTTCTTTTGTTTATTTACAAAAATGTGTTTGTGATCAGCTGATTTTCTTATTTGCAAATTTTCGCTGGTTAAAAATTTTTCCAGCAGAAATTTGCAGCTCTCTATCACATTTTGCTCTCTCAATTTTCCCTACTTTGCAAGTTTTTTGGGTACGAGAACGCAAAACCAGTAATAGTTTTCTAAAACTTTGAATAGTTTTGGGTACGAGTGCGGTGACAGCCAAGCTGGACTTAGGCATTGGCTATGCCTCTATCTAAGTACTTCCAAACTAGTTCGACAAGGCAAGTCTCAACTAAGTCCAGCTTGGCTGTCACTGCAGACGCTTAAGCTCCTTCCCCTGCACTTTATCCCCATTAACTTCGAAAAAGTCCCCAGATCCTGGCTCAGAGTCAATGTGTGAGTTCGGGCTCAGTGTGGAATCAGTGGAATTAAACCAGCATTCCCCCTCATGGAACTCAACATTATAGACACAAGTGCTCAAATCTCTGCCGTCAGCAATTTCCGCCTCACCTCACTCAGTGTTATACCAACATCTGTTTCTTTTTAGTCTGCAGGTGGCCTTTAAGGCTTCCCCACGTACATATGAAGACACAACGTGACGGTAAGTACAGTAGTGTCAAGAGCACTGGACACCACCCAAAAAAAATGAAAGTTAAATAAAGAGGCTATCAAGCAACCATTTTGTGTGTGGTCATTTTCGAACTAGTTCGGTTTTAGTCAGGAAATTATAGTTTTAAACTAGTATTTTTCCTGACTAGTTTGGGGTTTCACTGCAGGGATATTAGTATGTGTCAGAAAAGTAGCATTTACATGTGGAAATACATACCAGGGAAGTTGCCAATATTTGCATTCGCATTCGTAATGCGAATGGTTCGCATCATTTTTTGCGAATGCGAATGTGTACATGGGCAGAGAGTTCACTCAAAAAGGCTATTGACAAGCGCTTACAAATTGAAATTTTATATGAAAATTATAAATTTTCTATTAAAAAATTTGTTTCTATCATTCAAATACTACATGTGCCGGTATTTGAACCTGGGACACACAGAACTTATAGCCGACATCTCTACCTATTCGGCTACGGCAGTCAAAAAATTTTTTGCTTTTCTTCTTCTTCTTTTTGGTGCTGTAACCGCCTAAGCGATTTTGGCCGAGTTCAGCAAAGCACGCCAGTCGTTTCTCCTCTGTGCCAACTGACGCCAATTGGAAACGCCACCTGATCTTTCCATCGCAGTGGGGGCTTCCCTCTTCCTCTGCTACCACCAGCGGGTTCCGAGTTGAATACTTTCAGAGCTGGAGCGTCGGTGTCCATTCGAACGACATGACCAAGCCAGCGGAGCCGCTGTATTTTAATTCGCTGCACTATGTCCATATCGTTGTAAAGCACATACAGCTCATCGTTCCATCGTCTGCGGTACTCGCCGTCACCAACGCGTAAAGGACCGTAAATCTTCCGCAAAATCTTTCTCTCAAACACCCCAAGAGCCGCCTCATCGGATGTTGTCATTGTCCATGCTTCTGCGCCATATACCAGCACGGGCATGATGAGTGACTTATAGAGCGTGGTTTTAGTACGTCGAGAGAGGACTTTACTCCTGAATTGCCTACTCAGTCCAAAGTAGCACTTGTTGGCAAGAGTTATTCTACGTTGGATTTCAATGCTGACATTATTATCGGTGTTAATGCTGGTTCCCAAGTAAACGGAATTCTCTACTTTCTCGAAATTGACTGTTTGTTTGATGACAGGAGATACTTCGTCTTGTCCTCGTTTACCACCAGACCCATGCGCTTTGCTTCCCTATCCAACTTGGAAAAGGCAGAACAGACTTCGCGGTTTTTGTTACCGATGATGTCGATGTCATCGGCATAAGCCAGCAATTGCACGCTCTTGTAGTAAATTGTTCCTGAGCGGTTCAGTTCTGCAGCTCTTATTATCTTCTCCAACATCAGATTAAAGAAGTCACATGAAAGGGAGTCGCCCTGTCTGAAACCCCGTTTTGTGGCGAACGGCTCGGAGAGGTCTTTTCCAATTATGACGGAGCAGGTGGTATTGCTCAACGTCATTTTACACAGCCGTATGAGTTTTGAGGGGATGCCAAATTCAGACATAGCGGCGTATAGGCAACTCCTTTTAGTGCTATTGTTTGCTTTTAAGTTCATATTTTTCATATGTGACAATGAAATCAGTTCCACTCATGTGGAAATCAGTTCCCCTCTTTTGGACATAATAGAGGTTTTTATTTTATAATAAAAATAATAATAATAATAATAATAATAATAATAATAATAATAATAATAATAATAATAATAATAATAATAATAATGGTAAGGTCTAAGCTCAGGACCTTGCCGGGGTCACACAGGGCGGATCGTGAACGGCCTACTCCGGTAGGTTAGCTGCGAATAACCAATAATCAGTCCCAGACCAAGAGCGGCAGGAGACGAGGGCCTGATTTAAAAGATCAGAAATGCTTGATGAATCTCCTGTGTCCGGGCGAACAGATGCCGCCCCCCAAAAAGCATCCCAGGATTGAGACCAGTTAGATCCTGTTCATGGCATACTGGAGCATGTATACGATTAGTCTGATATTGGGCTGGCGAGAGCAGTATTCCGCCACTTTAGTATGTGAGGGTGACACCTCACAGAAATGGCTGGTGGGCTAATGCTGCGATCGCCTCCGTCTCGTTAAAACCCTGGCAGGTCTTCAAGTACGTTCAATACACGTCGCCATTTAGTTGGCCGCACAGGTCCAGTTGAGATTTACTCCTGGTTTTGCGCTGTCTTGGCTCTGAACACAATATCCCATAAGGACTTGTGTCAACCCTCGCGATGGCCTGCTCCTTTGAGAGAAGGGAACTTCGGGACACTTAAAAGCGACTGGGCTACGTGTGGAGATAGCGGCTTGAAGCGGAGACCCAATTGATTGGAAATTATTAAACTAAAACAAATAAATGAAACCAACGTCGATGTTATGGAGGAAGAATGCAGCGCATTCAGGAAGAGCAGTAGAGTCGTGCGCTCCCCGCGACAAACTCCTCTGCAGGCAAATGCCGGCACCACGAGCACGGGTAAATCCGCCGACGTGGCGCAGAAGGCTACACCTTGCCAAACGGCAACTCCCGGCAGCCGGGATAGTCGTATTCAAACGCCGGCTGCTGCAAACAGCGGCAAGCATGTTACCGCAAGCTTGGGAACTTGCGAAGGCAATGAAGATGAGCAATTGGCCCAGATTCGACTCGTCTTGAAGAAGATGCAGAGCGCTGTCTCTAAGCAGAAGAATGTGTCCATGGACATAAAAACGGGTATGGCCCAAATCGAGGAGAGCTTAATATATTAAGCTACCTCAGAGAGCAGCGCCGGAAGGGGTCTACCCTTTCCGAGCTGCGGAAGGCTGGCCCTGCCTCGCAAAAGAGAGGTCGAACTCGATCCGGCTCCCCTACAGGCGAGCCGGAAAAGAAACAGAACACTAACTATAATAATAATAGTAGTGATAAGATTATTATTAATAATGGTAATAATAATAATGGAAATAAAGATAATAATGCACAGAAAACCGTACCAGATAATCAATGGAAAACGGTTGGAAAAAGCAGAAAGCCCAAGCCAGGGCCTGCGCCAGGTGAACCCTTGGTCAATAAGGGCGAGGCGACCAGCCGCAAAAAAAAGAAGAGGGTGAGAAAAAAGAGGAGTCTCGCCAAATTTATCATTAAGCCAGCTGAAGGCAAAACCTATGCAGAGGTGCTAGGAACGATACGTGGTAAGCTCCACCCCGAGAAGATGGAGACCGTAATTCGATCTGTTCGGAAAACCCGCGAAGGCGGCGTGCTTATCGAAATGGAGCGCTGTGGCGACTACTCAGCATTTAAGGAAAATGTGTGCACTGCCATTGGCCAGCTTGGAGATGCCCGTATTCTCACTAGACGTTTACGTCTAGAAGTTCTGGGCATGGACTGCCTAACCACGGCCCCAGGAGTGGAGAACGCTATACGAGGGGAATTAGGAGACAAGATGAATGGCCAACTTCGCGTCTCTCACCTCGCTGTAAACTCGCGAGAACAAAGAATGGCCGTGGTGGAAATCGACGAACTGCCAGGCCGGGATCTTATTGAAAAGGGGAAGTTGCGAGTAGGCAGGATTATCTGCCGCGTACGAGAGCGCGTGGATGTCCAAAGGTGTTTCCGCTGTCTGGAGTATGGCCAAAAAAAGGCGGCATGCAAAGGCACAGACAGAAGCAGTTCATGCTGGAAATGTGGTCAGCAGGGCCACATAGCCTCTAAATGTAAAGAAAGCCCAAGCTGCTACCTGTGCTTGGCAGGAGATGGACAGAAAAATGCCAATCACCTACCCGGGTCGGGAGCGTGCAAGGCCTTCAGGGATGCCCTTCCTGAGGCTAAGACAAAGCATGGGAGAATATGATTAAATTTATACAAGGCAATATGAACAGGAATAGGGTAGCTGATGACTTGCTGGACCAACTGGTTCTTGAACAAAGAGCAGACGCTGTCATCATCAGTGAACCCTATAGAACAAAGGAAACCTGGCATGTTGACCAATCAGGCTCGGCCGCGATATGGATTGCTAACCCCAACCATCGCGCAGAGAGCAGCGGGGTCGGACGCTGCTACGTCTGGGTGAAAATAGCGCAAATCACTATGGTGAGCTGCTACCTGTCTCCAAACGACACAGTCCTTGTCTTCAGCTCGAAGACCTTGAAGACGAATTGCGCGACATAACCGGCCACATAATTGTTGCTGGAGATTTCAACGCAAGAGGCGTGGAATGGAATATGCCCCAAACAATCACCAGGGGAAGACTGGTCCTTGAAATGGCAGCCCGCATTGGCCTGACCATCCTCGACACCGGATCGACCCCTACATATCGAAGGCCGTGTTTTGGATAATCTATCCCTGATATAACCCTGGTCTCGGAAAGCCTTCTTCGAAGGGCCGACGGTTGGAGAGTGATGGAAGACCTGAGTGGTAGCGACCACAACTACATCACCTTCCAAGTCACTCACACAACGCGAGCGCAAACCCGTAGTATCCCTCGCAGGAAACCAGGATGGAACCCGACCAGGGTCGATGTTCGCAAGTTCGATACATCGCTCCTAGCAGATTCCCAAGGTATTTCACCCACAACGGGAGAGATCCACAACAGGGAGTCTTGTACTAAGCTGGTCGAAGAAACCATGCGCTGCATTCACCGTACTGAACCACTGTTTTCGACAGACGAGCTGAAGCTAGCCCTGCGAAGCATGAAAGCCGACAAGGCTCCAGGCCCAGATGGCATACCAGCGGAGGCAATCAGGTTAGCAGCGAAAACGAGCCCTGATCTCCTGCTCAACATGTACAACAGGTGCCTTACGGCCCGGGTCTTTCCAAGCCAATGGAAGAAGGCGAGACTGATGCTTATACCCAGGGGAAAAGGGGACCCAAACTCTCCTTCATCCTTCCGGCCACTCTGCATGCTAGACACAGCAGGCAAAATGATGGAGAGTCTGCTCAAAATACGCTTGACGTCAGCCATAGAAAGCGAGGGGGGCCTTTCACCCCGACAACATGGCTTCAGGAAGGGACACTCAAATATAGGAGCAATTGGCGAAGTAGTCGAGGCGGTACATAAGGTCGAAGAAGCCTGCCACCAGGCGCGGCCAATAGTGCTGCTAGTCACACTGGACGTCAAGAACGCCTTCAACTCGGCAAGATGGGACGACATGCTGGAGGCCTTGGAACGGTCATTCAAGGCTCCAACATACTTGCCAGATATGATCCGGGACTACCTCAGAGACCGTTGGCTTTTGTACGACACAACACAAGGTCAGAGAAAGAGACGTATAACCGGCGGAGCGGCACAGGGGTCTGTACTTGGCCCGAACCTCTGGAACGCCACGTATGATAGTCTGTTGCGCACGGAAATGCCGGAGAGCGCCTTCCCTGTCGCCTTCGCGGACGACGTGGTCGCTGTCATAACAGCAAGAAAGATCCAGCTAGCACAGCTCAAGTTAAACCAGGTCATGCCGAACGTCAGTGGATGGATGAGCGATCACGGTCTGTAATTGGCTACAGCCAACACGGAGATCGTACTCCTCACCAGGAAACGGATCCCAACAATTATAAATATGATGGTCGGACCTCAACTCGTGACGACTTCTAGGTCTACAAAATACCTAGGGGTGAAGCTTGACAGCAAACTCACATTCTGGGAACACATCCATGGAGTATGTTTAAAAGCTGCGCAGAGCACGGCGGCTCTAAGCCGGCTGATGGCGAACGTGGGCGGCCCGAAGCCATGCCGCAGGAAGCTTCTGATGACAGCGGTCCAATCGGTGCTCCTGTACGGGGAAGAAATATGGGCTGACGCATTGAAAGTCAAAAAATACCGGATTCAAATGTCTTCGGTACAGCGCAGAGGGGCACTACGCATTGCTTCTGCATACCGTACAGTGTCCGCGACGCGGTTCTAGTTATTTCTGGCGTCATGCCATTTGAGCTACTTGCTTACGAATGAAAAGAGATTTACAATCTCAGTGCCGAGATAGGTCGAGCAGCTGCCGCGGCAAGGGCGCGCGAGCAACTGATCCAGCAGTGGCAACAAAACTGGAACGCGAGCACAAAAGGTCGATAGCACACTCCCTGGTAGCCGACCTTCAAACATGGCTGAACAGACCACATGGGGAAGTCGATTTCTACCTGACGCAATTCCTCACCGGTCATGGTTACTTCCGAGAATATCTTCATAGAATGGGAAGGGTGGACTCACCGTTCTGTCACTACTGTGGAAACGTCGAAGATAACGTGTACCACACATTCTTCACCTGCGAACACTTCTTGATTTCGCGCAGAATGTTGGAAGAAAGACACGGAGACATAACTCCGAACAACATAGTTGGGGTAATGATCTCCAGCGCAGAAAAGTGGGAAGCAGTTGCGAGATACGTGAAATTCGTACTCCGCTGCAAACGAGAGGACGGTTGTCTACTGAGGACACCCGAATGAAACGCCCCTACAAAAGAGCAGCCCCAAGGCTCTAACAGCGCGCTCCTGCATCTGAAGACATGCAGAATTGCGGTGCCAGATGCGGGATTCTTGCGCGGCGGTGGGAGTTTGGGTTTTAGTGGGTAGCCCAACACGCTTCGGTGGGAGTCCCACACTCGGGGAAGGTAGTATAGAGACTAGAGCCCCCGGCCAGTGCATAAATCATTGCCTTCTCCTACGACAAAACAAAAAAAAAAAATATTGACACAGAATGCGATGGGAGCTTTCACTTGATAAAAATTTTGATATGACTTCTTTACAAATAATTTATCAAGAAAACTGAGAATTGGGCGGTAAGTCTGTCTAACCAGGGCGCGGACAATAACCGGCTTTTAGCTTCAGGCTAAACGGTTAAGTAGTATATCAAGCAATCTTGATGGGACTTCAACAAGTACTGCTAGAAGTCTTATAAGCAACCTAGAAATAATTTTAGATTCCTCCAGCGAAAGCGAAGGCTCGGATGTAGAATCTGGAAACATTAAAAAATGTGAAATTAAAGCTCAATTGAAAGCCTATCTTAAAGAAAAACGAGTTCACTTCGGTGAAAGTCCTATCGATTGGTGAATACCCCATTTTGACTTTTTGTCGCCCCTTGCTACGGAAGGTTGCGTAGGTCCCCCATTTTTGTCCGAAATCGGTCACTTTTCGCTTAAAGCGTGTTTGTAATGTTCAACTCTCACACGCGATTAGTTGCACCAAAGTTGAACGAAAACTATAATTTTTATTTGAAAATATTCTTATGCCATATTTAAGGCTAAACATGTATACATATATACATATGTATATGTACATATATTTTTTATGTACATACACTGCGATCAAAACTGAGTGCATGGTGATTTTTTCAAATATCTACAATGTTTTTCAAGTAAATTTTTTTGCTATATTTTATAAAAATATTTTTCATTCTTTAAACAAAACCATATACATACATCAATCAAACTTGCAAACTCAATTCAAATTTTAGAATAATGCAACAAACTTCCAACAAAATTTTGAAATTTTTAATCTGAATTCTTGGATATGCAGTTACCTGCATCATGAAATTTTAGTAAAATGAGTGTACATTTTAAACAGCTTTTTTTCATATAAGAAGTGCAATTTATAAAAACTGGTGTTGATTTTTTTAATATTTTTTTTTACAAACGGTCTTGCGCATTTTCTTCAAATTCATCTTTGTATGGAAAAAAGCCATCAACAAAAAAGTATCAAAAATCTACGCGATTTTTAGCCGCGTAAAACTTGCACATATTTTACTAAATTTTCATGAGCCAGGTAACTGCAATAATTCAGAATAAAAAGTCCAAAATTTTTATGGAAACTTGTTGCATTTTTTTAGAGTTTGTATTAAGTTTGAAAGTTTGAAATAATTTTATGGTTTTATCTAAAGCATGAAAAATAATTTTATAAAAAATAACAAACAAATTAACTTAAAAACATTGTAAATATTTAAAATAAAATTAACATGCACTCAGTTTTGATTGCCAGTGTAACTTTGTTTTATGCAAATGATATTGAATTTTTATTTATGAACGGATTTGTTGTTCCATAAGCGAATAAATCAATTTTTTGTTGAACACATTTAGTTTTATTTGTCCCCAGAAAAATACCCCTTTTTGTTTCTTAGCTATACCCCAAGTCACCCAATTTGTTTTTTCTCTACCCCTTTCGGCATTTTAGGTCTGTCAACCCTACCTGAATACCTCTGCATTACATGTCAACTAACTGGTAACTAACTACTTTTGGATATAAAATATCAATAAAAAAATTTTTATTATCGTTTAAATTTTTAATTATTTAATTGATATTTAAAACTGCATACCTGTTTACTTGTTAATATATTCTGCAATAGGAGATCCTATATTTGATTTTCGGCAAACATAACATCAAAATAATAATATAATTTTGAAGTTCATTTTACTTTTTCTGAATTCGAAAAAGTATTTGTGAAATGCAGAAAAAAATGTATTCAAAGTAGTTTTGTATAACGATTTTTAAATTAAAGCTTGTAAAGAAAACAAACTCCCGATTGCGTCTGCACGACTTACAACTCACTTTAAGTTGGTTTTGTCATAGCTAATTAAAGGTGGGGTATTTATCGAAATCCCGCCAAAAACCTAACTATAAGTTGGTTATTTTTAACAATTGATAATTTTTCACGGCAAGGTACATACATATGTATGTGTATGGCCCAAAAACAGTAAAGTCGGAATTGTAATGCTCTCACCCCCTAGGATTGTTCTATATCGAAAAAAAGTATACCCCTATTTTTTTATTTTGAAGTCAAAACATATTTAGAGGTCGCTCAAAGTTTTCCATGTATTTTTATATGAAAAAAAAGAACTTTTCGTATAAATGGTAAAACATTCTTGAAAATCAATATTTTTCGATCGGAAAACTCTGGTTCTCTTCAGGAGACTTTCAATAATAATACCCAATTGTTTATTTAACCATTTTTTAATACTAATGATATTTTATTGGCCTGTCCATTGCATTTTCGGGGTTTTTGTGGATTTTTGGCGAACATATAAATTATAGTTGCGATGAAAAAATTGTTAAATAAACAATTGGGTATTATTATTGGGAATCTCCTGCAGCTAAACAGAGTTTTCCGATATAAAACTATCGATTTTTAATAATTCTATACCATTTCTACGAAAAGTTGTTTTTCCCCATATAAAATACATGGAAAATTTTGGGCGCATTGAGCGACCTCTAGATATTTTTTGTTTTCAAAATTAAAAAATAGAGATATATTCTTTTTTCGGTATAGAACAATCCTAGGAGGTGAGAGCTTAAAAATTCCGACTTTACTTCTTCACATGCATTTTTGGACCATCCTAATATACATACCACGATGTAGAGTACAAGGATCCTCCCAGTGGGAAAATGGGAATGCATTACTTTTTTCTACCAAAAAAGATTACAACTACGGTTGAACGAAAAAGATGCATCGCAAAGTAAGCGAGCAGGTGATGTATAGGTTTGAAGCCACAAACAAAACAAAAAGTTTGAAAACTAACTCAAGTACGTTTTTTTCACGGTATCTCAGCAGCTGCTGTAGCCGATGCATGTTCGTATACCGTGTTGTTGGTCACGGGTCCGACACCCGTGCCACGGACTTTATTTTTAATTTTTATTTTTCTATCCGAGCGCAAATGTGCACAAGGGTATTATATTTTTGTTCACATAACGGTTGTTTGTAAAATCCAAAACGAATCGACAAATGTATACATGAATGATCAGAATGAAAAGAGAAGTCGATTAAGCCATGTCTGTCTGTCCGTTCGTCCGTCCGCCCGTATACACGATAACTCGAGATATCTCAACGAAATTTGGTATGTAGGTTGCCATTCACTCAAGGTACGTTGGTATTGAAAATGGAGTGTACGTACTAGGGTTGCCAACCGTACTATAATATATAGTATTGTACTATTTTTTGGGTCTGCGTACTATATACTTTTGGAAAAAAGTATAGTATGCAAAAATACTATATTTCTTCAGTTATAAATATAAATATATTTCATTCATTTTCAAGAAAGAAATGTTTTAATATGGATGATATTTATACTGAAATAACAATATTAAAAGAAATATACCTTAAAACAAAGGGTCCACAGATCAAAAATGGAAACATTTTTAAAAATACTTAGGGCCAAATTCACAGTGCGTAGTTAACTCAGAATCGGCAGTTTTCAGTACAAAAATCTGTAGTTAACTGTCGATTCTGAGTTAACTACGCGCTGTTAATTTGGGCCTTAGGAAGATTTACCAAATTAACTTAAAATTATTTCGCTTATGCTATCTATTCCTGCAACCTCGGCATCCACAGAAAGAGTTTTTTCTATTGAGATTGTGAAATGGTGAGATGAGAGAAATAAAGCAACTATCTCACTAATAAACAATGAACTTTTGATCTATATTAATTTAAATATTGATTCCGATAAGGCATATGATACTTTCAAAGAAATATATTTTTTTTATAGAGGATGCATAAGAAAGAAAAACGATATACACTTAAAAAGCATTTTTACTTTTTCTTAAAAAAAATACTATATGAATTTGAAGTGTACTATATTTTTCACATTTTTTTGAAAAAGTACTATAAATTTCTTAGAAAATGTTGGCAACCCTAGTACGTACCCACGCCCACTTAACAGTATTTTCGATAAATAAAGAAACTACGATATTTCAGTAAATATTCGATCGAGATTATTGAATATCTTACTAATATTATAAATGTGAAAGTTTTTATGTTTGGATGTTTGGGAAATCATCACGCGGAAACGACTGAACGGATTTGCGTGAAATTTGGTACACAGATAGCTTATGGGCCAGATTGGTTAATAGGCTATTTTTTTAAGAGTTGCCACCTGTTAAAAAAGTTTAATTTATTTAATATGCGAGAACGACTGAATGGATTTGCATGAAAATGCCACCTGTTAAAAAAGTTTCGTTAAATTAATACGTGGAAACGACTGAATGGATTTGCATGAAATTTTGCAAGCAGAGAGCTTATGACCTACAGTGGAAAATAGGCGAATTTTTTGGAAGAGTTGCCACCTGTTAAAAAGTTTTATTAAATTAAAACGCGGAAACGACTAAACGGATTTGCATGAAATTTTGCACACAGATAGCTTATGACCTAGGTTAGAAAGTTAAGAGTTGCCACCTGTTAGAAATGTTTAATTTAGTTAATACTCGGAAATGAGTAAACTGATTTGCATGGAAGTTTTCACACAGATAGCTTATGAGCTAGGTTGAAAAATAGGCTACTTTTTTAAGAGTTACCACCTGCTAAAAAGTTTAATTAAATTAATACGTGGAAAAGTCTTAACGGATTTGCATGAAATTTTGCAAGCAGATAGCTTATGACCTACAGTGGAAAATAGGCTAATTTTTTGGAAAAGTTGCCACCTGTTAAAAAAGTTTTAATTAAATTAATACGCGGAAACGACTGAACAGATGTGCATGACGTTTCGCACACAGATAGCTTATGACCTATGTTGGAAAATAGGCTACTATTTTAAGAGTTATCACGTATTAGGAAAGTTTAATTAAATTAATACGCGTAAATGACTTATGACCTAGACTGGAAAGTAGGCTACTTTTTTAAGAATTGCCACCTGTTTGAAAATGAAATTTTGTTCAAAGATGGTTTATGACCTGGATTGAAAAATAGGCTACTTCCTTAACCGGTTTTCCGATCAGAACGAAATTTAGTACAGTTACTACGGATTTCGGAAGGATGGCCTTAGACTGAAAGTAATTCCGATAACTCAAGGCCCCTTCCATACAAATTGGAATTTTCATATTCCATACATATCTCTGGAAGTATTTGTGGGAGAGAACTGAAACTTGGTATAGTGATGTGTATGTGAAATCAATGATGGCATTAATCGATTGATGTTTTAATCAGTTAGTTAATTCGACTAATTCAATCTGATTACAGTTAATCACGATTAATTTTAATCTGACTAAACAGTTAAGCGTAACCCCGATTAAAAAATTAATTTTTAATCCTTAACTCTTAATTTGATCATGTAGGTTTGGTGATTAATTAAGTTATGCTGGAATTTCCCTGTGCACACAAAGCAAGTTAATCCGGTATGGTTAAGTCGGGCTTCCTCATCAATCTAACCCTGCAAAAATCCCGACTACTCCATGCATGCATGTAAGGAGTACTCCCGAAGGGCCAAGGAGTACTCCAAAATTAACCACAATTCATATAAAAAATATGGT
>NW_023458569.1:4621581-4623050 GCF_013731165.1 Rhagoletis pomonella | reverse complement strand
AGGTTCAAGCATAAAAAGATTCATCAAGCTACATCGCTGTCATCGTGTCAAAAGAGAAAAATACTTGGAGTTATAAAAACTTTGGTTATGTAAGAGTTAAAAAAATAGTTCCTCGCGAATTTTCTGCTTTCTGAAATTAAAAAATTATACAACAGGCATGCAAATCTCGAAGCGCTGTTATAAAATTTTTTCTGAAATTTATTTGTGATCTTAAATTTTAGTCATGGTAAATAAAATCTTAAGAAGTGAGTGGCTTGACATTTGGTGTTGCAGAAACTTCTAAAAGACAACAAGGTGTTCGTGATTATGTGATTAGTAAAATGAAAGAAATATCTGATGAAAATGCTCGTTCCGAAGTAAATAAAGTAAATTAAGTAAATGACTTTAGATTCGTAATCAGCAACCCAGAAAATCCCCAGATACCCAGTTACATAGAAATCTACCGATTTTTTTAAATTTTGGTCCGCCGTATTGGATCGGCCATTTTGAATTTTTGGTAAATGACTTTAGATATGTAATCACCGACCCAGAAAACCCCCAGATACCCACTTTCATAGAAATTTACCGATTTTTTTTTAATTTTCGTCCGCCATATTGGATCCCCCATTTTGAATTTTTGATAAGTGACTTCAGATTCGTAATCAGCGACTCAAAAATCCCCTAGGTAAGAAGTGGTGTAAAGTTCCATCAACGAGTATTTGTTTAAATAGTTTCGTCCAGCTAGATTTGCGATCCGAACCACGGTGCAATGGTGACCTAGATACCGATATTTAGAACATACTTAAATAATGGAGGGAAAACTTTTCCGCCTTACTGAATGGTAGCAGCACGGAAAGTTTTGAAGAAGAAGAACACGAGCCCCCAGTCGATGATGACGGGGTCGATGTTCCTCCGCCTGACTATCACGAGGTACGAATAGCAATAACGCGGATGAAAAACAACAAAGCTGCTGGAGTTGACAGCCTGTCAGCTGGGCTATATAAGTACGGCGGCCGACACTTCTCATGGTACGAGTTGTTCATTCGGGCTCGCTAAAATCCGACTACTTCTTCGGCGGCCGTACTTAATGTGCAGGAAATGTGGTTCCACTGCTCGCATATGTCGGTTTATTGAAGAGTGCCCTCTGAGAGCAGGTGTGAGATTCGATTAGCAAATGTATTGGCTGTCTGTTGTGATTGCAGCTTTTCGACGTTAAGCTTTCCTTGCATATTTGGGCGCACATTTTTTGCTGCACAGAGGCGGATGTGGGTCTTGGCTTACACAAGATAGTGGTCCGAGTCGATGTTTGTGCCTCGGAGTGTACGTACGTCCAAAACACTGGAAGCATGCCTTACTTCTATCACAACATGATCGATTTGGTTTCTCGTTTTTCGATCCGGAGACAGCGATGTAGCTTGATGAATCTTTTTATGCTTGAACCTAGTACTGCATACTACCATGTTTCGGGCCCGGCGAAGTCGATCAGCCTC
>NW_023458569.1:4617687-4621481 GCF_013731165.1 Rhagoletis pomonella | reverse complement strand
GGCCCCACCGAATCTCCCTCTCTTTCTGCCGTAACCCAAGGTTCTACTCGGATTGGTTACGGCATCTCCCTAATGGGTTGATCACGTTGCCCAGAGTGCCCGAACGAGGAGGCAAGATTCGGGGTTGAGTATAGCCGCGCAACTGTAGCTGCAAACCCAGCACAACGACTATACTCATTTGCACTCCGCCGTGAAATATCACATTTGCTATATCTTCGGACCGCTAACTCATACGACTTTGAAATTTTGTGAGAAGATCTATGGTAAACGTGCATAAATGAGTTTGTGCAAGAGGGCGTGGCACCTCCAGTAGATGTAGTACGTTCAGTGAATGACCTGTTGTAAACTAAACAGGGATGAGAGTTTGCAAAAAGTCGTAGCACCTCCCACCACGCATGCCGACTACGTTCAGATAATAACAATTTAAAAATTAAAGTGCATTTCATTCTTCCTTGGGCATCTAGTAGGGTTGCCAACATTTTCTAAGAAATGTATAGTACTTTTTCAAAAAAATCTGAAAAAATATAGTACACTTCAAATATATATAGTATTTTTTTAAAGAAAAAGTAAACATGTTTTTTAAGTGTACATCTTTTTTCTTTCGTATGCATTTCCTCTATAAAAAATATATTTCTATGAAAGTATCATATGCTTTATCGCAACCAATATTTAAATAAATATAAATCAAAAGTTAGTTTTTTATTAGTGAAATTTCACAATCTTAATAGAAAAATCTCTTCCTGTGAATGCCGAAGTTGCAGGAATAGAGGCATAAGCGAAATAATCTTAAGTAAATTTGGTAAATCTTCCTAAGGGCCAAATTCGCAGTGCGTAGTTAACTCAGAATCGACAGTTTACTTCAGATTTTTGTACTGAAAGCTGCCGATTCTGATTTAACTACGCACTGCGAATTTGGCCCTTAGGAAGATTTACCAAATTTACTTAAGATTATTTCGCTTATGCCTCTATTCCTGCAACTTCGGCATTCACAGGAAGAGATTTTTCTATGAATTTGGCCCTAAGTATTTTTAAAAAATTTTCCAGTTTTGATCTGTGGACCCTTTGTTTTAAGGTATATTTCTTTTAATATTGTTGACTCAGTATAAATATCATCCATTTTAAAGCATTTATTTCTTGAAAATTTCTGAAATATATTTATATTTATAACTGAAGAAATATAGTAATTTTGCATACTATATTTTTTTCCAACAGTATATAGTACGCAGACCCAAAAAATTGTACAATACTATATATTATAGTACGGTTGGCCACCCTAGTACCTTGATCTACGTAAACAAGATTTTTAGTAAAGAAAATTATTACCAATATAATTGCAGCAAGAATTATTAGGTGTCCCATTTATTTCCGCAGATCTTTTAATTAATAAGTCTTTATATATTTAGATACCCTTTAGATCAGAGGTACTCAACAAATTTAAGTTACTGAGCCAAACGACAACAACATCAATACCAATTACAACAACATCTGCTGATTTATACAAATGGAGAGTTTCCAGTTAATACTGGTTACAACAAAAGTACTTGTACCAGAAGATTGACTGCGTGTCGTCGCCAGACGATTCCTGCTAATTCTGAAGCGAAAATATGGGCGAAGATAGATGGCGACGATGGCATAAACCGGCTTTGGATTTTAGAAGCAGATCAGCGAAAATCAAATACGACATTTTTAATCGGGCATTCTTTGGTCGAGCCTCAATATGTAATCCCAGATAAAGAAGGGAGCCATCGTTTCGGTTGGCCAAGAAGTCGAGGCAGTAGTAAATTGAGAGAGTGATGCAGAGGTGCATAAAAATGAGACCAGTGAAGCAGTAGTAAATTTCGAGAGTGATGCATAGGTGCGTAGTAGTGAGACCGGTGAAGCAGTGCGAAATACACAACTGGAAAAGCGGACGACAGGTTTGACTGAAGGGCAGAGGGCTGAAGTTCGAACACACCTACAGAAATTTTGGTTGATTTTTGAGAGAAACACCTATGGAAGAACTACTCTTGTCAAGCATCACATTGACACTGGCAATGCGAAACCTATCCGCCAACCACCGCGGAGAGTTCCATTGGCTAGAAGAGCGAAGATAAAGAGAAGACTGCGTTTAGCGTTGGCGATGGTTTATGACAGTTTACAGTAATGCCGATTGGTCTCTGTAACTTTTGAGCGGCTTATGGAACGTGTGCTGAAAGGGCTGCATTGGAAGACTTGTATGGTCGATCTTGACGACACCAAAGTGATCAAAGTGAAAGGCTAAATTCTGAGAAATGCTCGTATTTCTGGAAGGAGGTTAAATACTTGGGCCATAAAGTGACAACGGAAGGAGTGCACACTGATGAAGACAAGATTGTAGCAGTGAAGGCGTGGCCGCAACCGAAAAATTTTAATGAACTACGCAGTTTTTGGGGTTTATGCACATATTGAAGACGCTTCGTACATGCATTTGCTGACATCGCGAGTAGTTTGCACAAACTAACGGAGAAAAGCCTAGTATTTCGATGAGGTTTCGAGCATGAAGAGGCCTTCATGCAGCTAAAGAATCCGTTCTGGAAATAAGTTTGTGCTAGATATGGATGCTAGTGGATATGGCATTGGCGGGGTGCTATCGCAAATAGTTGACGGAAAGGATCGCTTATTACAGAAAAATCTTCTCAAAGCAAGAACAAAACTATTGTGTAACTCGAAGAGAGTTACTGGCAGTCTTGGAAAGCGTGAAGCGCTTCTATAAATATTTGTATGGGTAACAATTTTTGTTGAGGGCAGATCACGCGGCCCTAAGATGGTTGCTGTAGACCCAGAGGGACGAATATTGCGATGGATAGAGCGACTGCAAAGTTAAGATTTCGAAATCGAACATCGTAAAGGAAGCAGCCACGGAAACGCCGATGCGTTGTCACGACGTCCATGCAGAGCGGAATGCGAGCACTGCTCTCGGGTGGAAAGTAGGGAGTATGTAGTGGATGTGCGATTGTTAGATGTGCTACCAGAGGAGAACTGGAACACGGAGCGAATACGAGAGGACCAGCGCAATGACGCGGAGCTTGCGAAGGTCGTAGAAGGCAAAGGGGTTTGAGTGTATCCGGGCTGGCAGAATATGGCTGGTGTGAGTCCTTTGGCCAAGACGTATTGGGCACAGTGACAGAGTCTGTGCTCAAAGGATGGAGCATGTCTGTATCGCACGTGGGAGAGTGAAGATGGCAAAACTAAACATGATCTGCTTGTGGTGCCAAAAGCTCGAATAGGTGAGGTTATTAGAGAATTCCACAATCGTTCCAGTGGCGGACATTTTGGAATCACCAAAACTGTAGAGAAGATCAAGCGGCGCTTCTATTGGGTAGACTGTCAAGAATACGTGGCGGATTGGATAAAGAAATGTGAACAATGTGCAGTAGCAAAGGAGCCAGCCAGATGGGGTCGTGAACGTATGCAGCATTACGATGTAGGGATCCCATTTGAACAGATGGCCATGGACGTAGCCGGTCCGTTTCCCATTAGCAGCCATGGAAACAAATATGTTCTAGTGGTAATTGACTACTTCAGTAGGTATATGAGTTACTGGATATCAAAAAGACAAGAACAACATTCAATCCAACGTTGGATGAGTATTTGGGAAAAGTTTTTGGAAGAAATCAACGGGACTGAGACTCCCGTATTCTGCTCTTCCTTATGGGATATCGATCCGCTTCTCATGATACTACAGCATGTACTACGAGAGTGGTGTTTGACACAGATTTAAGATTTCCTGCCGATCTAATATTTGGAGTAGCACATTCATGGCCAGCTGATACCGA
>NW_023458569.1:4616297-4617587 GCF_013731165.1 Rhagoletis pomonella | reverse complement strand
TTCTAGTGGTAATTGACTACTTCAGTAGGTATATGAGTTACTGGATAATAGGTGAGGTTATTAGAGAATTCCACAATCGTTCCAGTGGCGGACATTTTGGAATCACCAAAACTGTAGAGAAGATCAAGCGGCGCTTCTATTGGGTAGACTGTCAAGAATACGTGGCGGATTGGATAAAGAAATGTGAACAATGTGCAGTAGCAAAGGAGCCAGCCAGATGGGGTCGTGAACGTATGCAGCATTACGATGTAGGGATCCCATTTGAACAGATGGCCATGGACGTAGCCGGTCCGTTTCCCATTAGCAGCCATGGAAACAAATATGTTCTAGTGGTAATTGACTACTTCAGTAGGTATATGAGTTACTGGATATCAAAAAGACAAGAACAACATTCAATCCAACGTTGGATGAGTATTTGGGAAAAGTTTTTGGAAGAAATCAACGGGACTGAGACTCCCGTATTCTGCTCTTCCTTATGGGATATCGATCCGCTTCTCATGATACTACAGCATGTACTACGAGAGTGGTGTTTGGCACAGATTTAAGATTTCCTGCCGATCTAATATTTGGAGTAGCACATTCATGGCCAGCTGATACCGATTACGTTGCCGATAAACAAGTGGCCAGCGATAAAATAAAAACCAGATATGACGTAAGGGCAAACTCAACTAGATTTGCGGAGGGAGATTTAGTAATGCCTTACAATCCGAAAAGGAGAAAGAGTTTGTCACCAAAGTTACAAACAGCATGGGAAGGTCTATATAAGGTTATTACCAGACTAAATGATGTGGTCTACTGTATTCAACGACTTTGTGGAAGGAACGCAAAGATGGTATCAGTATTTGTTCGGGACGAACAAGTTTAAGCGGTGGACAGTGTTACGAAATTACCAAAGAAGATCCTTAAACGTTACAATATCACACTGTAGCTATAACAAGTGCTTGTGAAATTATATGTACTACTGGAAATTAATTTACAAAAAACATTGGGCTGTGTGCATAAAAATAAGAATTTACTTTTTCTTAAAATTTCCTACCTTTCACTTAACTTTATTTGAACAAATCGAAATGTCTGAAATTTTAAGAAAAAGCATTTGCTTAGTTTTTTTGCACACGGCCCATTGTTTGAGTCTCAATAGCTTTGAAATTATAAGCAGGAAAAAAATAGAGCTGTATTAAATTTTCGTTTGGAAAGACGCAATTCAGCGATTGAACTACAAAATAAATTATTAAAATACATAATTTTGTAACAATACCGTTTGGTCACTTTGCCCCAACGTGTCAATATATA
>NW_023458569.1:4615467-4616287 GCF_013731165.1 Rhagoletis pomonella | reverse complement strand
ATTTTTTCAAAACTAGATCGCCCTCACCCGCTGCGCTGAGTGTATGAAATTTCTACTTGCTACATTGAGTAAAATTTATTTCAAGATAACTCAATTCAAAAACAGAAAGTTTAAAATTTGTTTAACCATCTTCAAAATATTTTCAAACTAAAACTTTTTTAAAGTTCTCACTTGTCATACTTTTTCAATTAACTTGTCCCCTGAGATTTTAAACAGATGGAAACCCCTAACATATAGTTTTGAAATGAAGCCCTTTAAAAACAATTTCGATTGATACCCATATTGTAAACATTCATTTAAATTATTGAATAGTTTGAACAACCTTTTCAAACCGCTCCCAGAAAACATTTGGAGTCATAAATGACTCTTTAAGGAGTCCCATTTCGGAGCCTTTGTGCTCATTATGAGCTCATTTAAGAGTCCGAAATGAGGGTGTTTCCCTTCCTGCGAAGGTCGTCCTATATGAGCTTAAATGCATACATCAAATGAGCCTCAATATGAGTCATATTGGACTCTTATTGGCCTCATATACGGCTCATTTTGGACTCTTTTTGAAGCTCTTAAATGACTCTTATTGGCCTCATAAATGCCTACTTTCGGAGCTCCTTGTATGCGCTTCTGTGACTCTTATTGGCTTTATTCTTCAACTCTTTTAATGAACTTACTTTAGAGCCATGTTAGCAAGGAATTCATTTCAAATACTGTTGCATATTTATATACAAACCTCTGCGCATACATATATACATATGTTCATATATTGCAACATTCATGTAATAGCAGTTGCTGCAGCTAAATTTTGTTTATTTTTCCTTCCTAATTA
>NW_023458569.1:4614251-4615367 GCF_013731165.1 Rhagoletis pomonella | reverse complement strand
TTCTAGTGGTAATTGACTACTTCAGTAGGTATATGAGTTACTGGATAATAGGTGAGGTTATTAGAGAATTCCACAATCGTTCCAGTGGCGGACATTTTGGAATCACCAAAACTGTAGAGAAGATCAAGCGGCGCTTCTATTGGGTAGACTGTCAAGAATACGTGGCGGATTGGATAAAGAAATGTGAACAATGTGCAGTAGCAAAGGAGCCAGCCAGATGGGGTCGTGAACGTATGCAGCATTACGATGTAGGGATCCCATTTGAACAGATGGCCATGGACGTAGCCGGTCCGTTTCCCATTAGCAGCCATGGAAACAAATATGTTCTAGTGGTAATTGACTACTTCAGTAGGTATATGAGTTACTGGATATCAAAAAGACGAGAACAACATTCAATCGAACGTTGGATGAGTATTTGGGAAAAGTTTTTGGAAGAAATCAACGGGACTGAGACTCCCGTATTCTGCTCTTCCTTATGGGATATCGATCCGCTTCTCATGATACTACAGCATGTACTACGAGAGTGGTGTTTGGCACAGATTTAAGATTTCCTGCCGATCTAATATTTGGAGTAGCACATTCATGGCCAGCTGATACCGAGTACGTTGCCGATAAACAAGTGGCCAGCGATAAAATGAAAACCAGATATGACGTAAGGGCAAACTCAACTAGATTTGCGGAGGGAGATTTAGTAATGCTTTACAATCCGAAAAGGAGAAAGGGTTTGTCACCAAAGTTACAAACAGCATGGGAACCACTCGTACCATGAGAAGTGTCAGGAAGATGCAGAGAAAAAAAATGCCACCCACAGGGAACGCTGCGATCGGGCGCAACACGCGCTATGTGGGACCGCTATAGGGATCTGAAGATGGAAGCGAGACGTATTTGCCGCAACAAGAAGAGGGACGCCGAAATACGTGAGTGCAAAGAGCTTGAAATGCTGGCCGACAGAGAATTAGGCGACTTATGGAAGGTTTCAAGACCAGGGCGTTCTCTTGTAAGAACAACAAGGCACAGTGGTTCGGATAGCAGATCTAGCTGGACGAAAGTCAAAATTTTTTTGTTTTTAAAATACTTAATGGTACTTGGAATACATTGCTGACAATACATTCAAAT
>NW_023458569.1:4613993-4614241 GCF_013731165.1 Rhagoletis pomonella | reverse complement strand
GTATTTTGTTGGCCTGTAGCTTCTGTACAACTTCCAACAAATTTGCTTATTACTTCATTCATGTCAGTAAACTGACCTGCTTCCATAATAAGTTTGACTTTTTCTAATGTGCAATTTTTAGTTATTGCCCTTACGGCTGCTTGTGTCGCATATTTACTTGCCAAATTTAAGTTTATGCCGTCATTTATATATGCATTTTCTAATGATTTTGTTAGTGTTTCTATTTCATTGCAGTAATTTGTAGCAGT
>NW_023458569.1:4613694-4613983 GCF_013731165.1 Rhagoletis pomonella | reverse complement strand
AATGATTTTGTTAGTGTTTCTATTTCATTGCAGTAATTTGTAGCAGTTTTGCTACTTTGTCTTATATTCATAAGTTTTGCAGTCACTACTTCTACTGACTCACCTTTTACGGTGGTGCGTAGTTTGGTACTGATTTCCGCAATTGTATTTTCATTGTCAATTAAATTTCTCGAATTTCTTTTAAGTTTAGTCTTGATTAAGGAAATGGCTATTGCCTCATGTTCGCCTTTTATCGCATCAACCAGAGTTAGTGCGTCAAGGAATGAACGTAAATTTTCTGATTTGCCAT
>NW_023458569.1:4611908-4613594 GCF_013731165.1 Rhagoletis pomonella | reverse complement strand
CAGAGGTGCACTTTTGTAAGTACTCCAATATACCACAAATAGACTACATGGTCCAACGATTTTTGCAGGGAAGCAATTTGGTGTGCATTTTCATTAAGATATATACCAACAAACGTTTTACAAACTAGGTTTGTAAAAGTTCCCAGTTTATGTATTACTAATAACAATAATTATAATTTTTTTATATTATGTGCTTTTTATAAGCGTAAAACACAAAATAATTACTATAACTGGTGTTTGGTTTCAAACTCGGAAAAACTAGACAAATTAATCAGATTTTATTTTTAATTGGATTAACGATTAATGTTTTAAATTAATTAATTGTAATCGCAGCCAGCGACTAACGATTAAAAATATGTTATCATTAATCGTACAGTTGATTACGACTCATTAATTTTAATCGTCAAACGCGATTAACATTTTAATCGTTAATTTTTAATCGTTAATCAGATTAACAGTTTGCCAGCACTGTGTGAAATCATGTTCATATTGACGCAGAAAAATTGACGTTTTTGGAAAAGAGGCGTAGCACCTCCCATACTGACTGAAAGTTTCATATTGCATATCTCTTCAAATGTTTGGGGTAAAGCACTCAAGCTTGGTATGGAAATACATATGTATGTATGTATGTGAAAATAATACCATACTCATAGAAAAAATGAGAGTTATTGGAAAAGATGGTGTGGCAACTCCCACGCAAATTGATTTTTCTATGCTGCATATCTCTGGAGGTGTTTATTGCAGAGGACTGAAACTTGGCACCGAGATGTGTATACAAAATTAATTCCATACTCATGAAGAAAAATTTGCGTTATTCGAAAAGGGGACATGGTTCCTCCCGTACAAATTTTCTGTTTTATACTGCTTATCTCTAAAGGTGTACAAGGTAGAGTACTGGGACTTGGTACTGGGGTATGTAAAATCAGTTCTAAATTCATGGAAGAAGATTAGGGCTATAAGAAAAAGGGGCGTGGCACTTCCAGTACAAATTTACTTTTTCTTGCCACATATCCCTGGAAGTGTTTGTGGAAGAATACTGGACCTTGGTATGGAGTTTTGTATGCAAAATGTATGAATTGCTCATGGAAAAATGTGAGTTATTAAAAAAGGAGGCATGTCGACTCCCATGCATACTAAAAACTTCTTAATACATATCTCTGGAAGGATAGAAAATCTCTCGAAGTATTTTAAATTTTTTATGGAGATTTATTTTATAAGTACCGTACTGACAGAATAAATTTCATTAAATGGAATAGGGAGAGCCGAGTTCGGCCTTATAATCTAAAGCTATCTTGAGGCATTTGCTACAGTAATGAGAAGTGGTATTTTATCAAGGCCAGGTTACTAAATTTGAGTTGGAAATATTAAAACCCGCCGTGGCACCTCCAAGAAGGTTACACGTTCACGCGTCGTATACCTGGAACCATTTTAAGGTAAACTTAGAGGGATTGATATCTTTCGTATGCCTAGCGCGCAGACGAGATTTTATAATTTCATAGTTTTAAACGGCCTAAATACCTTAACTCGCTTAAAAAATAACGAGCTATAACGAAATGGGCACAGAAATAAAATCTAACATCATAAAATTATTTTTCATATTTGTATAAAAGCGCGGGTGTTGATTTTTCCATTTTTCCTAGTAAAATAATCGTGGTACAAAACTTAATAGCAATATTAAAATTAAAT
>NW_023458569.1:4606022-4611808 GCF_013731165.1 Rhagoletis pomonella | reverse complement strand
ACAAAACTTAATAGCAATATTAAAATTAAATGTTAATAAGCCACAATAACATTGACAAATACATACATAGTTTGGGAAGAGCTTGCATGAAACTATACAATAAAGAAAATGCATGTATAGAATTGACAACAACAACCACGCTGACAAGTTTAAATAACGGCAAATCAGCTGTACTTGACAGCGGTAGGTTGAATAAGGAAACTGAATTAGCCACACGAGTTTAGGCGGTGTTCATAGCTCAGTGGTTAACGCTTCTGACTCTGCACATTGATGACGCGGGTTTGATCCCTGCTGAAGTCTAGAAAAAGAAGTCTGATGAGATGTGGTGTTCTCCGAAATAGCTGCTATAACTTCTACCGCTTAAACTTTGTTGCTTTTTCCATTTTGCTAATAAAATAATCGTGGTGCAAAGTTCAATAACAATATTAAAATTAAATTTTAATAAGCCACAATAACATTGACAAGAAAATAATATCATTTTGAAATTTTTGGAAAATGGACGTGACCCCGCCCACTTATGATGAAATACTATATCTCAGTAGCCGCTTCACCAATCTTTACCAAACTCGGTCCGAGCCTTGCTTCAAGTCCAACTAAGAAATCTGTTGAAATCGTTAGAAATCGGGCAATCACCACGCCCATCTGCCATATAAACGTAATTGAAGAAACACGAAAACTGCGATAAATCAGTAATTATTGAAGCTAATTCACTCAAAATCGATGATTGCAAAAATCACGTGGCAGAAAATTTGATTATTATAAAGTTTTGGATAATGGGCGTTGGAGCGCCCACTTATGACCACAAATGTGTAACTCGGTAACCGATTCATCGAATTCATTCAAAATTGGTGCACCTTATAACCTTGTTACGGAAAAGCAATTTGTTGAAAATTATTTAAATTAGACTAAAGTTACACTCTCTTCGCGAATAACGGTAAATTTCAAAAAGACGAAAACTCCGATATTTCAAAAACTGAGGACACTAATTTACTCCAAGTTAATACTTGCAACAATCTCTTAACAATAAATAAGACTGTTATAGACTTTTGAACCGCCCACTTTACGACTACAAAGGTTCAATAATTTCATTTAGTCATCCTCATTATGGAAAACGTTTGAAATCCGGGAGATTGGTCTCGCCCAAAATTAATTTTATGTAGGAAACATTTTGGTACTTTTTGCTCTTCATTCACTGTCTGGAACCATTATCTGGTTAGATGGGGAATCTGTATAGCATAGTTGGTGGAAAGTTCGAAATTGGTGAATATCGTTGGTCCACATAAATCCAGTATACATAGACTTATTTGAGATGACGTCTTTTAACTTCCTAATTAATGCATTTGTGGGCATTCATCAAGAATTGGTCTTATTATGGTAAATCGCCATAAAGTAATGAGCTCAGGGGTTATGATGGTTGATTTAACTGTAGTAACCTGACTTTAACCACCGCAGATCTCAATCCCGTTGTCTCCGAATGGAAGCACTGTGAAGTTAGCGATGTCATTTACTGGACCAATCGTAACACACAGAAGTTCGATATATGTACTCAATGGTGCGGCATGTCGAAGTGATTGGACATTCACGGTATTTCTGCTCTCTTAACGATGCACATCGGGATTTCGCTTTTGTTTAATTTGTTAATGAGCTGGTTCCTCCTGAGGTCCTCCTGCATGAATTCGGGATGAGTACACTCAAAACTGAACACTGAAAGTATAATGTCGAAGAATTCAAACTGTCTTCGAAGCAATCGAACCATATTCGCAAAAGAATATTCCCATTCAACCTTATCTATCGTGAGTTTCGCCCGAAAACAAATTCGCCCGAATTTTTTTCATCCGCCCGTAGTGAATACACGGAAACGAAAAGTGATTAGTGAACCAATTCGAGGAAAATGAAACTCATAATCAGGCTGATTTTGTATTTTTAATCAAAATTCCATAATACATTATTCAAATCCAGCAATTGTAAATGGAAATTGCCATCTCGTAGGACATCCCCATGTTAAAAATACCAGTTGAATGCATGGAAAAAAGATAGTTGGCTGAGTTGGTCATGCGGTTCATACTTGTTGTGAGGTAGTTTCGAACTAGTACATTTAACTACAGGGAATGGACACCTATGTATGTATTTTTAACGCCACTACCAGCTTCACTCCAATACTTATCCTCCTACTTCAGTGTATTAAATTCAACTCAATGCGAGCAATTAGAAGAACAAATCACCAAATCACTTACACAAACATAATCTTTGTTAATTTTTTGTATATGTATATTTTTAGCTCTAGCCATATTTCTTTAAGTAGTAGTAAAAGCTCCAACCCTGACATAATCTGCATACAGGAAACCAATTGTTCCAAAATACCATAGGTAAGTCCTACCTTCATAATTTATCTAACACAGCAAGCCAAGGGGTATGTATACTACTTAAACGGCACTTTCCGCATTTTCTCACTTAAGCAAAGTCCAACATTTTGTCATTAGCGCATCAAATTTAATTATAATTTTCTTTTAGTACAATAATAAATTTGCCACAAGTTCAATTATTCTTTTAAGACCTTTTGGCTTTAATCCACACTCCTACCACTCCATCCCTAATAGTGGGAGACTTCAATGCCAGGAGTCCGCTTTGGGGTTCAAAAACAGCTAATAGTGTTATTGAAGATCTTGTGCTCTCTGAAGACATTATGGCTCTTAACCATGTTTCCTCAATTCACCTTTCGACAAGAAATATATTCGCACACATAGATATTTCACTATGTTCAGCTATATTCACCCTCATTGCGAGAGTCGTGTCGAAAGCAAGTCTTTTTCGAGAGTCGAATCGTATCGAAAATTTCACGTCATTGCCTAAAATTTCTACTCGAGTAGTGTAGTAAAACGGAAAAACTTGTCAGTACTGTATATTTTTGACGATTTTCGTCATTTACTTATTTTAGCACGACAGTAGACAATGCCTACTTGTTCTAGTAGTACAATTTAGCCTAATTTACGACTTACGCAATGAGGCTGATTATCTACTGGATGCAATTGGAAAGTAAATGAAGATTTATTTGGAAGTGACCGTTTCCAGATTCTCATGGAAATACGCACAAATTTCCAGTTCCCCAAACTCCGCCCGACAGCAAAGTTCTAAACTAACATAGCAAATTGGAAATTTTTGCACGAGTAGTGAACCAAAAATTTCGATACATGGACTTTTATAAATGCTAACCATGAAGTCTCAAAAATAACTAAGGTCATCAGATCAGCCGCTAACAAATCTATCCCGCAAACTAAATCTTCCCTCATTAAACATAAAGTGCCTTGGTCTAATCGCCATATCCAAAAACTAAGAGACGAAAAACAAAAGTGTTTGCGAATGTTCCAATCCTCCCCAGCTATTTCCAATCTTATCGAATATAAAAAAGTGAATGCTGTATTCAGAAAGCAAGGACGGAATTCCAATAAAAATTATTTTCAAGAGTTTTCTTCTAAAACTACACCATTGTGGTCCAACATCAAGTCATTGACAAGCATTCCACCTCCATCTCTCCAAGCTTTTAGGTGTAATAATTATGCAATCTCCAAGCCCGTTGATGCAGCAGCTTTTGTTGATACATGGTCCAACTATTCTAAAGACTGTAACTTTTCCAATGAGTATATGTATATTAAAAAAATCGAAAATTTTAGCTTTAAATTATAGCCCAAGTCTTCCCTGTAGTTCTGCGAAAAGCCTGGAATTAGACATTTCTTTCATCGAACTGGAATCTACTATCTCGCATTCCAAGGGTAAAACGCCAGGATTTGATAGTGCTTCATACCCTATGATCAAAACCCTTCCATTAAATGGAAAAATAAAATTAATAGAACTCTGCAAAGTAATGTTTGAAAAAGGCGTCTACCCCTACACTTGGCGCAACGCAGTGGTCGTACCCATATCCAAACCAAATAAACGGTTAATAATATAAATAGTTACCGCCTAATATCACTCGTCCCCTGTTTAGCAAAAATCTTTGAGAAAATAATAGCCACCAGACTCTCTTGGTTCACAGAAGAATTTACAATCACCGAAGCAAACCGGATTCAAGAAAGGTCACAGCGCTATGGACGTCCTACTCACGGTTGCCCGCCGTCCCGTTTTCGGCGGAACTGTCCCGATTTAGAGCTATGTCCCGGTCCCGGTAGAACACATTGCGGGACGCAAAGTGTCCCGGTTTTTTGGAAAGGAAAAAATTTATACATCTCTCTTTGTAAAAAATTTAGATCTTTTAAAATATGTTTATTTTACAAATTCTATCTACTAATCGACACTTCAATTTGTGGCAACGCGGTTGAATCAGCTTATAATCGTAAAAAGGTAACTTTTTTCTTTTAATGTATAAATTCTGGAGGGTAGATGTAATAAAATTTGTATTTCTGTCCCGGTTAAAATGAGTCAAGTACAAAAAAAAAAAAATAAAAACGCGATTTATTTTTTAAATGACGCATGGATTTTAAACACAGAATTCAAGTTGTGGCTGTTTAAAGAATACGCGGCACTGTACGTACATACATCCATATATATAAATATATATTAAGGTGTGATTTTAATTTAAATTTATCTTTTAAGTTCTTTAAAAGTATTATTTATCACTGGAGTATGGTTTTATGAAAATTTTTATATAAGTATCTCTGGTATTTTATATTGTGTTGTTGTTCTAAATAAGAAAATGTCTAAACAAAACATTGAAATTGATGTTACTTAATATGTTATTTTACCTAACCTCTTTCCTAACATTGTGTGCCCGGTTTAAAGAATGCAAAAGTTGGCAAGCCTGGTTCGACCTCTCTCATCCAAAGGTCATGCTACAATCCTAGCTACCGACTTTGAAAACGCTTTTTATCGCGTAGAAATAGACATGGTATTAGAGCAGTTGCAACAATGGAATGTTGGTCCTAAAATCTTTGGCATAATCAAAGTCTTTTTAACCAAACGTAATTCTTGCGTCAGAGTGCTCAACCAGTTCTCCCAACTTTACCCTTTATACAATCGAATCCTACAGGGTTCACCTCTATCCACAGTACTGTTCACCATTGCGTTTGACCGAGTAAGCAACAACAACAACCTAGTAAGCAAGATTTGCGGAAAATACAACAAAATTGACTACGGAATTTACGCGGATGATCTAATTTTTTTACGAGAAATCCCGCTATATCACTCGCTCTTGAAATGTTTTCCGAAATTCTTACCAACATAGACATTTCCCGAGCATCACTATCAATCATTAAATGCAAAACACTGAACATTTGCAAGAAACATCACTGTTCCGATCTGAACTTAGCATTTAAAAATACGCACATAGAAACACTCCATAGTCTTAGCGCGCCGTTACCCACGAACGTGTACGTAGCGTAGCGTAGAAGTACTTAGAAACATCCCAGCCAGTAAAAAAATCCGAAAACCGATCCCGAAAAGGACAAAAAAGTGGATGAAGTGCGGATTTTTGTCCGTTTAGTGATTCCATTTCCGGATACTTTGACGATCCGTTTTCCCACTAAGGTGTGCGGCAGAAACGTATGTACAGACAACAGTATGTGAAACGGATACGTTTTCGGCTGTTTTTCTGAAATAAAACTAGGAAGCGCCTGACGGAATTCGGCACTTTTGGAAAGCTAACAAATAGCGGTACACTCGTCTGCACGCTCAGCCACTGCCAACTACGCATGCATGCTTTCAAATGTTTAGCTTGAGCAAATAAAATACAATTACAGTATATTTTTTTTTGCTGCCTTTATGCTTAAGTGCACATTTAAGATACCTACCCTAAA
>NW_023458569.1:4599661-4605922 GCF_013731165.1 Rhagoletis pomonella | reverse complement strand
GTAAAATAATCGTGGTACAAAACTTAATAGCAATATTAAAATTAAATATTAATAAGCCACAATAACATTGACAAATACATACATAGTTTGTGAAGAGCTTGCATGAAACTATACAATAAAGAAATGCATGTATAGAATTGACAACAACAACCACGCTGTCAAGTTTAAATAGCGGCAAATCAGCTGCACTTGATAGCAGTAGGTTAAATAAGGAAAATGAATTAGCAACACGAGTTTAGGCGGTGTTCATAGCTCAGTGGTTACCGCTTCTGACTCTGCACATTGATGACGCGGGTTTGATCCCTGCTGAAGTCTAGAAAAAGAAGTCTGATGAGATGTGGTGTTCTCCGAAATAGCCGCTTAAACTTTGTTGCTTTTTCTATTTTGCTAATAAAATAATCGTGGCACAAAGTTCAATAACAATATTAAAATTAAATTTTAATAAGCCACAATAACATTGACAAGAAAATAATATCATTATGAAATTTTTGGAAAATGGACGTGACCCCGCCCACTTATGATGAAATACTATATCTCAGTAGCCGCTTCACCAATCTTTACCAAACTCGGTCCGAGCCTTGCTTCAAGTCCAACTAAGAAATCTGTTGAAATCGTTAGAAATCGGGCAATCACCACGCCCATCTGCCATATAAACGTAATTGAAGAAACACGAAAACTGCGATAAATCAGTAATTATTGAAGCTAATTCACTCAAAATCGATGATTGCAAAAATCACGTGGCAGACAATTTGATTATTATAAAGTTTTGGATAATGGGCGTTGGAGCGCCCACTTATGACCACAAATGTGTAACTCGGTAACCGATTCATCGAATTCACTCAAAATTGGTGCACCTTATAACCTTGTTACGGAAAAGCAATTTGTTGAAAATTATTTAAATTAGACTAAAGTTACACTCTCTTCCCGAATAACGGTAAATTTCAAAAAGACGAAAACCCCGATATTTCAAAAACTGAGGACACTAATTTACTCCAAGTTAATACTTGCAACAATCTCTTAACAATAAATAAGACTGTTATAGACTTTTGAAATTGGGCATGGCACCGCCCACTTTACGACTACAAAGGTTCAATAATTTCATTTAGTCCTCCTCATTATGGAAAACGTTTGAAATCGGGGAGATTGGTCTCGCCCAAAATTAATTTTATGTAGGAAACATTTTGGTACCACACTCTCACCAACTATTTACTTAAAGACTTCCGGTGGCACATTTATCTGCCCTAAATATGGTTTTGTGGTCGTCAGAAGGCATATCTTCCATTTCTATTTTAAATAACCTTACGAAATCGTTGTGTCCCTGACGAAATTCTTGCAATTTTCCAATGACCTAGCGTTTCATAGCACAGTTATTCGCACAACGCTAATCAATTTCGATATTAGAGTTGCCAACGTAATAAATTTGAAAACTTTTTGCTCTTCATTCACTGTCTGGAACAATTATCTGGTTAGATGGGGAATCTGTATAGCATAGTTGGTGGAAAGTTCGAAATTGGTGAATATCGTTGGTCCACATAAATCCAGTATACATAGACTTATTTGAGATGACGTCTTTTAACTTCCTAATTAATGCATTTGTGGGCATTCATCAAGAATTGGTCTTATTATTGTAAATCGTCATAAAGTAATGAGCTCAGGGGTTATGATGGTTGATTTAACTGTAGTAACCTGATTTTAAACACAGCAGATCTCAATCCCGTTGTCTCCGAATGGAAGCACTGTGAAGTTAGCGATGTCATTTACTGGACCAATCGTAACACACAGAAGTTCGATATATGTACTCAATGGTGCGGCATGTCGAAGTAATTGGACATTCACGGTATTTCTGCTCTCTTAACGATGCACATCGGGATTTCGCTTTTGTTTAATTTGTTAATGAGCTGGTTCCTCCTGAGGTCCTCCTGCATGAATTCGGGATGAGTGCACTCAAAACTGAACACTGAAAGTATAATGTCGAAGAATTCTAACTGTCTTCGAAGCAATCGAACCATATTCGCAAAAGAATATTCCCATTCAACCTTATCTATTGTGAGTTTCGCCCGAAAACAAATTCGCCCAAATTTTTTTCATCCGCCCGTAGTGAATACACGGAAACGAAAAGTGATTAGTGAACCAATTCGAGGAAAATGAAACTCATAATCAGGCTGATTTTGTATTTTTAATCAAAATTCCATAATACATTATTCAAATCCAGCAATTGTAAATGGAAATTGCCATCTCGTAGGACATCCTCATGTTAAAAATACCAGTTGAATGCATGGAAAAAAGATATTTGGCTGAGTTGGTCATGCGGTTCATACTTGTTGTGAGGTAATTTAGAACTAGTACATTTAACTACAGGGAATGGACACCTATATATGTATTTTTAACGCCACTACCAGGTTCACTCCAATACTTATCCTCCTACTTCAGTGTATTAAATTCAACTCAATGCGAGCAATTAGAAGAACAAATCACCAAATCACTTACACAAACATAATCGTTGTTAATTTTTTGTATATGTATATTTTTAGCTCTAGCCATATTTCTGTAAGTAGTAGTAAAAGCTCCAACCCTGACATAATCTGCATACAGGAAACCAATTGTTCCAAATTACCATAGGTAAGTACTACCTTCATAATTTATCTAACACAGCAAGCCAAAGGATATGTATACTACTTAAACGGCACATTCCGCATTTTCTCACTTAAGCAAAGTCCAACATTTTGTCATTAGCGCATCAAATTTACTTATAATTTTCTTTTAGTACAATAATAAATTTGCCACAAGTTCAATTATTATTTTAAGACCTTTTGGCTTTAATTCACACTCCTACCACTCCATCCCTAAAAGTGGGAGACTTCAATGCCAGGAGTCCGCTTTGGGGATCAAAAACAGCTAATAGTGTTATTGAAGATCTTGTGCTCCCTGAAGACATTATGGCTCTTAACCATGTTTCCTCAATTCACCTTTCGACAAGAAATATATTCGCACACATAGATATTTCACTATGTTCAGCTATATTCACCCTCATTGCGAGAGTCGTGTCGAAAGCAAGTCTTTTTCGAGAGTCGAATCGTATCGAAAATTTCACGCCATTGCCTAAAATTTCTACTCGAGTAGTGTAGTAAAACGGAAAAACTTGTCAGTACTGTATATTTTTGACGATTTTCGTCATTTACTTATTTCAGCACGACAGTAGACAATGCCTATTTGTTCTAGTAGTTCAATTTAGCCTAATTTACGACTTACGCAATGAGGCTGATTATCTACTGGATGCAATTGGAAAGTAAATGAAGATTTATTTGGAAGTGACCGTTTCCAGATTCTCATGGAAATACGCACAAATTTCCAGTTCCCCAAACTCCGCCCGACAGCAAAGTTCTAAACTAACATAGCAAATTGGAAATTGTTGCAAGAGTAGTGAACCAAAAATTTCGATACATGGACTTTTATAAATGCTAACCATGAAGTCTCAAAAATAACTAAGGTCATCAGATCAGCCGCTAACAAATCTATCCCGCAAACTAAATCTTCCCTCATTAAACATAAAGTGCATTGGTCTAATCGCCATATCCAATAACTAAGAGACGAAAAACAAAAGTGTTTGCGAATGTTCCAATCCTCCCCAGCTATTTCCAATCTTATCGAATATAAAAAAGTGAATGCTGTATTCAGAAAGCAAGGAAGGAATTCCAATAAAAATTATTTTCAAGAGTTTTCTTCTAAAACTACACCATTGTGGTCCAACATCAAGTCATTGACAAGCATTCCACCTCCATCTCTCCAAGCTTTTAGGTGTAATAATTATTCAATCTCCAAGCCCGTTGATGCAGCAGCTTTTGCTGATACATGGTCCAACTATTCTAAAGACTGTAACTTTTCCAATGAGTATACGTATATTAAAAAAATCGAAAATTTTAGCATTAAATTATACCCCAAGTCTTCCCTGTAGTTCTGCGAAAAGCCTGGAATTAGACATTTCTTTCATCGAACTGGAATCTACTATCTCGCATTCCAAGGGTAAAACGCCAGGATTTGATAGTGCTTCATACCCTATGATCAAAACCCTTCCATTAAATGGAAAAATAAAATTAATAGAACTCTGCAAAGTAATGTTTGAAAAAGGCGTCTACCCCTAGACTTGGCGCAACGCAGTGGTCGGACCCATATCCAAACCCAATAAACGGTTAATAATATAAATAGTTACCGCCTAATATCACTCGTCCCCTGTTTAGCAAAAATCTTTGAGAAAATAATAGCCATCAGACTCTCTTGGTTCATAACACAGAAGAATTTACAATCACCGAAGCAAACCGGATTCAAGAAAGGTCACAGCGCTATGGACGTCCTACTCACGGTTGCCCACCGTCCCGTTTTCGGCGGAACTGTCCCGATTTAAGAGCTATGTCCCGGTCCCGGTAGAACACATTGCGGGACGCAAAATGTCCCGGTTTTTTGGAAAGGAAAAAATGTATACATCTCTCTTTGTAAAAAATTCAGATCTTTTAAAATATGTTTATTTTACAAATTCTATCTACTAATCGACACTTCAATTTGTGGTAACGCGGTTGAATCAGCTAATAATCGTAAAAACGTAAGTGTTTTCTTTTAATGTATAAATTCTGGAGGGTAGATGTAATACAATTTGTATTTCTGTCCCGGTTAAAATGAGTCAAGTACAAAAAAAAAAATAAAAACGCGATTTATATTTTAAATGACGCATGGATTTTAAAAACAGAATTCAAGTTGTGGTTGTTTAAAGAATACGCGATTTTTTACCACTGGCTTTCAGTTATACTACAATGCCAACTTGTATGCATTTTTATTGAACATTTTTGAGTTTTTCTCAAAGCCTAGAGATCTTTTTATGTTTGTGGTTGTATGTAGTGTGACCTATATTTTTATAAAATATTCGCGGAAACATTTAAGTAAAAAATGTTCCATACTTTGTGAAAAACTCTCTGTGACAATAATTTAGTGCGGCACTGTACGTACATACATCCATATATAGAAATATATATTAAGGTGTGATTTTAATTTAAATTTAAATTAATCTTTTAAGTTCTTTAAAAGTATTATTTATCACTGGAGTTTGGTTTTATTAAAAATTTTAATATATGTATCTCTAGTATTTTATATTGTGTTGTTGTTCTAAATAAGAAAATGTCTAAACAAAACATTGAAATTGATGTCACTTAATATGTTATTTTACCTAACCTCTTTCCTAACATTGTGTGCCCGGTTTAAAGAATGCAAAAGTTGGGAAGCCTGGTTCGACCCTAAATTCAACACATTGCGCTCGATGCTCTCTCATCCAAAGGTCATGCTACAATCCTAGCTACCGACTTTGAAAACGCTTTTTATCGCGTAGGAATAGACATGGTACTAGAGCAGTTGCAACAATGGAATGTTGGTCCTAAAACCTTTGGCATAATCAAAGTATTTTTAACCAAACGTAATTCTTGCGTCAGAGTGCTCAACCAGTTCTCCCAACTTTACCCTTTATACAATCGAATCCTACAGGGTTCACCTCTATCCACAGTACTGTTCACCATTGCGTTTGACTGAGTAAGCAACAACAACAACCTAGTAAGCAAGATTTGCGGAAAAAACAACAAAATTGACTACGGAATTTACGCGGATGATCTAATTTTTTTACGAGAAATCCCGATATATCACTCGCCCTTGAAATGTTTTCCGAAATTCTTACCAACATAGACATTTCCCGAGCATCACTATCAATCAGTAAATGCAAAACACTGCACATTTGCAAGAAACATCACTGTACCGATCTGAACTTAGCATTTAAAAATACGCACATAGAAAGACTCCACCCAGCAAAAAATCGGTAATCGCTTTTAGTGGTAACGTGTTCTAGAAGGCATAGCGTTATAATGCCTTCGAATTTTTTCGCTTCCTTTAGGCATTGCCAGTAATGCAAAGTAGAATGTCCTACAATATTTTATTTATCTCGCTTCTTCGTTTCATTTCGGGGAATGCAAAGTAGAATGTCCTATAATAATTATTTTTTAATTCGTTTCTTTGCTTAATTTCCGGGAATGCAAAGTAGAATGTCCTACAATATTTTATTTGTTTCGCTTCTTTGCGTCATTTCAGGTAATGCAAAGTAGAATGTCCTACAATATTTTATTCGTGTCGCTTCTTTGCTTCATTTCGGGGAATGCAAAGTAAAATGTCCTACAATATTTTATTTGTTTCGCTTCTTTGCTTCATTTCGGGGAATGCAAAGTAGAATGTCCT
>NW_023458569.1:4585986-4599651 GCF_013731165.1 Rhagoletis pomonella | reverse complement strand
GCTTCATTTCGGGGAATGCAAAGTAGAATGTCCTACAATATTTTATTTGTTTCGCTTCTTTGCTTCATTTCGGGGAATGCAAAGTAGAATGCTGCATCGTAGTCAGCTGAAAAATAGAATGAATATCCAAAAATTCTTTTTCTACCGTTACTTTCTGTGGAAATTTGTCTCGCATAAAAATCATGTTTTGCTTTGTTCAATTTGCAGCGAAGTTGAAGTCAGTCAATGAAGTGACGTACAAGAGTGAGGAAGTACAATTTTAAGCTTAATTAAATATGCATGTATGTACATACCGATTTTAAAGAAAATCTAAATACCTAAATACATACATATGTACGCTGATTTATAAAAATTTTAATTAATTTTAACCTTTTAAGACATTTTCTGATTTCAATTTAATATAAATAAGTATGTACTTATCTAGGCATTCAACATTAGTTTCTCTGTAAGGCATTCTTCGTTCGCTTCTCTGGATTCTTTTTATCCATGCGTTCTCCCTTCGTTTGAAGGTAATGCTGCGGGTAAGGGCTTACCTCCAATGACATGCCCATGTTAAAATAAGGCCTTCTTGAAGCGAAACGGTAAGCGATTCCCATCGCCTAGCTCGTTTCCACTTTCGTTTCTGTGGTAATCGTGTTTTTTGCTGGGCATAGTCTTAGAGCGCCGTTACCCACGAACGTGTACGTAGCGTAGCGTAGAAGTACTTAGAAACATTCCAGCCAGTAAAAAAATCCGAAAACCGATCCCGAAAAGGACAAAAAAGTGGATGAAGTGCGGATTTTTGTCCGTTTAGTGATTCCATTTCCGGATACTTTGACGATCCGTTTTCCCACTAAGGTGTGCGGCAGAAACGTATGTACAGACAACAGTATGTGAAATGGATACGTTTTCGGCTGTTTTTCTGAAATAAAACTAGGAAGCACCTGACGGAATTCGGCACTTTTGGAAAGCTAACAAATAGCGGTACACTCGTCTCCACGCTCAGCCACTGCCAACTATGCATGCATGCTTTCAAATGTTTAGCTTGAGCAAATTACAGTATATTTTGCTTTGCTGCCTTTATGCATAAGTGCACATTTAAGATACCTACCCTAAAATGCGCATTAGCGGCATTATTCTTAACATTTATAAGGAAACTCCTCCGATAGATGCATTCAACATACCTGCACATTGGCGATACCTGCCTTAAAAATTGTGCAACTATTATTAACTATCAAAGAAAGTATTAGGTTTACCTGCACTGGCCCTACAATTACCTAATTTTACAAGCTTTTATTTATTTTGCTCATCTCGCAGAACAACGAAAATGGCTATCAATTAATGTAGTTATATACATAATTAGATACCATTCCTTAAAAATTGCGCTTGCAGTAATTTCTACGTGGTAAGTGCTCCTCCATTATTTGGTTTCATAGGGATTCGGATACCTTCCTCATTGAAGTATTAAAGAAAATTCGCTTAAGTGCTTTTTTCGGTTAAGTGCGCAAGTTTTTCGTGCAAAGAAGGATGGGCAGCTAAGCAAAATATACTGTATTGCTTTCAAATGACATCATCTTTTTCGAACGTTTCCCGGATACGAAAATTGATGATAACTGTAGGAGTTTTTCTATTCGTTTTGGGATACGGAAAATTGAACTAAACTGCACTGTCGGCAAAATTTACGTTTCTTTGCTGGCTGGGATACAGCGTTGCCAAACTTGGGCGTTTCCGGCCAAATCTGGTCGGATTAATTTGCTTTGGGCGGTTGGGCGGCTAGAACATATTTTGGCCGGTTTTGTAATATGATTTTTTTAGTGGAAAAAATTTATTCTGTGCCTACAAATTTGCAATTTGTCGTATGTATGTAAATAAAATTACTGTATTCTTAATGAAACACAGCTCCAAGTTGGTGTTCACAACTGTGGGCGGTTTCACACTAAAATGAGAGAAGAATAAGGACCGGTTTATAACAGAAGAGAAATGAACACAAATGGTCATAATGCACGCAAAGGTAATGTAAAACAGAAGAATCTGAAATCAATAGTACCTTACAAATTCGCCACGATTTGTTACGATTCGCCCCGTGCATTATAACTAAGGCATTATTCCTATTAGAGATGCCAGATAGAAAAAAAACGATTTTTGAATTTCATTCGAATCGAAAAAAGTAATCGATGCAGGAAAAAATCGTCAAAAAGTAAATCTATCTTCCAAGATCGATTCATATATTTTGTCAAATAACATCTTTTACTTAATTTTTATAAAGAAACAAAACACCGCCATCTGACTAAACTTTTATTGTAAGTTATTTTTAAAACATACATACATTGTCCACAACGATTTCAATATCCAGATTTATTCAAAAGCTATCAAATAGCTAACAATCCGTAAAAACTTAAAAAAAAAAATTAGATAAGGTTATTCTATATCAAGGGCCGTTTTATAATGTAGGTTTTAAAGTTTACCTGACAATGAAATGACCTCTCATCAGAAACTTCATAAATTCTTAAACCGAATTTCCGACCGGCATTGAAATGTCAAAAACTGCAAGCCATTTTAAATGACTTTTTATGAACGTAAGGATACGGGTAGTATTTAATGCCCAACATAGTCAATAAAATTATTCGTGTAATGCTTGGTGTAAATTCTGCATTACATAGATTTTTTTCAATACGAACGTTTTTTTGTTTTTGTTTTCGCTAAAAGAGTTTTTACATGATATGTATGCACATATGTACTTATTTGCATGTGTACATGCCACTTTTTACATATAGAAATGCAAACATATCGTGTAAAAATTAGATTTGCTTCTGTACAAAGCATTGGTCTCATCAGTTAAAATACATATGTACATAGATATTTCTTATGCATTTCAAAAACTGTGAATTTTTTTTTCGGAGGTTGGTGTCTGATATGGTCGTAGAAAAAAATTTTCAGTGGCAACACTGCTGGGATATCAAGTTTGCTGTTGATAGAGGGAGAGAGAGAGAAGCAACGTTTACGTGAAATGGAAGTCATGTTAACTTTAACGCGTTATTCACATTTGATCGAGAAGAACACAAAATTGTGATATTCTTCGGTAGTACTGAACGTATGCGTAATGGGATAGGTTTCTTTTTGGAAATAAATATAACTTCTATATAAAATGTCCAATCTGTATTTTTACAACGCCTTTATCAACTTGCAATGTTGTGGGTCCAGAAACTTTCAATGTTGTGTGTCCAGACACCATAAAACCTTTGCTTTGCAAAGTTCCTATAAAGTTGAGAGGTAGATGTCGCCCTATTCATTATGTACGCTACAGCGGAAAGGGACGACACGCCATTTCCTAAAATCAACGTTGGCAGAGAGAGCTTTTACTCTGCTTACGCCTATACAAAATGTATAGAAAGCTTAAAAGAGCTTTGCCCGCGGGCAAGGCAGTGCCTATCAGTGCTATAAATGAAATTAATTGGTGCTCGTATGTATGTGCATACATATGCATAAGCATGTGTGTGCATCAATCTATTAATATCGTTGAATTATTTTAATATCTATTGCAAAATTTCATACAGACAAAACTAACAAGTGGAAAATAAATAAAATAAATAACATAAAATAAAACTTTTTAATATGCACTAAACTTTTTTAATACATATCTCTGAAAGGAAAGAAAATCTCTGGAATTATTTTAAATTTGTTATGGAGATTTATTTTATAAGTGCCATACTGACAGAAAAAATTAAACTTAATGGAAAAGGGAGATGGGCTTCGGCATTATAATTTAAAGCTCTCATGATGCATACATATTTCTTGAAGCATTTAGCTACAGTAATGAGAAGTGGTATTTTATCAAGGCCAGTATACTAAATTTGAGTTGGAAACATTAGACCCCGCCGCGGCATTTCTCAGAAGGTTACACGTTCACGCGGCGTATCCCTGGACGCATTTTAAGGTAAACTTAGAGAAATTGATATCTTTCGTATGCTGCGCGCAGACGAGATTTTATAATTTCATGGTTTTAAACGGCCTAAATACCTTAACTCGCTTAAAAAATACATAACAGAACAGAAATAAAATATAACATAATTAAATTATTTTTCATATTTGTATAAAAACGTGGGGTGAAACCCGCGGGTATAAGCTAGTACGTTCTAAATATGCACCACATCGGACTATAAATATGGGGTTTTCAAATATCTCGACTCCTGCGCCACCTACCGGATTAGCATACCTTTCGTATTGTATTGTCATCGAGTTCTGAGCCAACAGTAAAGATTCAAGTCTCTAGGTCATCGGCAAATTGCTCAAACATTGATTGAGAGATTTGCCCCTAACAAACATACTTATACATATATACATACAAAGAAAGTTAAATAAAAGCTTGTAAACTAGAAGAAAATAGCAAATATACCGAAAAAATAGAGTGGAACCAAAATTTCTTTCAGTATCCCGAAATGAGTTTTTCGAAGTATTTATATCAGTTCCAAAAGCTGCTCGGAAAGAGAAATTAGTTTGTTATTTGAGTGAAAAGTTACCAATAATAAAAGAAAGTCGTTCTTTCAGAAATACAAAGGCTTTGTTGTTGTTGGTTTTCTACTGGAACGTCTGTAACCGAAACCTGGTCATCAAATTGTAACCAATAATAACTTTTGACTTAAATGTAAAATTGATAATATTACTGTTTATGAAGTTTATTGAACTACTTGGGAAATATAACCAACAAAAATATCTAAATTTAGAAAAGAACAAATTTTTGGTTATAATCTTTATAACTGCGTTGGTGTTGGTTGATCTTTTCGACAGGGCCCTGTCATAATACTTCGAACTACCCTCATCAGCATAAAATAGCCGCCTCTAGACAGATGAGCAATATAATTGAGCGAATACCACTAACAAAAGAAGGATACAAAAAAGAACTGAACGCAATATATGCCATAGCGGCTAATAATGGGTACAAGAGAGATCTGGTAGAGGAAATCAGAAGGGAGCACAAAAACAAAAAGCCAGACAAAGAAGAAAACAATGACAAAAATTGGGCGGTATTGACCAATACTGGAAAGTCAACGTACAAACTAGAAAAGCTGTTCCAGAAACACAACTTTCGCACATCACTCAGAACCAGTGTGACCACAGGCTTGTGAAAAAATGAAGCAGAAAAGAGACTTAAAAGGTTTCAATATGTATCACTTTTTTTAAGTATCAAAGCATCAATATGGAATAAAACCAATAATTTTTATGAAAAAACATTTTCCAAAACAATTTAACATTTATTGCAAGTTGAAATTATTTCCCGAAAACGTAATTTGCGTAATTTAAGTTGCAGTTACACCTTGCAATTTTTATTGCCGAAAGTTATTTGTGCAAATCTGCAAAAAGGACTTTCTAACTCTTTACACGGGAAAGTAGACTTTCGATTTCGCATTTTGACAGCAAAATGCGTAGAAAAAGAGCTAGCATTGCCACGTTTAACTACACCTTTAGTCTGGTAAACTATGTATGTTTATCAACAGCTGATGCGTAGTTCTTATAAAAAACAAGTAAGAAAGTCTAAGTTCGGGCGGAGCCGAACATTAAATACCCGGCGCAAGTATTAAATATATGTTTTTTTCACCTTTCCGAAACCTTCCGCTACATGGTAAGCCGGGGTGTATCAATTTTGAGTAAATTAGCGTCCTTCAATTTCGAAATATTGAAGTTTCAAGCATTTCTGAAATTTACCGTTATATGAGAAGCGGCCCTTATTTTAGTCCGATTTTAATAATTTTCAACGTTTTGCTTATGTATATGTGGCAAGCACAATAACCACACCGAGTTTGGTACAAATTGGTAGAACGGTTACCGATATACTTATATGTGATCATAAGTGGGCGGTGCCACGCCCATTTTCCAAAATTTTACCATAAACGTATTTCTTGGTAAAGAATTGTTGCAAGCATCAATTTTGAATAAATTAGCTTCAATATTTACTGATTTATCGAAGATTATGTATTTCTCTAAATTACCGTTATATGGGAGGTGGGAGTGGTTATTGAGCGATTTTAAAAATTTTCGGCCATTTGGTATGTTGTGCGAAGACCAACAACTGTGCCAAGTTTGGAAGAAATTGGTGCAGCGGTTACCAAGATATACACATGTAACCATAAGTGGGCGTGGCTACGCCCATTTTCCAAAAATTTATAATATTCTTATTTTTCGTCTAAAACTTATTATAAATATTAATTTTGAGTGAATAATCTCCAGTAGTTACTAAAATATCGCAGTTTTCGTATTTCTGAAAATTACCGTTATATAGGAAGTAGGCGTGGTTATTGAGCGATTTTAAAAATTTTCGGCCATTTGGTATGTTGTGCGAAGACCAACAACTGTGCCAAGTTTGGAAGAAATTGGTGCAGCGGTTACCAAGATATACACATGTAATCATAAGTGGGCGTGGCTACGCCCATTTTCCAAGAATTTAGAATATTCTTATTTCGTCTAAAAATTATTGTAAATATCAATTTTGAGTGAATTATCTGCAGTAGTTACTAAAATATCGCAGTTTTCGTATTTCTGGAAATTACCGTTATATGGGAAGTGGGCGTGGTTATTGTCCGATTTCGCCCATTTTCAATACCAACCTACCTTGGATGAACAGAAACCTACATACCAAATTTCGTTGAGATATCTCAATTTTTGCTCGAGTTATCGTGTACACGGACAGACGGACAGACGGACAGACGGACGGACAGACAGACATGGCTTAATCGATTTCTTTTTTCATTCTGATCATTTATGTATACATTTGTCTATATCTATCTCGATAACTCTATTTCGCGTTAATTGAAATCATGAAATGGTGTTCATCCATTCAGTTTCTACTGAAACGCATGAAATGATTTCATGAATTGGCCTACGCATAATGGTAGGAAATGACAGAATGAATTACAACAAACACATCATTTTGACATAATGCAAGCCCAAAACGTGGCTTCAAATCAATCCGCAATCAAGTTGGACGTTTTGCCCACAAACACTTCAGTTTTGCGAGCAGTCTCATAGTAAAATCTCATTTTATAGTTTCGGCTTACATTTATAAAACTCAACGAAAGGACGTCCCTATTTCGGCTGAGCTATCCATTTTCGGTTATTTAGTGTACAAAATAAACGCAAATTAAATGAGTTTGTACAACATGGCCATTAATGTAGCGATAAGTTGTACAACTTGCCAGAAAATCCAAATTTTTTGATCTTTCATACAACCAAGACATAAATTCATTCAACAGGCCCACAAACGGTGCAATCTAGAGCAAAACAACGCCAAGTTGAACCAACGGTCGCTACGTTTATGGCTTTCTTTATGAAACATCGGGCGAAAATTTCAACTGCTCCTGTAACACTACCTTATATAAGTTGGCCTTGCTATCATCCTCACATATGTTCATCAGAGTATACCAACGAAGGACGAGTTAATACAAGGAGATAGCGAGAGCACAAAACTACTCTAGAAAATTACACGCACAATGACAAACATGAAAAAATGTACAACAAACACATAATTTTTGACAATCAGTACAGTTCGCATTTATATCAACGAGCAGCTTATTAGATTTGTTTTCGTTTGTACTACATATGTGCATATGTACAGTGACGGGCAAAACTGTAACATGGTGTAACACTTTTTACTTCAGCCATTGCTATCTTTCCAAGTTCTAACGACTTTCATACTTTTACTGTATATTCTTGTTGGTACATCCCTACTCCCTCTCTCATAATGATTTCAAGTCAATACAACAACAATAAAAAAACCAGCAGACAAAAATGTAAATTAAGGCAGATGTTACAGTTTCGCACTCATATATTTTTAAGAACTTTTTAACAATTTTCACGAAAAAAAGAACTACTAACACAATGTTCAGTACTCTTTTGCTTGTTTCAGTTCCTGGATGCGATTTGGCATACCTTATTTGTATCTTTGTAAAAATTCTGGAGGTATATCCTTAGTTTGCTTTCACAGCTCATGTACTCGATTTTACGGACTTTGATACTTGTTAAGCTGTGCTTTTAGTTGATTTCGCAAATTCTCGATGAGGTCATTTCAAATTAGCAAATTTTTGCTTTTTCATCCAGTCTTTGAGAACATATGCAGTATGTTTTGGGTGATTTTCAGCAGAAACTCTCATTTTTCGACTACATCTTGCAAATTTTGTTGAAATATGAACAGATACTGATCCTTACACATAATGCGTACTAACGGAGCAACAATATTTTTGAAATACAACCCCAAACAATTAAGATCCTACCACTGTGATTCACAGTTTGCCGTACATGATGCGCTTAGGCTTAATTTGGGTCTTTGATCCAATACCATGCCCGGCCATCTGATTGAAAGCGATTAATTTAGTCTTGTCAGACCAAATAACCTTCAATTGAAACTTAAAAATATGTTTTTTATTGCATTCTGAACGGCCTAGCAACGGTTCGGTTTTCGTGCGATGCAGCGAAATGCTGCCACACTCGCACATGTATTATGATCAAATTTGCTTTTTTCTTCTTTATGATGCCTTTGCGCTCAATTTGGCAATTCTTCGCGTCGCTGTGTATTGTTTGCATTAAAGCTTAATACCTTAAGCGGTTCTGTAATAGTAGCTGCATCGCTACTTGCTGCTAAGTTCACAAGATATCGTACCGTAATATTTTTTAACAGACTTCCTTTGTCCTTGGGAACACTTTAGGCTACATTTTTTCTAAGTCTTAACATTTTCAAGTAGCAAATTCCAAAAGTTTTTGCCACTTTTCGTGCGGTTCAACCTTTCCGCAGGAAATCTATTATTTACATTTATGGTTCCTGATTAACTATGTTATTTACTGGTGATCACTTCTTCAATAAATTACAATATAGAAAAAAGTCATCTGACTTCCAACTAAGTAAAAGATAACTGTCAAATGCAAAACTGAGAGTGAGTGCAAAACTGTAACATCTGCCTTAATTTACATTTTTGACTGCTGGTTTTTTTATTGTTGTTGTATTGACTTCAAATCGTTATGAGAGAGGGGGTAGGGATGTACCAACAAGAATATACAACAAAAGGATGAAAGTCGTTAGAACTTGGTGGCTGAAATAAAAAGTGTTACACCATGTTACAGTTTTGCTCGTCACTGTATATGTACACAAACATATGTACATACAAAAACATATGTACGCACGTACAAATATATATACAACCATTCAAACATATGTACATACATGAAAACATTGCTGTCCATAAGTACATATGCCTATCAGTACATCAACGAAGCCCGTTTGCTTTATCTATCTATACTAACTAGTATCGCACAGTTGTCGAAATTCGACATCTTTTTTCATACACTTTTGAATTTTACCTGTTACCAATACTAACTCCTTTAGGCGAATTACTATTTTGAAGTCCACCAGCATAGTTTATATCGAATTTACAGGAAAACTTAAAATCGAATTATAAACGTTAATACCGGATTGGTTAATGGTAATTCTACCAAGTCTACTCCAAATTTCTTCAGCAGCTTTTGAAATTATTTATAAAAAATATGCATATCGCTAGCTTAGAGTGAAATGTTGCTAAGTCCACTTTTTATGAACAATTAGTTTTTGGTACAGGAAGCAAGGAAAATTGAAAATGCACCGTTTCTGAAAGGATCTAACTACATGTTTTATTTCTACCCGTTTTATTCCGCGATGTGCAAAATTGCTAAGTCCACAGTAGTCACAGAAAATTTGATAAGTCCAAAAAAAATATGAATATTTTTTTTTACGCTATCGAATTCGATTTGTATTGAGGGTTGTGCAACAACATTATTTTTGAATATTTATGTACATATGTATGAATGTATATTAGGCTGGGTCGATTTTGTATGGGGGAAAATAAAAGGCATTTGACCGTATTGTAATAGTAATATTATGATGTTTTAGGTCTAAGCCAATTGTTATTGGCCAAGAAAGATTAATTTAAAACTTATCTTTAGCCCGCGCAATTGAACCAAAGTGTATGAATTTTGAAAATGAAACGTTGGCTTGTAATATCTATGGAATGCGTTAATTGTTATAAACAGGACGATATATCAAATTAAGGGTTATTAAATTTAGCACCTCACGTTCATTTATCATTTTTCAATAAGTCTACAAATTTTTAAGATATTAAAATAAAAAATAAGAAAACTATAATTTTCCCTTATGAATTTTCAATTCTTCATTACTTCAGCAACCAAGTGAAAAATACAAAAAAGTGAGACGAGATTTATTTCAAACGTTTTAATGCTTTCGGATGTTTATATAATATTAAAAGCGTCGTGGACTTGGTCACGCCTATTTGGTCAGTTTTCAAGATCATGGTGAATGAAGTCAAACATGTGTTGTCCAAGATTAGGAATCGTTTGATAGGTTAATAGTAGTTGCAAGCATAAATATAAGTATTTGCATACATTAACATAATATATTAGGGCGAGAAACGCCCATTTTAAGTCCATTTTTCGTGGTTTATAAATTTGCCGTTATATAAAAGTGCAAAAGTGTTTACATAAATACTTTAGTTAATCCCGTTATGTGAAAAAGTAACTGTAGGTAGGTAAATGCGATAGTCTTTAACATATTCTGGAAAATCCTTTTGAGGTCTCTCCAATTGGACGATATTGCTTTGCATTCAGCTTGAACGAAAAAAGTCACTCCCTGGCATACTTTTCTGTAATCCGGTTCTTTCATTTAATTGTTATTTATAAAATTGAAGAGATTTTTTTTTTTTAGAAAAAACACTGGCGATCCACTTCAGTTTTTTGATATAACTTTGGTAAACGTTACTCGATCGGCACGTAATAATTACGAGACTTGCTATTACTGATTTATGATAATAATATGATGAAAATCATTCAGATTATAAAAAAATTATTTAAAAAAAAAAATTTTAACAAAATTTTTTGTCATTTTCCTATATTTGCAATTTTTATATTGTATGCATAAACATAAGTAAACTAATTAGTGTTTCTAGAAGTTGTGCCTGTTCAGTGCTTCCATACTCATTTGCATAAACAACATTTTTCCACGATGATGGAAAATAATGGCTTTTCTATTAGAGCTACCGAAATTGTTCCTAAATTTGCAAATATTCGCAAACTATAGCTAATATTAAAAAAAGATTAGAATATTTGGAACCAGCGACCTAAATGCACGCCAGCAATATTAATGCTGTTCTTTACATCTTTTGACTATAGGCCAGTGCAATTACCAAGAGAACAATTAAAATTTTATTGAAAAGAGGTAACTTTGAGATTAACGATAAGCTAAAGGGCTGCGAGAAATGATATTTGACTTTTTCTTTTGCGTTAACGGATTCATTATCTAATAATATGCCCCAAACCTTTTTGCTGAACCCAGAAGTTTTAACAATTTTTTGGTCTTATTCGAAAACAGCTTTAACATTTGATGCAACAAAATCACTGTTCCCTTGTGTTATTATTATTATTAAAAGAACCTAAACAATTTTTTCAAACAAATTGTTTCTTAAAATGTACCTACGAGATGGATTTTTCGTATTGTACATATTGGAAAAATTCATGGAAAATTTGCTAAGTCCAACAAAAAAATTTTTGGGAAAAAAGTAGAAAATTTGCTAAGTCACAAAATTATTTACAAAATTTTTAAAAAAGCAGATTTTTTTATTATTTTTTTTTAATAAAGGGTAAATGAAAAACGCGAAACATTGCATTCAAAGTTTTGCAAAATACTTAAAGAAAATTACTTAGGAACGTTTTTTGTGTCTCCTGTACAATTGAAAAAAATTGACTTAGCAACTTTGCACTCTAAGCTAGCGATATGTATTTGTATGTAAAGATGATATGTTCCCCCGCAAACATATTCTGAGCGTTCAGAATATATGAGTCCGAAGGGAGTCCTACGTAGGTAAGAAATATGAGTTTCAAAAACCAAAATTTTTTTACTCTTATATGAATCTTTTAGGACTCATATATGATCCAAGTTATGAGCCAGCACCTTGTGCCAATATAAAAACAATAAAGATTTGAAATTTATATCCAAACTTTTTTATACAGAAATTGAAAATAATTAGAAAACAATAAATGAACAAAATTTAGCTGTAGCTGCTGCTATTGCATCCATGTTGGAATGTGTATATGCACGTAAGTATGTATGCATGTTATTTGAAAGGAATTTTCGCTGAATGCTTTTGCAAATAAAGTGCGTTCAATAAGACTCAAAGAACAACCTAAAATAAGAGTCCGAATTTAGTAATTTATGAGGCTGATTAGAGGCTCGAAAAGAGTCTGAAATGATTCATATATGAGGCCAATAATTGTTTTAAAAGAGTCCAAAATGAGCCGTATATTAGGCCAATAAGAGTCCAATATGACTCATATTGAGGCTCATTTGTTGTATGAATTTAAGCTCATATAAGTCGACCTTCGGAGAAAGGGAAACACCCTCATATCGGACTCTTAAATGAGCTCATTATGAGCATAATGGCTCCGAAATAGGACTCCTTAAAGACTCATTTATGACTCCAAATGTTTGCTGGGTCATCACTGACTAATATGTCAAACATATACCAATTCGAACTGTAAATAAGTTTTTCGATTATATTTATCTGAGAGCCTCTTGCAGGTTAAAAACTAAATTGCCCACATCTACATACTCTTTCTTTATTTCATCAGAATCGTTAACGGTTGAGAAAGTATCTTGAAGGTTTAAAACAAAAAATAATATGTCCTTCCCTAACGGCGGTTTAACTATTTTTTTATCAGACGACTGGGCTACCAGGTTATACCATATTTTATGTTACTAATATGTGTTCTATAAGTGAAACAAATCTGATCATAAATATGATCGTTTAGGAAAGATCTCAATTCCTGCGCTACTTATCGGAAGACAAACACACTGATCCTTCTAAAAACTTTTGCACAAAATGACAATCATTAAAATTTGGGAGAAAATGGTTCCCAACTGAATGATTCTTGCAATTTTATAGTTGTATAAAATTCTATTACCTTATAATAAGTGGTTCCAGATATAAGCGATATGACAATTTCAGTTTGTATGGGCGGTGCCACGCCCCCTTTTCCAAAATCTACCACTCTTCGCTTTAAGTACGGTATTGACAACATATGTTACTGTGTCAATTTTCTGGACGTTAGCTTAAGTGGTTCCAGAGAAAAGCGATATGAGAATTTCAGTTTGTATGGGCGGTGCCACGCCCCCCTTTCCAAAATCTACCACTCTTCGCCGAAAGTACGGTATTGACAACAAATGTTGCAGTGTCAAATTTCAGGACGTCAGCATAAGTGGTTACAGAGAAAAGCGATAAGAGAATTTCAATTTGTATGGGCGGTGCCATGCCCCCCTTTCCAAAATCTACCACTCTTCGGCGTAAGTACGGTATTGACAACATACGTTGCTATGTCAAATTGCGGGACGTTAGCATAGGCGGTTCCATAGATAACCGATATGAGAATTTCAGTTTGTATGAGCGGTGCCACGCCCCTTTTCCGTTATCTACCACTTTTCGCCATAAGTACGTGATTGATATCGCAAATAGCTGTTTCAAATTTCGGGGCGTTAGCCTAAGCGGTTCCAGAGATAAGCGATATGAGAATTTCAGTTTGTATGGGCGGTGCCACGCCCTCTTTTCCCAAATCTACCACTTTTCGCCGTAAGTACGGTATTGACAACATATATTGCTGTGTAAA
>NW_023458569.1:4578885-4585886 GCF_013731165.1 Rhagoletis pomonella | reverse complement strand
TACCGTTATATGGGATGTGGGCGTGGTTATTGTCCGATTTTAGAAATTTTCGGCCAGTTGGTATGCTGTATCAGGACCAACAACTGTGCCAAGTTTGGAAGAAATTGGTGTAGCGGTTACCAAGATATACACATGTAACCATAAGTGGGCGCGGCTACGCCCATTTGCCAAAATTTTGTAATATTCTTATTTTTCGTCTAAAACTCATTGCAAATATCAATTTTGAGTGAATTATCTTCTGTAGTTACTAAAATATCGCAGTTTTCGTTTTTCTGAAAATTACCGTTATATGGGAGGTAGGCGTGGTTATTGTCCGATTTTTAAAATTTTCAACCATTTAGTAGGCTGTACCAAGGCTAACAACTGTGCTAAGTTTGGAAGAAATTGGTGCAGCGGTTACCAAGATATACACATGTAACCATAAGTGGGCGTGGCTACGCCCATTTTCCAAAAATTTATAATATTCATATTTTCCGTCTGAAACTCATTGTAAGTATCAATTTTGAGTGAATTAGCTTCAGTAGTTACTAAAATATCGCAGTTTTCGTATTTCTTGAAATTACCGTTATATGGGAGGTAGGCGTGGTTATTATCCGATTTCGCCCATTTTCAATACCATCTGTCCCACGCCCAAAAGAAGTTCACGTACCAAGTTTCGTTAAGATATCTCAATTTTTACTCGAGTTATCGTGTGCACAGACGGACGGACGGACGGACGGACGGACGGACGGACGGACGGACGGACAGACAGTCACCGCTTAATCGATTTCTCTTTTCATTCTGATCATTTATGTATACATTTGTCTATATCTATCTCGATTCGTTTTGCCTGTTACAAACAACCGTTATGTGAACAAAGTTATAATACCCTTGTGCACAAGTGCGCTCGGGTATAAAAATTCGCACTCTTTTAAACTGTATAAAAGAACGGGCTTACACAGTGATTACCTAAGGTATTCAGTTTTGCGGCATAGCTACTTTGCATTAAATAAGAAATGTTATAATTCATATTTATGTAAAATTAAGAAGTATTTAATTAACAATCCTAAATCATTTTATGGTTGCGTAAATTCAAAGCGTAAGGCACATGGTTTTCCGTCCGCTATGCATTATCGCAACACTGTATCTAGCGATAGCCAACTCATTGCCAACATGTTTGCTCGGTTCTTTAGGTCCAATTATTCTGTAGACTTCCCTATAAGTGGAGACTATCCGTACGAGCTTTGCCCAATCAACTCTGCTTGTATTCCAGTAATATCTTCCGATGAAGTTTTACACTATTTAAAAACCTTAAAAGCGTCATTTAGGCGTGGACCTGATCGTATTCCGACCTGTTTTCTTAAAAACTGCGCTGAGAACATCTGCGAGCCTTTAACAACTCTATTCAATTTGTCACTTAAACTTGGTGTTTTTCCGTCAGCCTGGAAGGAGTCTTTCGTAATACCACTTCACAAAAACGGCAGCAGGTCCCCAAATTATTCGAAGCAATTATTGTTAACCAGCTGACATATTCTATATCTTCTTCAATTACACAATCTCAACACGGGTTTTCTAAAGGAAACTATGACTAATTTATTGGAGTTTACAACTCATGTCTCAAACGGTTTTAGAGAAAATGCTCATACAGACGTAATATACACCGATTTCAGTAAAGCTTTTGACAAAGTATGTCACTCGTTACTCATCCGTAAACTCGACCTAATCGGCTTCCAGCCCAGTCTTCTTCAATGGATTTCGTCTTACCTCTCTGATAGAACACAAAGAGTTATTGTTAATAATTGTTCCTCCAACATCATTAAAGTTTCTTCAGGGGTTCCTCAGGGAAGCCACCTTGGTCCGATTGTGTTCCTGATATTCATTAACCCTCTAGTAGGCAGAACCGCCTCCAGACGGTCGTTAACTAAATACCTTTTTAGTGCACCTATAATAATTTTTTTCTATATTCGTAAGGCACGATCTTTAGACAAACATCGTACCCTTACGGCGAAGTAAATTTTAATCCGTTATGTCAATCCGATTTATTTTAATCGGCAGTTGAATTACAGATTTTGAAAACGAGGTTAAAATTAATTATTTCTTGCTATTTAGTAATTTCGTAATTAAAGAAACTTTTTCTTTTGAACAATTTTTTGATATAAAAAAATTCGGTGGATTTCGTTGTTAAAAGCACCGTATTTTAATATAAGTTTTATAATTATGTCACCATTCGAAATGGAGAAAATTGCTTTCGAACACAGACCGTCTACAGACCGGCTTGCCGACATATAAAACCCCAGTTTTGCATTTTTGACCGTCTGCGGACGGCATTGCCGGTTCGTAGGTCAACATTGTGTAAAAGAAAGCTGAAAATATGTGTAAGTATATCGGCGAGCCCGTCTCCAGACGGTCTTGGGTTTTCTCCCCTGTAGGAAAAAGTTACTGTCACAGATCGAAATGGACATCAGTTTTGGATTTCTCGTGCTAAAATCACCCATTCCTGAATTTTCAACTCATAAAAAAATTGGCCTACTAGAGGGTTAATATATTTCTTCTATAATAAAACATTAAAAAATTTTAATGTATGCCGATGATGAGAAACTTTTTAAAACATTGTCCTCTATCGAAGAAAGGTCTTTGTTACAAGCGGATCTGAACAACGTTGTTAGTTGGTGTAATACAAACTATATGCCACTAAACCTTCAAAAATGTAAAGTTATGTGTTTCTCTCGGAGGGCTGTTCAACCAGCTGTTTATTCAATATCAAATTATAATCTGGAGCAGGTGTCCAATTTTGCCGGTCTTGGTATCACAATGGATTCCAAACTCAATTTCAACCATCATATTAATGTTACAGTCAATAAAGCCAAAGGCGTTTTTGCATTTGTAAGGCGATGGTCAAAAGAGTTCAAAAATCCTTATGTTACAAAAGCTCTTTTTACCAGTTTAGTTAGACCTATACTAGAATACGGATCTATTGTTTGGAGTCCCCGCTACCAAGTTCATTCAGAAAGGATTGAATCAATTCAAAAACAATTCTTGCTTTTTGCATTGCGTAATTTTAACTGTGATTCAGATTACAATCTCCCCCCTTACACAAGTCGTCTAAAGCTCATAAATTTGCCTACACTCGCAAGCCGTAGAGAAATGCTAGGTATAATATTTATCGTAAAATTAATGACAGGCTTGATTAATAGCCCGGCCCTCCTGGCTGAGGTAAATTTTAATGTTCCTTCTCGAGTGTCAAGACACTTTCGACCTCTATTTTTAAAGCCATGCAAAACTAATTTTGAACTAAATGAATCATTCCGTGGTTTATGTCAGGATTGTAACTGCCATTCCAGCACGTTTTACGTATCGGACTCGATTTTTACTATAAAGAAAACTATTATTTCCACTCTCAATAATTGAAATACTATCTTTAGCATATCCAATCAGCTGATGAATTTGATTCTGTAGCTGAATAGTTTTAGATCTCGACACTTAACAAACTCCTGTTTCCACTACTCGGCACCAAAAGACCCACAAAAAACAAGGTTCCGTACGTCATGCGGACTGCGCCCCTCATGTCGGTTGGGCGGGAATGGAGGGTAAAAAGCCGTTGGGATTAATTAATTAATAATCTCATACGGGTACTAATGGAGATCAATTAGTCTCGACTCATCCCTTATGGGTATAATTGAAGATCAATTAGTCCCCAACTTATCTCTAACGGGTACTATCAACGATTTAATGATATGTACGCACTTAGTCAAAGAAATTTCATGTTCGGCGTTGGCGCACAGAGAGAGTATTCGCCTAACAAAACTGACCACCCCGGTTCGGATCTCAGCTGGCGCAAATTTTTATTTTTATTTTTTTAAAAGTGACTAGTCGCTTTTTATACCCGTTCGGGTATAAAGGTGAACAATCAGTCTCTTCATAGGACATGCTCGAACAAAAGCGATCAGTTCATTCCATATAAAGAGATCAAAAGTGATATTAGTCGCATGCTCCATTGCGATTGATCTCGGAGTCATCCCGGATTAGTCCCATTTTTTGCAGGGTTCATACATACATATATATGTATTCATATATATGTATACATATATATATATGTATACATACATACGTGCATTCAAACATACATATATACATATGTAGGTACACGTACCCGCCATCCGTCGCTTTATTTCTTTTTTCCCCTTCCCTATACCCCCTTCCCTTTCTATACCTTCCTTCTCACTCATGTCACGTTTTCAGTTTTAAAAATTGCACTCTCCATTTTCGCGATACCGCCGCCTAAGAAGTTTCACTTCAAAAAAAATAAATTGTACCAAAAAATTGAAGGAATTTTATTTACTCAAATGCGTTATGCCTTTCGGCAGCGGGCGGATTCAAAATTGGATGAATATCGTACAGCTGATTGCAGTTTACCAATTACCAGAAAAATTATCAAGCTTCCACCACGATAATGCGGTAACCGGTAAACCGACACATGACGCCGCCAGACAACATTCACTCAATTTCGGTGTTTAAAATCATTTAAGTCTTAAAAAAAACTTGCTGAATGACTTCATAAAACGTTATCATAAATAATCCAATAGGGAACAGATTCTTATTTTGATTTAATACAGTAAAACCCGCTTAAGTACCTCACGAAAAATGTCAGCTTTTTGAGGTACTTAGGCGGGTTGGGTACTGAAAAGAACCCGCTTAAGTACCTCGATGCGGGTACTTAGCGAACATAATTATTGATGTAGTTACATATTTTTGTTAACTTACATACATAAATATGTAAAGCCTCGAATAAAACATATACATTTAATGAAGTATACGTACTTATTTTAGATTTTTCAATTAAAATACAGTTCATTCCTTAACAAATACCATATAAACCTAAGCTTAAGATTTTATAGGACACTTAAAGAAAAAAATTCACCAAAATTTAAAATTTTTTTCTCAGAAGTGTTTTTTGAGTATACAGATTTATATCCCATTCAATTTTGGTGTAATAATGTGCAAGTTTCAAGTGGCTAAAAATTACCGTTGATTTTTGTAATTTTTTTTTTGCCGAAGGTGTGTAACTAAAGGTGTGCCACTGATATTCAAAATATGTAAATATTTTAAGGTATTTTAAAAGAGCACTTAAAATGGGAAAATTATAGGTAAAATGGTAGATGGGGTACGAAATATTGAGGTACTTAGGCGCGTTGGGTAAATAAGCAGGGAGGTACTTAAGAGAGGGATTTTCTTCAGATTATATTCCAAAATTCACATTGCCCAAAAATGTTGGTTACTTAAGCGGGTTAGGTACTTAAGAGAGGGGGTACTTAAGCGGGTTTCACTGTATTAATATTTCATCGATTTTACCACCAGCACGCTTTCTTTCAAGCGAAAATATGGCTGTCAGACTATCAAATTGTCTACAATAGATGTCAAGCAATAAGCGCTGACACATATTGCAGCCCATGAGAAATAGGCGGTATCCATTGGAAATATATTTTGTGACATGGTTATCACGACATTGGAGTTTTCATGTGGAAATAGGGCCTTACCGAGCACCGAATTACCGAGTACCAAGCCCTAATTTTTGTTATTGAACACAGCGAAAGAAAATGCAACGCTATGATACTGTTCGTTTATTCACACTTTGACGTTTTTCGTCATGGACCGTGAATCACAATACATGAAAGGTTCGTTCAGTGAACGAAAATGAACTTTTGGATGTACGTTGCCACAGGTGTACGACATGTTTTGTAATGCATACAAATTTACAGATTTATTTCATTTGTATTTGGAAAAGTATGAAAATTGAAAAAAAGTATCTCTTATCAAAATTCATCGAAAAATGTATTACTTTTGATCCACTTGGATCAAAACGATAACACTGTTCAGAACAAATAACAACGTCGGACGGATACTACGGAACACCACAAATCAAGAAGACCCGTTTTAAATTTGATTTATTTTTGAAGCATTTTGAATTCTTATTCGCTTCCATTTCGGTCCACCGCGCAAATTAACTATTTAAGAAATATCGAATAAAAAAAAAATTTTGTTTACTTTTGAATACGGTTTCAGCAAGTGCGCTATAACGACACAGGTATAAATGTTTGAAAGAAATATGTGTTGAGTCAAATCAACTTTTTGTTAATGCGGTTCTTGCGTAGGTATAAACAAGGTATATAACAAAAAGACACAGACACCGAGTGCTATACCAGACTCAAATTTTGCTAGCCACATGTTTAACAACAAATGTTCACCTACGCAAATAAGAAAGGCAGCGAAACTATTGTATGTACAATATAAAAACCAACGACTAAACGTACTAGAAAATATGGAAATATACAAACTAAAAATCTTCGACGGCAAAATAATAAATGAACAAACAAATACCGCATCGGATGTTATATTCGAACCCTTAAAATTGATTTACGAGAAAAAGAAAAATTACAACAAAACAACAGGCGTGGACGTCCGAACACACCAAAAAGTACCACCTCGGCAAAAATCACCGAATTTTACCTACCAGCAGGCAAAAACCATACAGCGGCAACATAACGGATGTTAATATTGAGACAGTACGGTTGCCAGACGTACTGATTTTATCAGTACAGTACTGTTTTTTCAACTCCTGTACTAATTTTATTATTTTCTTCAATCAGTACGCTAATTTGTACTGATTTGTACTGAATTTTCAATTCAAACCAAATACTTTATGATTTTCTTAAGGTTGTTTCATAACGTTGGAGCTTCCTTAAACTGTACTGTTAAAAGTAAAAAGAAAATAATTTAATTAAAGTTGACATGTTTAAGATAATGTTTGATATGCCCAAGAAATTAATACAACAAATTATGGGTATATCGCCGGGTCGTTACGTACCAGTTGCGATTGTATGATGGAGATAATAATTATTTAAAAATAAGGCTGATGTTTTTTTTGTCGAGTGTTCTTAGTTATCTCGTAAATAACTTTCAGTTCAATTTTAACAAATTTTAATATTCGAATGGCTTTTGCCTATAACTTACAATGAGGAATTATA
>NW_023458569.1:4575782-4578785 GCF_013731165.1 Rhagoletis pomonella | reverse complement strand
TTAATATTCGAATGGCTTTTGCCTATAACTTACAATGAGGAATTATAGATGAAATCCTTAAATAGTGGTATTTTTCAACAGTTTCAAAAAATATGTAATTTTCTTTTTTTTCAATACCAAACTCAAACGAAGGAACTGGGAGGATCTTAAGTATAAATTTTGCTTCCGGGCGCAAATAGAGAAACCTGCTCCTAGTTAAAATTGTTTAAAGAGAACTGCAAATTAGAAGTAATCTTAAAATGAAATGTATAGAATTCTGTGACTATTTAAGCACTGAAGATAGAAATAATCTCATTATTGCTATTCAAAAATGTCATAAATATAAAACAATTTACTGGCTTCTGTGTACAATGATGTGTACACTAGAGTGTATAAAAAATAGTGTGTTTGGAAATTCAGAAACGCTACATCAAAATATTTTTATTTCCGATACATAAGAGACACGTATTTTTTATTTCGAAAAAAAAAGTTTTTTTAGAGGTTGCGCTAGTCGGTTTTTTTATTAAAACGCTGATGTTATAATTTTTTTTATTTTCGTAATATGTTAAAATGCAGCTAAAAATGTGGATTTTACATGTAATTACTCTGGTATTATTGGGAACATTCCCTTAACTACATACCTGTCTTGGACAGTTAGAATGGATCTACTAGTTCCCGAAAATATGCTTTCCAAAAGAGAATACTAAAATGGAAACGTTAATAGTGAACGATTTAAGTATTGTCATGGGTTGGAACTTGCTACCAGGGGGTTTCTAATTAGGATCCTGAAATTTTTCAAAATTCTAAATGGCGGATCCAAAATGGCGACCAATATTTTTAAATATGATTGGATTTGTTCGAAACCTTCGAAACCAGGCACTCGTGAGTTTTTGTGGTCGGTGATTACGAATCTGAAGTAAATTTTTTTAAATTTAAAATGACGGATCTAATATAGCGATCAAATTCTTAAAAAAATTACTAAAATTAAAACGTTGATACTGAACGTTTTAAGCATTGTCAAGGGAGGAAACTCGTTACCAGTGTGTTCCTGGGGTTGCTGATTAAGAATCTAATGTCAGATTTTCAAAATTCAAAATGACGAATTCTATATGGCGATCAATTAAAAAAAAATAAAAATTTGATTTGTTTGAAACTCTTAACCGCCATTTTGAATTTTGAAAATCTGACATCAGATCTTATGTTTAAGTCTATCGACCGGTGACAGGTATGGAGGTAATTAAGGGAATGTTCCCCAATAATACCAGAGTAATACATGTAAAAACCAAGTTTTTAGCTGCATTTTAACATATCACAAAAATAAAAAAATTGAGAACATCAGCGTTTTTATAAAAAAACGACCAGCGCAACCTCTAAAAAACTTTTTTTTTTAAATAAAAAAGTAAGTGTTTTTTATAACAAATAACGAGAATTCGAGGTAGCGTTTATGAATTTCCAAAAAAAAAAATTTTTTTGAACCACTCTAGCGTACACTCATGTTAAAGTGAATGACTCTGTTAGTTTTTATGAACTATATTTTATTTATATACCAGAATATTGTTAAAAAAAAGCACTCTGGCGTTTTAAAGTATTATCTGTTACTTGCATTCATAATTTTGCTTTGAATAAAAATGTACTGAAAAGTACTGATTTTTTTAGCATGAAGAAGTCTAACGTACTGATTTTGCGCCAAAAAATCTGACAACCCTACGAGACAGCGAAGCTGAACCTACTACCTGCTTCTAAAAACAGGACACCATAGCATTTCTAATAATTAATCATCGACGAAAATCACATTTCCTAATATAAATGAACATAAATGAAGGACAAAAACTCGAACCAGACAGAACGAAAAATGAAACTGAAGATGGCACATATGTATGTTTAGATGTTTGGGAAACCATCACGCGGAAACAACTGAACGGATTTGCATGGAATTTTGTACACAGATAGCTTATGGCCCAGATTGGACAATAGGCTGCTTTTTTAATACGCAGAGACTACTGAACGGATTTGCATGAAATTTTGCAGACACATAGCTTATGACCTTGGTTGGAAAATAGGCTACTTTTTTAAGAGTTGCCACCTGCTAAAAAAGGAACAGTCCAACGCCTTCATCTTGACCTGCAGGCTGTGTCGAGGTCATACGTAATATTATTAAGATCACATTCAAGTAAAAAACGGTACATGAAATATTCGCTTTAATTGTATTGAATTGAATTTGATAAATCAATATGAATTGCCAAATATTAATAATTAGCAATAGAGAAGCAGATCCACATTAACTTCAATCATATGTATGTACCTTATAATAGATATATGCCATGTTATTTATCACTTCTTCGGTTCATTTTTATTTTCTTTCACACTGCAGAAATTTGTTTTACTTTTTATATTAGCCCAGGTCTCCGTATTAGTATTCTCCTTCGCGTTCGTGCTCGTGTTCGCCCTATCTTCGTCTTCGCATAAGTTAGCTAAGACTTCTGAAACAGCTGGCAACCCTCCTAGATACAGTTAAGAAATAAACAAATCTCTTGCGTCTGACATTGTGATACCTACATATTTCATGTGCCTGATGAATTAAGTTAAATTTGATTTATTAAATACGTGACAACGCTCTTAAATACAGTTCAGAAATAAAGCCTTTTTAAACCCATTACATTTGATACCCATATTTTTTATAATTGCTTTAACTTATTAAATAATTTGAGTTAACGTTTTTACCAGCTGGCAACCCTCTTTAATAATCTAACGATTTAAACTAATCACCTTCGTTTTACGTAATATTTTAATATTTCATTTAACTCGAGCATACTTTATTTAAATTCTAACTTTGAAACAGGTGGCAGAAAAAAAAGGTTTTAAAAATTGTTTTTTCTTGAAAAATTTTTCACATAGAAATTTTTTGATAAAAAAAAATAGTTTTTGAAAATATGCCATCTCAAAAAAAGTTGAAAAAAATCACAATGGTAGCTCTGAGTATTGCGCAATATTTAAGTATAGTATTGTGGGGTGCACTCTACAAAA
>NW_023458569.1:4574655-4575682 GCF_013731165.1 Rhagoletis pomonella | reverse complement strand
CAAGCTTATTTTGCATTTTTCGTAAAAAATGGTTTAATGCAAGTATATGTATAGAAAATTTAATTTGTCACATTTGTTATATAGAAGATTTTTTTAAAATAACATTTTTTTATTGTAAAAAATTAGCAAAAACTGCGAAAAAATTTTACATTGTCACGGTTTTCGCCATTTTTTGGCAATTTCGGTTTAAAATAGATAGCATATTGAAATTCCAAAGTTGTAGAGAATTTTATTCTTCACAACTTTTATACCTACATTTTTTGTACGACGCTTAAATCACGGCCGGGCACGCGATAAACATAGCGATGTACGGGATGCGCCGTAAAACTTATTTCCACACCTTCATCTGCTTTAATTAAAAAACACGTTGCCCGTGGATTAGGCCTACTGGGGAAACCACGTTAAAAATCGCGCCGAAAAACTCTAGCTTAGCGGTGGTGTGGAAATAGTTTTACGGCGCATCCCGTACATCGCTACGTTTATCGCGTTCCCGGCAGTGATGTAAGCTTCGTACAAAAAAAATTTTGGGAAGAATAAAATTCTCTACAACTTTGGATTTTCAATATGCTATGTATTTTCAACAGAAATCGCCAAAAAATGGCGAAAACCGTGACAAAGTAAAATTTTTTCGCAGTTTTTTGCTAATTTTTTACAATAAAAAATGCGGTTTTTAAAAAACCTTCTGTATAACAAATGTGGGAAATTGCATTCTCTACATATTTGTGTTTAACCATTTTTTATGAAAAATGCAAAATAAGCTTGCAAATCGCAAAAAACCTAAAAAAAAAAATTAAATCCAATATGGCGGAATGTTGCCAAATGAAATTTAGGGGCGAGACTGTGGATCCATAATCTACGTGTCAAATAGAAGTAAACTTCATCAAAAAATCGCTGTTACAAACTTTTTAAATTTTCCTACCACATTTGTCAAATTTTAGTAGTGTAGCAGGTGTAGATTGAAGAGCAACAGATGACAGCGATGTAGGCGCAGTAACAGAGGTGTATGTTAGAGCTGGGATACTATCGA
>NW_023458569.1:4568468-4574555 GCF_013731165.1 Rhagoletis pomonella | reverse complement strand
TGTAGGCGCAGTAACAGAGGTGTATGTTAGAGCTGGGATACTATCGATAGTAATATCTATTGTATCGATAGTTGAAAACTCGCACCACTATCGATAGTTTTTGAAAACCATCGATGTCGGTTTTTAGAGAAACTTCCCAATATTTCCTCACATCTCTTCAAAACTTCATGGCTTGAGGCTAAACTCAATTGTAAGTAGAGGTAAAATTCTAAAATATTCATACATTACAGGGAATCACATTTTTAGGGAAATTTAAATACATTGGTGATGGCGATTGGGAAAAACGGAGAAATACTTGCAGTGTGAAAAAGGTAATGAAATGTATATAAAAACATAGGTGCATAAAACATGCATGAGTAAGTAACTGCGTGTTTTTTCTAAAATATGAATTGACAATTGAATATTGCATTGTAATACAGATGCGAACGATAATGCGGTTGCAAGCATAAATATCTCCGACTCTCCAGATGAAGAAAACAATGTGGCAATAAAGCCGCGTAAACAAGGTTCGGTAATATGGAACTGCTTCAAAAAATGCAAAGCAAATTCCAGCGCGAAATGTTGCTCGTGTGGCAAAATTTATAAAACAAGTGGAAATACATCAAACCTGTTTGACCATATGAAAAGGTTTCACCCGACTCAGCTGGAAACGTCAAATTCTAAATCTAATATTCATAGGTTCTTTAAACCAGCAGAATCTGATTCGTACGGGTATTATTCAGTGAAAAAGGCGCAAATTGATGCTGCGTTGGCGCGCATGATGGCCGTTGACGTGCAATCTTTTCGCGTAGTAGAAGACAAAGGTTTCCGCGAACTTATTGCAGCTTTGGACCCTCGGTACAAATTGCCATGTAGACGTTCTTTACAAGAAGTTCACATGAAAAATATGTTTTCAAGCTTACAAAAAAAGTTAAAGGTACTTGTAGCCAATATCGCGTGCTGCGCAATCACCACGGATGGCTGGTCTTCGCGAGGTAATAGGCATTATCTTGCAGTGACTCGTCACTTGATAACAAGCGAATTAAAACTACAGTCTGCAGTATTGTCCACTACAAAACTGCAATCAGATGAAAATCACCCCGCAGATAATATTGCAGGGTCATTGCGCGCTGTATTAGGGTCTGATTATGAATTCTTCGCATAACTTCGCACAACCATTTGTACCAGTGCAATAAAAATGTAACTTAAGAAAATGTGAAGCAAAATCTAAACTCATCAGATCGCTCAGTTTTTAAGAGTTCTGCTAATTTCTGGGTAATGGAATACATACAAATTAGGTACAAAGTACATACGAAATTACAGTTTTAAGTTTATGCGAAGTTGTGCGGAGTTATGCGAAGTATGCATAATCAGACCATTAGATGAATGGGATGTGTTTGAGAAAGTTTCAACAATAGTAACAGACAACGCTGCAAATATGTTGAAAGCATGCGAAATTCTTCAGAAGAGAAACTTACCTTGCTTTGCACATTGTTTGAATTTAATAGCACAAGATATTTTATCTCTCGATTGTATAAAAGGCATAACAGGTAAATGTAAACGGATCGTAGGTTTCTTCAAAACCAGCACAACTGCCCATGCTAAATTTAGGTCAGCGCAGGGAATTGAGAGCCCCTATAGCCTAGTGCAAGAAGTATCTACGCGCTGGAACAGTGCATATAGAATGATTAAACGCATCTTACCAACGAAGGACGCTATTGCAGTGGTGCTGCTTAATACAGCTAGGGCCCCAGCTGCATTGACAGCTGATGATATGCAGTATATTTTGCTTTGCTGCCTCTATGCTTAAGTGCACATTTAAGATACCTACCTCAAAATGCGCATCAGAGGCATTATTTTTAAAATTTATAAGGAAACTGCTCCTATAGATGCATTCAACATACGTGCACATTGGCGATACCTGCCTTAAAAATTGTGCGACTAGTATCAATTATCAATGAAAGTATTAGTTTACCTGCACTGGCCCTATTTTGCTCATCTCGCAGAACAACGAAAATGGCTATTTATGTAGGTTTATAGATAATTAGATAGCAATCGGTAAAAATTTTGCTTGCAGTAATTTCTACATGGTAAGGGCTCCGCCAATATTTGGTTTCATAGGGATTCGGATACCTTCCTCATTGAAGTAGTAAAGAAAATTCGCTTAAGTGCCTTTTTCGGTTACGTGCACAAGTTTTTCGTGCAAAGAATGATGTGCAGCTAAGCAAAATATACTGTATGCATATTAGAACATTTAATAAACCTGCTAGCACCGTTAGACAATGCTACTACTCAGGTTTCAGCTAGCCAGTCTGTTACGGTTTCCTTACTTGTCCCTACGATAAGTGAGCTACATCAAAATTACAACGATTTATATAATAAAATGAAAACAACTGAAGGAAAAAATGTTTGTTTGTTTTTGATCGAACGTCTTATTCATCGACTTTCAAAGTTTGAAACCCGAACAGTTACAAGGGTGGCAACATTACTGGATGCAAGGTTCAAAAAGGAAGGATTTCGGTCAGCAAACAATGCAGGTATAGCACTAGGGATTTTGGAGAATGAATTAATTACAGTTTATAAATCTGCTTCAACCCTTCATGAAAGGGCAAAACCGCCAACACCACCAAACTTATCACAACCGCAACCTAAGTTAAAATTTTTACAACAAAAAATTTATTCGAGAGTACACACAACTAGATCGGATGCAATAACTGTACTACGACAATATTTTGAAAGACCCCACGCACCCCAAGACATAGACCCATTGGAATATTGGAAGGTAAATGTTTCATTGAAAATTAGTTTTCTCATAATAAACTTAAGTTTCTTTTAGACCATCGGTAACGAAATGGAATTATTGAAGAGTTGTGCAATGCGCTATTTCTGTATACCAGCAACATCTACTGAATCTGAACGAATGTTCAGCAAAGCTGGATATATAATTTCAGATAGAAGAAGCTGTCTCAAAGAGAAAAATGTAAATATGTTATTGTTCCTTAACAAAAATAATTGGCTAATGTAATATGCCGTCTTGTTCATTAAAATCTGGACAGGGAAAGTTATATATAGTTTACCCTTTTACTTACACAGACGCTGGCGTATTGGAAAATTGACTTCGCTTTTAATTCATTTTTTAACTTTTGTTATGAAGTACTAGTCAAAATAATAGCACCATAACATTTTTATCAGCTTTGATTGGTTTATTTGTTTGTTTAATGGATCATTGGGATATTTATCAACTACAAACTTGCACTGAATTAAATGTACTAAAATTTTATATTCTATAAAACTGATACACAAAATTTTTGTAGAAATTCGAATTAAAAAGCTTAAATTTTTATAGAAAAAGGTTGAAAATTGGATTTAGATATATGGTTTTCTTTTATGTATAACGAGCTATACATTTAAAAACAATAAATAAACATTAAATAAAGAAACAAAAAAACGGCCAAAACTGTAGTAATGTTGTGGTGCTATTATTTTGACTAGTACTTTAATAAATTCCCTTGTCCGGATTTTAGTAGCCGCCTCCATACTTGATCTCAGTTGAACTGATATACATAAGTATGTTTTGTCAATTTAAAGTAATATCTTTTGTTTTGTTTTTATAGTACTTAAAATGTATTATTATAACCATATTCTCTTCCTTGCACTTGAAAAAGGACAAACAAAATCTGATTTTAATTTTTCCATGTAAAAAATAATTAAATATTTTTCCTGTCGTTATCCAAGTACTTGAAAGTGTATGTTCATAAGTATATTTAATTCAGATGGACTGATAAATTAATAAGTTAATTTTATTATTATAAGAAGTTCTTTTTAATTCATGAAATTAAAAAAAAAATATATGATATCTTTAATTTACAAAGTAATTTAATAATTTTGTATCAATTTTCCAACAATTGAGCGTTCAAATTCAATGCTGCTACACAATGCGGCTCACGACGATAATACTATCCATACTATCGATGTTTTAAACTATCGTTTCGAAAACTATCGAGTGGCGGTACTATCGATAGTATCCCAGCTCTAGTGTATGTGCTATCCTTTGTTATATGCGTATTGACAGCTGTAGCGACTGGCACCAGCGTTGCCAGGTTGACATTTTTAACGTCATTTGGACGTTTTTTGTATCCTGTTGACGCTTACACGTTTTTTGTGTAAAAAATCACGTTTTTTAACTTCCCAGTAATTTTTCTTTGTTACTAAATCTTATAAGTAGAACTGATTTTGAATTATTTTCTTATTAAATCTTTACAAACTTTGTGTTTTGCTGCAGCTGCTTCCTCCAAAGGTTTTTTTTTGGATTCTAGGACTAAGGATCCCTTGTCCAAGGGCTGGTTGTGTAAACACTTGAGGTTGCGAGGCTTGCTGTAATGATGCAATTGCACATTAAAAGCCAAATCAGGTAGGGTAGAGCCGATGGATTGCAGCAGGCACGCTCACAAAAGCATCAAAAAAGCTGTGCAGCATAAAACGTCAGAAAAAAGTAGGCGACTTTTTTAAGACTTCATTGAAAATGTACTGATCGCAAAAAAGACTGAAATATTAGGTCCATTTAATAACTTTTCCACTAAGTACTTGCAGCGATAGCGTAAAAAAATAGAGAGTAAAATTGAGAGCAAGAGAAAATTTTCAGAAAAAGTTATTGATCGCAAAACTAGTAAAAACTTGCAACGTAAGCCATTTTGAAAATTTTTACTTGCAAGAATTTGCAGCTCTCTCGGGTTGTTACGCTCTCGAATTCGCTCCCTCTTGCAAATATTTTGGGTAATTGAATGCATTTTCAGGAAAAACTTGCAAGTACTAGTAATAATTCGTAACAATTTTTTTGATATTGAATGGACCTATTGCTATGCTCCTTCTTAGCAGAACGTAATTTAGCATTTTCGACAACCGGGCCCCTAACCAAATTTCTACAAGAAAAAAAATTATTAAAAAACAACGCGATTATTTAGCCCCTTTAAACTTACACATTATTGCCCTGAAATTTAATGGACTAAAAAATCTGAATAGAAAGTTGACAATCTAGCTGAAAATTTGCAGACTGTTTATAATTTTTGGACAATTTTTGTGGATTTATATTTTGTTTGTTAATGAGCTTGGCTTTTATGGAAAAATAATGAACATTAAATAAACGAAAGAGAAACAGCCAAAATCGATCAAAATGTTGATGACTTAATCAGCTGATCACAAGTATATGTCTAAAATAATTTTTATATTAACGATCTCAAACCAGTTTACAATGAATTTTAAATGTGCTCTGTCGAAATGATATTTTAATATACCTTACGTACATATCGAGCCCTAACCGCCAAAATAACGTAAGCGACATTTTTTTAAACAAACTTTTTTTGATGCACAAATGTATCGAGATGCTCTAGGAATATTTCTGCATCAAAAAGAAAATTTTGAACAAAATGTCGCTTACGTTATTTTGGCGGTTAGGGCTCGATATGTACCTTTGTATACAATAAAAGTATAAATAAGAACACTTTTTTGTACGTTCATTTGAAAAATACGTTTTTGGGTAGGAAATGACGTTTTTTCAGACCAAGAGGGACGTTTTCTCATGCTGAAGACCTGGCAACACTGACTGGCACAACAGATACAAACGAGCGGGAGAGATGCCGTTAACGTTACTCCCAAACTGTGCCCTTTGCGAATTAAATGGATGAAGGACAGAGGAAAACTCAAAAACACCAGGCGAAAATCAAAAGTAGTTATTGTTGTAAGAAATATTAGCAGCAGTTTTTCTGGCATTGAATTCCGCAGCCACCATATCAGCATTCACAGCGTTTAGGTTATTGTTTTTTAAAATATAATAAAATTAGTTTTTGAAAATATACCATAGTATTATGGGGTGCACTCCACAATAATTTGAGTTATGAATTTTTTTTTTTTTACACCGAAGTTGAGTAAAAGGAGTACATTACAAACTTAAAAATTTTGTAATTTTTTGAGTTGCAGTCTTGTAGCCCATTAAATTTTAGTTAAACAAAGTGCAAGTTTCAATCTATTGCAAAATTGCGTTGATTTTTAATATTTTTTATGCTGGCGGCTTTTTGCACTTTTTTCTTATGCGAAAAATCGTTTTCAAAGAAA
>NW_023458569.1:4562857-4568368 GCF_013731165.1 Rhagoletis pomonella | reverse complement strand
TAGTTTTTGAAAATATGCCATCTCAAAAAAAGTTGAAAAAAATCACAATGGTAGCTCTGAGTATTGCGCAATATTTAAGTATAGTATTGTGGGGTGCACTCTACAAAATATTTGAGTTATGATTTTTTTTTACACCGAAGTTGAGTAAAATGAGTACATTACAAATTCAAAATACATAATTCAAAGTACGCAGTTTTGTAGCTCATTAAATTCTTGTATAATAGGGTGCAAGTTTTAAGTCATTGCAAAATGGCATCAATTTTTTTTTCTTTGAAAACGATTTTTCGCATAAGAAAAAAGTGCAAAAAGCCGCCAGCATAAAAAATATTAAAAATCAACGCAATTTTGCAATAGATTGAAACTTGCACTTTGTTATACTAAAATTTAATGGGCTACAAGACTGCAACTCAAAAAAATTAAAAAATTTTTAAATCTGTAATGTACTCCTTTTACTCAACTTCGGTGTAAAAAAAAAAAATTATTGAGGAGTGCACCCCATAATACTCTACTTAAATATTGTGGAATACTCAGAGCTACGATTGCGATTTTTTCAACTTTTTTTGAGATGGTATATTTTCAAAAACCAATTTTATTATATTTTAAAAAACAATAACCTAAACGCTGTGAATGCTGATATGGTGGCTGCGGAATTCAATGCCAGAAAAACTGCTGCTAATATTTCTTACAACAATAACTACTTTTGGTTTTCGCCTGGTGTTTTTGAGTTTTCCGCTGTCCTTCATCCATTTAATTCGCAAAGGGCACAGTTTGGGAGTAACGTTAACGGCATCTCTCCCGCTCGTTTGTATCTGTTGTGCCAGTCAGTGTTGCCAGGTCTTCAGCATGAGAAAACGTCCCTCTTGGTCTGAAAAAACGTCATTTCCTACCCAAAAACGTATTTTTCAAATGAACGTACAAAAAAGTGTTCTTATTTATACTTGTATTGTATACAAACGTACATATCGAGCCCTAACCGCCAAAATAACGTAAGCGACATTTTGTTCAAAACTTTTTTTTTGATGCAGAAATATTCCTAGAGCATCTCGATTCATTTGTGCATTAAAAAATTTTTTTTTTTAAATTTCGCTTACGTTATTTTGGCGGTTAGGGCTCGATATGTACGTAAGGTATATTAAAATATCATTTCGACTGAGCACATTTAAAATTCATTGTAAACTGGTTTGAGATCGTTAATATAAAAATTATTTTAGACATACACTTGTGATCAGCTGATTAAGTCATCAACATTTTGATCGATTTTGGCTATTTCTCTTTCGTTTATTTAATGTTCATTATTTTTCCATAAAAGCCAAGCTCATTAACAAACAAAATATAAATCCACAAAAATTGTCCAAAAATTATAAACAATCTGCAAATTTTCAGCTAGATTGTCAACTTTCTATTCAGATTTTTTAGTCCATTAAATTTCAGGGCAATAATGTGCAAGTTTAAAGGGGCTAAATAATCGCGTTGATTTTTAATAATTTTTTCTTGCAGAAATTTGGTTAGGGGCTCGGTTGTCGAAAATGCTAAATTACGTTCTGCTAAGAAGGAGCATAGCAATAGGTGCATTCAATATCAAAAAAATTGTTACAAATTATTACTAGTACTTGCATGTATTTCCTGAAAATGCATTCAATTACCCAAAATATTTGCAAGAGGGAGCGAATTCGAGAGCGTAACAACCCGAGAGAGCTGCAAATTCTTGCAAGTAAAAATTTTCAAAATGGCTTACGTTGCAAGTTTTTACTAGTTTTGCGTTCAATAACTTTTTCTGAAAATTTTCTCTTGCTCTCAATTTTACTCTCTATTTTTTTTACGCTCTCGCTGCAAGTACTTAGTGGAAAAGTTATTAAATGGACCTAATATTTCAGTATTTTTTGCGTTCACTACATTTTCAATGAAGTCTTAAAAAAGTCGCCTACTTTTTTGTGACGTTTTATGCTGCACAGCTTTTTTGATGCTTTTGAAGGCGTGCCTGCTGCAATAGATCGGCTCTACCCTACCTGATTTGGCTTTTAATGTGCAATTGCATCATTACAGCAAGCCTCGCAACCTCAAGTGTTTACACAACCAGCCCTTGGACAAGGGATCCTTAGTCCTAGAATCCAAAAAAAAAACCTTTGGAGGAAGCAGCTGCAGCAAAACACAAAGATTGTAAAGATTTATTAAGAAAATAATTCAAAATCAGTTCTACTTATAAGATTTAGTAACAAAAAAAAATTACTGGGAAGTTAAAAAACGTGATTTTTTACACAAAAAACGTGTAAGCGTCAACAGGGTACAAAAAACGTCCAAATGACGTTAAAAATGTCAACCTGGCAACGCTGGTGCCAGTCGCTACAGCCGTCAATACGCATATAACAAACGATAGCACATACACTAGAGCTGGGATACTATCGATAGTACCGCCACTCGATAGTTTTCGAAACGATAGTTTAAAACATCGGTAGTATGCATTGAATTTGAACGCTCAATTTTTGGAAAATTGATACAAAATTATTAAATTACTTTGTAAATTAAAGATATCATCTATTTTTTTTTTAATTTCATGAATCAAAAAGAACTTCTTATAATAATAAAATTAACTTATTAATTTATCAGTCCATCTGAATTAAATATACTTATGAACATACACTTTCAAGTACTTGGATAACGACAGGAAAAATATTTAATTATTTTTTACATGGAAAAATTAAAATCAGGTTTTGTTTGTCCTTTTTCAAGTGCAAAGAAGAGAATATGGTTATAATAATACATTTTATGTACTATAAAAACAAAACAAAAGATATTACTTTAAATTGACAACACATACTTATGTATATCAGTTCAACTGAGATCAAGTATGGAGGCGGCTACTAAAATCCGGACAAGAGAATTTATTAAAGTACTAGTCAAAATAATAGCACCACAACATTACTACATTTTTGGCCGTTTTTTTTTGTTTATTTAATGTTTATTTATTGTTTTTAAATGTATAGCTCGTTATACATAAAAGAAAACCATATATCTAAATCCAATTTTCAACCTTTTTCTATAAAAATTTAAGCTTTTTAATTCGAATTTCTACAAAAATTCTGTGTATCAGTTTTATAGAATATAAAATTTTAGTACATTTAATTCAGTGCAAGTCTGTAGTTGCTAAATATCCCAATGATCCATTAAACAAACAAATAAACCAATCAAAACTGATAAAAATGTTATGGTGCTATTATTTTGACTAGTACTTCATAACAAAAGTTAAAAAATGAAATAAAAGCGAAGTCAATTTTCCAATACGCCAGCGTCTGTGTAAGTAAAAGGGTAAACTATATATAACTTTCCCTGTCCAGATTTTAATGAACAAGACGGCATATTACATTAGCCAATTATTTTTGTTAAGGAACAATAACATATTTACATTTTTCTCTTTGAGACAGCTTCTTCTATCTGAAATTATACATCCAGCTTTGCTGAACATTCGTTCAGATAGATGTTGCTGGTATACAGAAATAGCGTATTGCACAAGTCTTCAATAATTCCATTTCGTTACCGATGGTCTAAAAGAAACTTAAGTTTATTATGAGAAAACTAATTTTCAATGAAACATTTACCTTCCAATATTCCAATGGGTCTATGTCTTGGGGTGCATGGGGTCTTTCAAAATATTGTCGTAGTACAGTTAATGCATCCGATCTAGTTGTGTGTACTCTCGAATAAATTTTTTGTTGTAAAAATTTTAACTTAGGTTGCGGTTGTGATAAGTTTGGTGGTGTTGGCGGTTTTGCCCTTTCATGACGGGTTGAAGCAGATTTATAAACTGTAATTAATTCATTCTCCAAAATCCCTGCTGCTATACCTGCATTGTTTGCTGACCGAAATCCTTCCTTTTTGAACCTTGCATCCAGTAATGTTGCCACCCTTGTAACTGTTCGGGTTCCAAACTTTGAAAGTCGATGAATAAGACGTTCGATCAAAAACAAACAAATATTTTTTCCTTCAGTTGTTTTCATTTTATTATATAAATCGTGGTAATATTGACGTAGCACACTTATCGTAGGGATAAGTAAGGAAACCGTAACAGACTGGCTAGCTGAAACCTGAGTAGTAGCATTGTCTAGCGGTGCTAGCAGGTTTACTAAATCTTCTAATATGCATATATCATCAGCTGTCAATGCAGCTGGGGCCCTAGCTGTATTAAGCAGCACCACTGCAATAGCGTCCTTCGTTAGTAAGATGCGTTTAATCATTCTATATGCACTGTTCCAGCGCGTAGATACTTCTTGCACTATGCTATAGGGGCTCTCAATTCCCTGCGCTGACCTAAGTTTAGCATAGGCAGTTGTGCTGCTTTTGAAGAAACCTGCGATCCGTTTACATTTACCTGTTATGCCTTTTATACAATCGAGAGATAAAGTATCTTGTGCTATTAAATTCAAACAATGTGCAAGGCAAGGTAAGTTTCTCTTCTGAAGAATTTCGCATACAACATATTTGCAGCGTTGTCTGTTACTATTGTTGAAACTTTCTCAAACACATCCCATTCATCTAATGGTCTGGTTATGCATACTTCGCATAACTTCGCACAACTTCGCATAAACTTAAAACTGTAATTTCGTATGTACTTTGTACCTAATTTGTATGTATTCCATTACCCAGAAATTAGCAGAACTTTTAAAAACTGAGCGATCTGATGAGTTTAGATGTTGCTTCACATTTTCTTAAGTCACATTTTTATTGCACTGGTACAAATGGTTGTGCGAAGTTATGCGAAGTATTCATAATCAGACCCTAATACAGCGCGCAATGACCCTGCAATATTATCTGCGGGGTGATTTTCATCTGATTGCAGTTTTGTAGTGGACAATACTGCAGACTGTAGTTTTAATTCGCTTGTTATGAAGTGACGAGTCACTGCAAGATAATGCCCATTACCTCGCGAAGACCAGCCATCCGTGGTTATTGCGCAGCACTCGATATTGGCTACAAGTTCCTTTAACTTTTTTTGTAAGCTTGAAAACATATTTTTCATGTGAACTTCTTCTAAATAACGTCTACATGGCAATGCTGAGAGTCGGAGATATTTATGCTTGCAACCGCATTATCGTTCGCATCTGTATTACAATGCAATATTCAATTGTCAATTAATATTTTAGAAAAACACGCAGTTACTTACTCATGCATGTTTTATGCACCTATGTTTTTATATACATTTCATTACCTTTTTCACACTGCAAGTATTTCTCCGTTTTTACCAATCGCCATCACCAATGTATTTAAATTTCCCTAAAAATGTGATTCCCTGTAATGTATGAATATTTTAGAATTTTACCTCTACTTACAATTGAGTTTAGCCTCAAGCCATGAAGTTTTGAAGAGATGTGAGGAAATATTGGGAAGTTTCTCTAAAAACCGACATCGATGGTTTTCAAAAACTATCGATAGTGGTGCGAGTATTCAACTATCGATACAATCGATATTACTGTCGATAGTATCCCAGCTCTAACATACACCTCTGTTACTGCGCCTACA
>NW_023458569.1:4555765-4562757 GCF_013731165.1 Rhagoletis pomonella | reverse complement strand
GGCCAAGATAACTTTGAAAGTTCTTTGTTAATTTTCCTGAAATTTGCTTTCGCAAAAACATATCTAGTACTTGAACTTGACTTATTATTATGTATTTCATTTATGATTTCGTAGCTTAACTCAAGAGCAGGATGGTATGCATCTTCCGGCAAAGCTAGGGGATCACACCGATTAATAGAGGCCTTCGGAACATCATCAACGTAAACGAGATCCAAGACCTGTCCAAACTTATTTGGACATATATTTATTTGTTTGAGGCAAAGTTCAGCCATTTCCTCCAGAAATACATTGTAACTATCTCTAGATGAAACTGGTACAACATCGGTGTCAATGATGTTCCATGAAATGTGTGGCAGATTTAAATCGCCCAAAACAATCATAGAATCGGATGCCGTAAGCATTGCATTTACGGTCTCAAGTAAAGAAACTAGCTGCATATATACTGATACGGCAGAATTAGGAGGGATGTAGCAAAGAGCTAAATAAATATAAGTCTTTCCAGCCTGTACACGTATACATTTAAATTCGGTATATTCAATGACAGGAAGACTAACCTCCTCGGATGGTATCGATGAATGCACCGCAAAAAGAACACCACCGCCGATTCTGCCCTCGCGGTCGCTCCTGTATATTTGATATTCATTTGGAAGATTTTCGGAATTAAAAATATGAGGTTTGAGCCATGTTTCGGTCAAGAAAATAGTATTATAATTGCAGTCAAAACCTTTTAAATATAAGTCAGTTAATTTGGTATTCAAACCTCTAACGTTTTAATAGTAAATACTTAAATTAGACATGCGAGTTAGTTTTTTGAATCCGAATTAAGATTAGAAATTTTAGCTACGTTATTATTACTTTTATTAGGTTTATACTCAAACTCGCGAACAAACGCCCCGGTCGGCCAAAATGAACTATTTAGTAGTGGATCAAAATCTTCGGAAGCTACATCAATTTTAAAAGATGGAATATCGCGATCGTATTTAAAATTAAATTTACGAATAAATACATCTTTAGTTCTAATTTTAGTCGATATGTATGACTTTATATCATCCGAAGAAGTATCTTTAGCAAATCTAGAGACAAAGATTAATCTTCTCGGAGGAATTACAACCAACTTTTTGGTAATGATGTCTGATGTGCGGAACTCCGAATTATTCGGAGGAACTAAGTTAGCCAATGCAGCTTGACATGTTGACGGCAACACTGTTAAATCAACGGTTTGACTATTTTTAGAAGTAGACCTAGTGGATGTGGCTTTAGATATCGGAGGCTCCAACGCCTGAGGGCATGGAGAAGATAGATTAATAAGTTCCTAGGTGGACTAATAACACGCCCACCTTTATTTTCTCGGCTACCCTCAGAGTGCGGAGGGTTGTCGAGACAAGTGAAAGACCTAAACATTTTATCGTAATGCTTAAATTTCTCAACAAGCACCGACGGATCCTTCCCGATCTCAGAAAAAACATTTCTGAACTGCCTATAGAATTTAAGGAAATCAACTTCGGTTGATCTACATTTTTGACAAGACCAACGAAGACCCTTACCCTCGTTAATAGCGTTTAATACTCTACCGCTCAAACCAGCACATTTTATATTGGCAATCCCATCGCAGAGCCAGCATGAAACATAGGAGTCGCTTTTAACGTGGCAATTGGTGTAAATACACGACATGTTTAAAATTATATTTATTTTTAGGCTTTAGAAGCAAAACAGCAAAAACAGTTTTGAAAACGATGTATTAATCAGTGAACCAATCAGCTGGTAAATATCAGTTGGAAAGCTATGTAGCGAACAGTTTTAAATGCACTGTATATTTGACACCTAATAAACACAACGCAAACAGCTGTGACAAGGATGAAACAGCAGAAGTGACAAAAAGAGCAACATCAATGTGCACCAACAAAAACAATTGTACAACAACAATTTAGTATTATATGAAACAAAATACTCGGCATATGCAATTAAGAACATCAAGTTACATTAATCAAATTTACAGGAAATTTTGATGTTTTACTTATCTTTAAATTGTGCACCAGAAGTTTATTAACACTTTTTTTAATTTTTTACTTTAATAAGCGTAAACAGCTTTATAAAACACAAAATTTAAACAGATCACTGAAAAACACAGCTTCACAGCTTGATGTTTGCGTACCATCGTGCGATGTTGCGACTAATGAATGCCCAATTGTACCCGATTGAGAGTAATCTCGGAATACTCTGCCGCTAGCGAGCAATATATCATTGGCTTAGTTCGCAAACGTGCTAAGTCCATTTTTTTTTATTTTTCAGGAGGGACAAAAAACCGTCTAACTTTTTTTGTTGTCAATATTTTTCTAATCTGTAAATGCAGTTTTATTCCTTAGTTCGTCTTGTTTTAGTACCAATAATCGGCCAATTTCAAAATAAAGCTGTTGCAGACTTATAGGCTCTTTTAGGACTTACCACATTTTCTCTTTAAGATTTTATTCTTTTAATGTGGACTTAGCACATTTTCTATCAACCTTTTTTCCATTATTTTTTATTGTTAAAAGATTTAATTGTTTACTTTAAATATATTTTATTGTTTTAAAATGAATTATAACCTAATACAGTTTTATTTCATTGCTATTAACAAAAATAACTATTTTAAGTCGTAAATTTATGTACCATTTATAAAAGAAAATAATTAAAAGCAAGTAAAGAGGTAAAGTTTGGGCGAAACCGAACTTTATCTACCCGGCGCAGGTATCAAATACTGTCGTAAGCAGGGGCTTTTTCCCGATTTCAAACGTTTTCGATAATATCCTCAGTTAAACTCAATGAAATAAGTGAACCACGTTTAGTAGAAATCGCTAAAGTGGCTACCGAAATGCACCTTGTAGTCATAAATTGGGCGGTGTCACGCAGTCTTATTTATTGTTAAGAGATCTGAAATTTACCGTTATATATACGGGAAGCGAATGTAATTTTGGCCCGATTTGAATAATTTTCAACGAATTTCTTTTCCGTACCAGGTTTATTAAGTGCACAGAGTTTGGTAGAAATTGATAGATCGGTTACCGAGTTACAAATTTGTGGCCATAAGTGGGAGGCGCCATGCCCATTATCGAAAAATGTATCATAATCTAATTTTCTGCTGAGTGGTTATCGCGATCACCGATTTTAAGTGAATTAGATTTTCAACAGATTTCTTAGCTAGACCCTAAATAAGGCTCGTACCGAGTTTGGTGAATGGGCTACTGAGATGCAGCATTTCATAATAGGTGGGCGGGGTCACGGCCATTTTCCAAAAATTGCACAATAATATTTTTTACAAAAATTCTACTTCACATACTAATTTTGAACAATTTGTATCCAATATTTACTGAAATATCGTAGTTGTTGCATCTTTAGAAAATACCTTTATATCGGAAATGGGCGTGGTTACATTCAGATTCGCCCATTTTTAATACCAACTTACCTTGGATAAAGGGCAACCTACATACCAAATTTCGTTGAGATATCTCGAGTTATCGTGTACACGGACAGACGTGTATATATATTTTTTTGATTTTTTTTGGACTTAGCACATTTGCGTACCAATGCATAACAACAAGTAAAAACGACATTACGGTAATTTTCTTTTTTGGTAATGATGTATTTTCATTTATGCTATCTTACTGCATCAAAATCTCAATTTACATAAAAAGTGGACTTAGCACGTTTGCGAACTAAGCCAACGATATGTATAAATGATGCAAGCGTGCTTCGCGTAACTACATCAATTCGTACATATGTACATATGTTTGTATGGATTTATTTATGACTAGCAGACCCGGCGAACTTCGTCCCGCCTAAAATCTTTATATATTTTATTGAAACTTTTTGGTCCAACATTTTCAAGATTATGGTTTGGTGGTCATTTGCCGCTTTAAATACCCTAAGGAAAGTGTTATATCCGTGAAGATGTTCTTGTCTTCTCTCTCCAGTTGTGCGGAATTTCATAGCACGGTTATTCGCAAAGCGAAATAACATATACCTTAAAAGTTTGAACGCATAATAATATTGGAAAATCACATCCATTGGGCCAATCGCAACGCAGGAGCGTTCGATATACTCAATGGTGCAACATGTCGATTTAATCTGACCTTCACGGACCCTTTTCTCAATTGGCTATTTTTATACCCGAGCGCACTTGTGCACAAGGGTATTATAACTTTGTTCACATAACGGTTGTTTGTAACAGGCAAAACGAATCGAGATAGATATAGACAAATGTATACATAAATGATCAGAATGAAAAGAGAAATCGATTAAGCGGTGACTGTCTGTCCGTCCGTCCGTCCGTCCGTCCGTCCGTCCGTCTGTGCACACGATAACTCGAGTAAAAATTGAGATATCTTAACGAAACTTCGTACATGCAATTCTATTGGGCGTGGGACGGATGGTATTGAAAATGGGCGAAATCGGACAATAACCACGCCTACCTCCCATATAACGGTAATTTTCAGAAATACGAAAATTGCGATATTTTAGTAACTACTGAAGATAATTCACTCAAAATTGACATTTAGAATAACTTTTAGACGAGAAATAAGAATATTAAAAATTTTTGAAAAATGGGCGTAGCCACGCCCACTTATAGTTACATGTGTATATTTTGGAAACCGCTGCACCAATTTCTGCCAAACTTGGCACAGTTGTTGACCTTGGTACAGCATACCAAATGGCCGAAAATTTTTAAAATCGGACAATAACCACGCCCACATCCCATATAACGGTAATTTCGAGAAATACGAAATCCTCGATAAATCAGTAAATATTAAAGCTAATTTATTCAAAATTGACGGTTGCAATTCTTTATCAGGAAACACGCTTATGATAAAATTTTGGAAAATGGGCGTGGCACCGCCCAATTATGATCACATTTATGTATATCGGTAACAGTTCTAGCAATTTGTACCAAACTCGGTATGATTATTGTGCATGCCACATAAAAGCAAACCGTTGAAAATTATTGAAATCGGACTAAAATTACGGCCGCTTTTCATATAACGGTAAATTTCAGAAATGCTTGAAATTTCAATATTTCGAAATTTAAGGATCCTAGTTTACTTAATATTTATACACCCGCTTATCATGTAGCGGTAGCTTTCGGAAAGGTGGAAAACATATATTTAATACTTGCGCCGGGTATTTAATGTTCGGCTCCGCCCGAACTTAGACTTTCTTACGTGTTAGTAATAACTCGACTTCATATATAAAACATTAGCCAAATCGGATCATAAATAAGATTTTTAGTAATAACTCAACTACAGCGCCAACTGTCGGATTAAATTGTGAAACTAAACCATCCACAGACCCACTCAAACACACACAAAAAGTTTCGTTAAAATCCGTACAACCATTTAGGAGGATTTCACTCACACCTACAGAAGAATTATAAATACATTCAAAGATAGCTAAAGGTCAGTACGTTTGTAGGCCTCACACCCCCTTTTCAAATAGCCCAAATTTTCTCCATGAGTATGGGCTTGATTTCAACTACATACATATCTCCATACGAAGTTCCAGTACTGTACCATGAATACTTTCAGAGATATGCAGTATAAAAATTCGATTTATATGGGAGGTGCCATGCCTCCCTTTCCAACAGCTGCCCTTTTTCTTCATGAGTATGCGATTGATTTCGTATATCTACATACCAAGTTCCAGAACTCTACCATGAACACTTCCAAAGATATGCAGTATGAAAAATTCGGTTTGTATGGAAGATGTCACGCCCACTTTTCCAATAGTTCCAATTTTTACTCAAGAGTTGATTTCGTACATCTCCATACAAAGTTCCAGAACTCTACCATGAAATTTCCAGAGATATGCAGTATGAAAAATTCGGTTTGTATGGGAGATGCCACACCCCTTTTTACCATGGCTCAAATTTTTCTCCAAGGGTATGCGATTGATTTCGTATATCTCCATACCAAGTTCCAGAACTCTACCATGCACACTTTCAGAGATATGTAGCATGAGAAATTCGGTTTGTATGTGAGGTGCCACGCCCCTTTTACATATAGAGTTTTTTTTTAGCCTAAAACCATCCTTGGGACACGTGTGGCAGGTGGCAGTTTCAAAAAAAATCGGTTCAGCCGCTCTCGAGCCTTGCGAAAACTAAAAAACGGCTTTCAAAATATATATTAGTTGCAATATATTATGTGTTACAATTATATTTTGACAGTATCCGTTGTTTCTGATTGGCGAAAAAAAATTTTGCAGAGTGGCGAATTCGCCCCTTGGTGGTTGCTCAAAGCTATTTATATTCGAAATTGCATGAAAACTGGAAAACAGGAATCTATAAGGTTATCCAGGCAAAAAGCTACCTACGTACCGAATTTTAAGCAAATCGGACCGTAAATACGATTTTTTCGAATAGATCGGTCCCTGGTCCACTTCTCGTATAAAATGGATCATATATGCTAGTATATGCTAAAAAGCTACCCACATACCGAATTTTAAGCAAATCGGACCGTAAACACGATTTTTTTTTCGAATAGATCGGTCCCTGGTCCACTTCTCGGAAAAAATGGATCATATATGCCAATATATGCTAAAAATCTACTTACGTACCAAATTTTAAGCAAATCGGACCATAATAAGATTTTTTCGAATTGATCGGTCCCTGCTCCACCTACGTGAAAAAAGTAAATTTTTTTACTCAAAGCTATTTATATACAAAATTTCATGAAAATCGGACCAGCCGTTCGCGAGATTACCTGTTACAAAAAAAGGGACTTCTCTTTATATAATCTTCTACATATAAATACGCCACAAGAAAATTTTGCAATCCCTTTTTTGAAGGCACCGTTCGCTCGATTTCAATGAAACATTCAACGATTTAAAGGATATAACTTCTTCTAATCCAGAAATGTTAATCCCGATATATAGGAGGCGTGGCATCTGACATATAGACTAAAATGTGAAAACCATTACATCTCTAAAACCAATTATGTTGGAGAACTGAAACTTAGCACAGATGC
>NW_023458569.1:4548156-4555665 GCF_013731165.1 Rhagoletis pomonella | reverse complement strand
ACTTCTCGGAAAAAATTGATGACATATGCTAATACATGCTAAAAAGCTACCTGCGCGCCGAATTTTAAGCAAATCGGACCGTAAATTCGATTTTTTCGAATAGTTTGGTCCCTGGTCCACTTCTCGGAAAAAATTGATTTTTTTTTGTTATGTATTTGCAGTTGCAGTCTTGCTGTTTGGTGTCACAAATTTTTGGTGGTAGTTTATTTTCACCAGCCAAAGGTGTAAATTTGAATTTTAAAAGACTCGACTAAGCATAAAATATGAGGCGCAAGACATTCGCACACACACACGCATACTACATGCCCGCGACACAAAAATAAAATATTTTGTTTGGTGTAAGAAGAACGAGGCAGCTAGGCTTAACAAACACAAATCCCAAAAGTAGATATTTCACACGTTGTGTGCAGTGTATGTAGGAGTGTTTTTCTTTTTGTAATATACTACGTTAGCTGTCGTAAAATTCTCTCGTCGGTGCTTATTTATTTATTTATTTGTGTTTTATGCAAATTCGGATACTTACATATCGTCGTCTCAGAAAACGGATGACGAATGTGCAAAATCACGATTTTGGGATTTTGATGCAGATTTACTAAGTTGGACATGCTCTTTCGATTTCTGCAATCCATTTTTTTATATCTCCATTAGTTTTTGAGATATTTCGTGCGCATTTTGTCGTATGTTACATAATATTAATGATTGGGTATGCCTTTTGTTGTATGTGCTGAAAATGCGTCACATACGACAAATTCCCATACAAACGTACCTTTTTTTTTAATCATAAAACGTTTGTCGTATGTGGCACATACGACAAATTCCCATACAAATGTAATCTTTTTTTAATCATAAAACATTTGTCGTATGTATCGCAAAACTTTGAACTTACGACAATTGGATGGTCCTCTACTATAACGATACAATTAAAATTGAAAATTAAACTAAGTAACTAATTTTAAAATTTTAAATTTTTAAATTTTAGCTTGCACTGAGTCTCCAATGAAATGAAAGAGATAAAAATGTACAAAAGACGGAATTTAAGTATTGTTTTTTGTTTTTATATAAAGAAAACGTATGTTCGTAACATATTTACAGCATAAGAGATATACAGATTTTTTTATTAAATACATGATTATGTTTTTGTATTGTTTTTTCTAATAAGTAATCATTATTTAATAAATATGTCTGTTTTTTTCATCAAATTATACCATCGTCGTTGAAATAGATACTTTACTATTGTCGTATGTTCTGTGGACAAAACAAAGTGGTGAGTAAACGCTACTTACGACAAATGTATACGGAATGAAAAGTAAATTTTCTCATTAACGTTAAGAGATATTAAATGTAAAAATATGGGAAATCAAAACTAATAACACCAACTACGTCTCCTTCAAAAGTTACAAAAACCTACCGTACAGTTTCGGATTAATTCGACCTTAAACTTCAAAGTCAATTTTCTCAAAACCGTGTTTTGTAACATTCGACATCCGTTTTCTGAGACGACGATATGTACATTTGCATCATGTTTGTATGTATGCAGGCGTGTGCGTGTATTTTATGCGCATGAATACATGTGTTGTTACCCTGTGGGGAAAATCTCTAGTTCTTAACTGGTGCGCTTCTAGTAGATTTAGACCCAGTACTGGTTCACGATAAATCTCTTTTGCATGCAAGCAACTGGCGAATTTAACATGGCGATGTCCTAGGAAGTGTCAATTGCCACCCGCTACATCCCTTTTTCGATAGTTCCGAACTAGTCTTAAATTCTATAGTTCTGAATCAGTTCTAAAATCGACAGACGAAAGAAAAAAGTATCATGATATTTCAATCTTTTGGGTTCTTCCGTGTGTGCAATTTTAAGTTATTTTGGAAGAAATGTGTTTTCAATTTGAAATAAATTTTTTTAATGATTCTAAGAAATGTACGTTTACATACCTTAAGCTGTAGCTGAGTTTGCAGAGGTGCTCGCTGTTATTTCTCAGATTCCAGACGGTCCGAAGATGTTGCAATGTTAGGACAAATTTTAGTTTTGTATTACCAAGCTATGAAAAAGCATCTGCGAAGCACAGAATAGAAGCGTATTTGAACGAAAAAGCCGCCGAACACATATCTATAGACATATATGTAAAGTAAACAAGCCCCCCGCTGCATCCCTTATTCGATAGTTCCGAACTAGTTCTAAATTCGACAAATAAGATCTAGTTCGTTCTGCATCGCTTTGTCTATTGTTCCGAACCATTTCTAAATTCGTCACTTTAGATATATATTTCTAGTGAAAAAAACTGAAAAAATTAGTTTTTTAAAAGTACCACTTTTCGCCGATTTTGGACTGGTGGGGATCTAGTTTCTATCGGACTAGTTCCTTTTTGGCGATAAAAACCTAGTACGGAACTAGAAATTTGATTCACTAGTCCGCGGTTTCCCTGCAGGGTAGTTATGTGTATTTATGAATTTTGCATGGCAGTTTTATTGCCCAAATTTTCGGTGGGTGGTAAGGAGGTCTGCCAAAATTTGATTAATAAACAGCTTTTTTAGGAAACATCCCAAGTTTTGGCAGAACTCATGAGAACGACAAATTTTAAAATGTAATGGGTAATAGTAATGGTAATAGTACTGGTAATGGTAATGGTAGTAGTACTGGTAATGGTAATGGTAATGAAGAAGGTAATAATAAAATAATGATAGTGGTAATAATAGTCGTAATGGTAATAGTAACTGTAATGGTAGTGGTGATGGTAATGGTAATAGTAATGGCCACGATAATGGTAAAGTTAATGATAACGGTAATGATAATGGTAATGGTATAGTAATGACAATGGTAATGTTCAGAAATTATCCCGAACAAATTCCAAAACGGTCTCGAAGTGGTCTTAAGCTAGTTTTGCGATTATCCCGAAATGAAATAGCCGCATACTAGTCCAGAATTGTTCATTTGTTCACAAAAGAAGCAACTATAGATTTTCTGCTGGTTACACAAGAAAGAGTTACAAATTTTCTGCTGGGTTAACGCAAATTTTACTCATACCGAGAGCAAAGATGTTTGGTAGAAACGACTTTTACGCAAAGTTCTTCGGTTCTCAAGTCGGATTAAATATCTGTGGAAAGTTTCGATTCGGTTAATAGCTGAACCATTTTTATTAGTTAGTAGAGAAAGTGGTTATTCCGGCTCAAATCCAGTTGATGTTGTTGTAACAGCATACAAATTCCCCAAAGTGTTTGTTGGGAGTGATGCTGGAGTGACAGTCCCTGGTCAGATATAAAAGTGAGTCGTTCCGGCTACGTAGAACCGATGTTCAAAACCAGTTCACGCCCCTGGGTAATAATACCATTTTAGAGGAGGAGGTACAAGAAAATTTTCTTTTTTGTTCCTCTTTTGCTAATATTTTTATCGAAATCCTTTATAAGACAAATTTATCCGGATATGCCTCATCTGCGAATAAATACTCGTACTTTGCAACCTGACAAGAAAAGCTTGTTGATTGCTTATGGTTAAAGCGGCTACCATCAGCATATTTTTGGTGAGAATCTCGAAGAAGTTGAATTAAAAAAAAAAAAATTACGAAAAAGGCATACGTAAAATAAACGCTTTCAAAAACAAGGCGCAAGCTATGATAATCACACTGCATTCTTCGCCACTGTCAGCACGACAAAGCGAGTTCCATTGTCAGAAGTTACCGTCTTCATGCTGGTCATCATCTTCTTGCTGACTGCCTGCCAATTCTCAAATTCAACTGCGGTGTCAGTTGGCGCAGTTTCTTTTGCTTTACTATACTCACTCCTTCATTCGTCACTTGTATCCACCTAAGGTACAGTGGTGCAGAACCCAACTACGATACCTATCAGTCATATTACCATGGCAAGTGTTGAGTTACATTACTGCCGCGCCTCTCCTGAAGGGGCATTAAGTTGATTTGTTAAATTTTTGAAGCATTTTGTTATTTAAAAGGGATTGTGTTAAGTATTGTAATAACATACACATGCATGTATATAAAATTTTTGCCGGCATTATAATGTTACACACATGAAAAAAATGTGTGCTTATTTGCTACATATGTATGTGGAATGTTAACGAGTACCTTACCAGAAAATGCAAAGCTAGAGCCAATTCAGCAGCGTACATCAAACCAGATACCACAAAAAATTGTAAAACTAAATACTCTCAAACAAAAATGAAAGAAACTGAATAAAAAGTTGCAAAGTGTTATATCCGTTCTTGAAATTCTCCAGTTGTGCGGCATTTCATAGCACGGTGATTCGCAAAGCGAAATACATTTTTTCCTCTTCACTCCCTGGCGGCAACAATGACCCGGTTCTATAGTGAATGTCCTAGAAGCTTTACAGTATAGTAGGTGGAAATTTCAAAATGGGTGCGAATCATTGTTCTACAGAAATGCAATATACATATACTTATTTCAGACGAAATACCTTAAAAGTTTGAACGCATAATAATATTGGAAAATCACATCCATTGGGCCAATTGCAACGCAGGAGCGTTCGATATACTCAATGGTGCAACAGGTCGATTTAATCTGATCTTCACGGCCCCTTTTCTCACTTGGTTATTTTTAGTAATAGTTTTTGCAATAGTATTGCATACATATTTAAAACATTAGCCAAATCGGATCATAAATAAGATTTTTAGTAATAACTCAACTACAGCGCCAACTGTCCGATTAAATTGTGAAACTAAACGATCGAGAGACCCGCTCAAATACACAAAAAGTTTCGTTAAAATCCGTACAACCATTTAGGAGGATTTCACTCACAAACACACCTACAGAAGAATAAAAAATTCATTCAAAGATAGCTAAAGGTCGGTACGTTTGTAGGCCTCACACCCCTTTTCAAATAGCCCAAATTTTCTCCATGAGTATGGGCTTGATTTCAACTATATACATATCTCCATACGAAGTTCCAGTTTCAGAGATATGCAGTATAAAAATTCGATTTATATGGGAGGGGCCACGCCCCCCTTTCCAACAGCTGCCCTCTTTCTTCATGAGTATGTGATTGATTTCGTATATTTCCATACCAAGTTCCAGAACTCTACCATGAACACTTCCAAAGATAGGCAGTATGAAAAATTCGGTTTGTATGGAAGATGCCATGCCCCCTTTTCCAATAGTTCCAATTTTTCTCCAAGAGTATGCGATTTATTTCGTACATCTCCATACAATACTCTAGAACTCTACCAAAAAATTTTCAGAGATAAGCAGTATGAAAAATTCGGTTTGTATGGTAGATGTTACAACCCTTTTTACAATAGCTAAAATTTTTCTCCAAGGGTATGCGATTGATTTCGTATATCTCCATACCAATTTCCAAAACTCTACCATGCACACTTTCAGAGATATGTAGCATGAGAAATTCGGTTTGTATGGGAAGTGCCACGCCCCCTTTACATACAGATTTTTTTCAGCCTAAAACCATCCTTGGGACACGTGCAGCAGGTGGCAGTTTCAAAAAAATCGGTTCAGCCGCTCTCGAGCCTTGCGAAAACTAACAAACGGCTTTCTAAATATATATTAGTTGAGATATATTATATATTATAATTATATTTTGACAGTATCCGTTGTTTCAGATTGGCGCAAAAAAAATCTTGCTTAGTGACGAATTCGCCCCTTGATATGGTCGTTACTTAAAGCTATTTATATTCGAAATTGCATGAAAATTGGAAAACAGGAATCTATAAGCTTATCCAGGCAAAAAGCTACCTACGTACCGAATTTTAAGCAAATCGGAACATAGATACGATTTCTTCGAACAGATCGGTCCCTGGTCCACTTCTCGGACAAAATGGAACATATATGCTAAAAAGCTACCTACGTACCGAATTTTAAGCAAATCGGACCGTAAATACGACTTTTTGGAATAGATCGGTCCCTGGTCCACTTCTCGGAAAAAATTGATGACATATGCTAATACATGCTAAAAAGCCACCTGCGCGCCGAATTTTAAGCAAATCGGACCGTAAATTCGATTTTTTCGAATAGATCAGTCCCTGGTCCACTTCTCGGAAAAAATGGACCATATATCCTAATATATGCTAAAAGACTACTTACGTACCGAATTTTAAGCAAATCGGACCATAAATGCGACTTTTTGGAATAGATCGGTCCCTGGTCCACTTCTCGGAAAAAGTTGATGACATATGCTAATAGATGCTAAAAAGCTACCTGCGCGCCGAATTTTAAGCAAATCGGACCGTAAAGTCGATTTTTTCGAATAGATCGGTCCCTGGACCACTTCCCGGAAAAAATGGGTCATATGTGCTAATATATGCTAAAACGCAACTTACTTACTAAATTTTAAGCACATCGGACTATAATAAGATTTTTTCGAATAGACCGGTCCCTGGTCCACCTACCCGAAAAAAGTAAAATTTGTTTAGCCTAAAACATGGTGGTTACCGAAAGCTATTTGTATACAAAATTTCATGAAAATCGGATCAGCCGTTCGCAAGATTACCTGTTACAAAAAAAAGGGACTTCTCTTTATATAATTAGTATAGATTTATGTATGTACTCTTAAATACAATTGAATGTTGCTACTTGTTGTTGTATCTGTGTTGTAGCAACAATATTTTTTAAGCATCACTGCACACTCTATTTGACAAGTGCAATTGTGTGGCAACACTACACTGCATTCGAGTGTTGACGGAACGAAAAGGTTTTGTTGCTCGATTGCTTATTTGATTGGTTGCAAGTAATTTAAATGCTCTGAAATCTGCGGCTGTGATTATTTTGAATTTAATTTTTCCAACTTTGCATTGCAAATTTTGTTGCCATCGGCTGTCGGTGTGTGTTGCTCGGATTTAAATCGTTGAAAATACAATTTATTTCGTCATGACGTTTGGTAGCCCTACAGGATATTAACTTTTGTAAACAACACAAATGGTGACTGGTATGCAAAATAAATTTTTACGGAGGATTTAAATGCTTTCAAGCCATTTGGAGCAGAGTGACCAGTTTTTATTTTTGTCGTTGATGAAATTGAAAAAAAATTTAGCGGTAATTTTATTTTTATTAAAAATATAATTTCTTTTGGATAAGAAGCAGTAAATAAAAAAGTCATTTAAACTATTCGGACACATTGCAGACTGAAACAAAAATTAAGAGTAATAAACCCTTCATTGCATTTCAATGCAAAATAGGAAGAGGAAGTGGAAGAAAAAGTCAGAAAAGTAAGTGCGAAGAAGGAAAAATAGTCGACAAAGTTGACGAATACTCTACATATCGACATTAGGGTGTCCCAGATTTTTTTTTTTGGGGAATTTGAAAACTTAATAATTATCATCTGGCAACTTCATTGATTAGCAGGACTTCGTATTGGGGTGCTACAGGATTTCCATTACGTCCTCCACGAGTGACTAAAGCAGGATTTCCAGATACCAATGGCAGTTGGTCCAAACGGCAATAACAAATGTAGTGCTGGAAGTGAATCTAGACAATCGAGATTCTAGCCAAGACGCTGGCTGGTTACATGGAACATAGATAAGTTGCTTAGGAAAAT
>NW_023458569.1:4534074-4548056 GCF_013731165.1 Rhagoletis pomonella | reverse complement strand
GAAAATGTCTTTGATGTGAGCCTGAAATTGAACTCTCTTAATGTCAAGTCGTACCGTTAATAATTTTACCGCCTTTTCCTAGTTTTCCGCACTAATTTCCAACGAGCGGATAGCATCCAATGCGACACTGGATAGGCATGACCTCAAGTGCTGGAACTTCTCGATGTTCGTCAACACCGGTCCTTGATCGACGATGACATGAAACATGGCTCAAAAGTCTGGCCCTTCTGTGGTTACTCCGCTAAATCGGGGTAACTGCAAATCCCACAAGCGCGATTTAATTGGACACGACGACGTGTGCACGCCTAGCTCGTCTATCATAGAATGTTTTCGCCTAGATGATCTAGCACATGAGATCGAGCGTGTGCCAAGTATCTTGGTTATGCTTGCCTTTATGGATACGTATGCCTCCGAAAATTGCATTCTTGCTTCGCTTTCGATTTCCGTTACGTCTTCACTCTCAAGTTACGACTGGGTTTCTTCGAATTGCGTTTGAAGCCTGTCGAGTTGCTCTAACTGCACCGCCAAAGTTGATTCATCAAGGTGTTGAAAGTTGTTCGCGTCCGCTTTGACCTTCAGTATGCTGATTTGTTTCAGGAACCATACACTTTTTGAAACGAAACTTCTTAGGCGTAGGCGTAGGGTATCGCACAAATGGAGAGTGAAATTTTTAAAACTGAAAACGTTACATGACTGAGAAGGAAGATAAAGGTAGTATAGGGAAGGGGAAAAAAGAAATAAACCGACGCATGACGGGTACGAGTACCTACATATGTATATATGTATGTTTGAATGCACGTATGTATGTATACATATATATGTATGTATGAACGAACTCATTGCGCACTTCAGCTCTGCCGCTACCAAGCAATATATGTAACGGGTGATTTTTTAAGAGCTTGATACCTTTTTTTTTAAAAAAAACGCATAAAATTTGCAAAATCTCATCGGTTCTTTATTTGAAACGTTAGATTGGTCCATGACATTTACTTTTTGAAGATAATTTCATTTAAATGTTGACCGCGGCTGCGTCTTAGGTGGTCCATTCGGAAAGTCCAATTTTGGGCAACTTTTTCGAGCATTTCGGCCGGAATAGCCCGAATTTCTTCGGAAATGTTGTCTTCCAAAGCTGGAATAGTTGCTGGCTTATTTCTGTAGACTTTAGACTTGACGTAGCCCCACAAAAAATAGTCTAAAGGCGTCAAATCGCATGATCTTGGTGGCCAACTTACCGGTCCATTTCTTGAGATGAATTGTTCTCCGAAGTTTTCCCTCAAAATGGCCATAGAATCGCGAGCTGTGTGGCATGTAGCGCCATCTTGTTGAAACCACATGTCAACCAAGTTCAGTTCTTCCATTTTTGGCAACAAAAAGTTTGTTAGCATCGAACGATAGCGATCGCCATTCACCGTAACGTTGCGTCCAACAGCATCTTTGAAAAAATACGGTCCAATGATTCCACCAGCGTACAAACCACACCAAACAGTGCATTTTTCGGGATGCATGGGCAGTTCTTGAACGGCTTCTGGTTGCTCTTCACTCCAAATGCGGCAATTTTGCTTATTTACGAAGCCATTCAACCAGAAATGAGCCTCATCGCTGAACAAAATTTGTCGATAAAAAAGCGGATTTTCTGCCAACTTTTCTAGGGCCCATTCACTGAAAATTCGACGTTGTGGCAGATCGTTCGGCTTCAGTTCTTGCACGAGCTGTATTTTATACGGTTTTACACCAAGATCTTTGCGTAAAATCTTCCATGTGGTCGAATAACACAAACCCAATTGCTGCGAACGGCGACGAATCGACATTTCACGGTCTTCAGCAACACTCTCAGAAACAGACGCAATATTCTCTTCTGTACGCACTGTACGCATTCGTGTGGTTGGTTTAATGTCCAATAAAGTAAACTGAGTGCGAAACTTGGTCACAATCGCATTAATTGTTTGCTCACTTGGTCGATTATGTAGACCATAAATCGGACGTAAAGCGCGAAACACATTTCGAACCGAACACTGATTTTGGTAATAAAATTCAATGATTTGCAAGCGTTGCTCGTTAGTAAGTCTATTCATGATGAAATGTCAAAGCATACTGAGCATCTTTCTCTTTGACACCATGTCTGAAATCCCACGTGATCTGTCAAATACTAATGCATGAAAATCCTAACCTCAAAAAAATCACCCGTTATAAATGATGTTTCGCGTAACTACATCCATTCGTACATATGTATGTACATATGTTTGTATGGATATATTTATGAGGAAGCAAACGGGATTCGTGGATGTACTGATGGGCATACGTATGTACTTATGGACAGCGATGTTTTCATGTATGAACATACATATTTATGTTTGAATGGTTGTATATATATTTGTTTGTGTATGTACATATGTTTGTGTACATGTATATATGCACATATGTATGTAGTACAAGCGAAAACCAATCTAATAAGCTACTCGTTGATATAAATGAGAACTGTACACTCAGAAAAAGGTTTAGTTATAATTACCAAGATTTGGTTATAGTGACCAAGTGGCATAGTTGCATATGGCGAAATAAATATCTAGTTCACGAAAGTCTGCAATTTACTTGAGACTTCTAGTTGGACCAAATGTATATTTGTTAATAATTACAAAACGACTACCTTGAGTGGACAATATTGTTAGTTGAACAAAATCATTGTTGAGCAAATATAAACAATGCTTTGGTTGATACAAGTTTTAAATTAATTTTGTGAACTTGCTGTAGACGTGAATCAGCTAACCGTTTATTATTGGAAAAAAAGTTCCAGTTTGACACTAATAAAAATTTACTCGATGGTTGTTGTGTTTACTTTCTTCTTTTATTTGCATATATTAAGCATAAAAAATACATACATATTTACATAAATAGTTACTAGTGTAAATAATACATATGTATATGGTGAATATGAAACAGGAATAGTCGGGCGAAAACCCAGGTCAATATCTGCTGGAAGTGCTGCTTTAAATATACTGCTTTGCTTTTTCCTTGGCTAAGTAGATACTTTCAAATTATAATTCACATGAATTATATATCCACTGAAAACCCCCATTGGCATCTTCTTCTTCTCTTCTTTTTTGGCGCTGTAACCGCCTAAGCGATTTTGGCCGAGTTCAGCAAAGCACGCCAGTCGTTTCTCCTCTGTGCCAACTGACGCCAATTGGAAACGCCAAGTGAAGCCAAGTCCTTCTCCACCTGATCTTTCCATCGCAGTGGGAGCCTCCCTCTTCCTCTGCTACCACCAGCGGGTTGCGAGTTGAATACTTTCAGAGCTGGAGCGTCGGTGTCCATTCGAACGGCATGACCAAGCCAGCGGAGCCGCTGTATTTTAATTCGCTGCACTATGTCCATATCGTTGTAAAGCTCATACAGCTCATCGTTCCATCGTCTGCGGTACTCGCCGTCGCCAACGCGTAAAGGACCGTAAATCTTCCGCAAAATCTTTCTCTCAAACACCCCAAGAGCCGCCTCATCGGATGTTGTCATTGTCCATGCTTCTGCGCCATATACCAGCACGGGCATGATGAGTGACTTATAGAGCGTGGTTTTCGTACGTCGAGAGAGGACTTTACTCCTGAATTGCCTGCTCAGTCCAAAGTAGCACTTGTTGGCAAGAGTGATTCTACGTTGGATTTCAATGCTGACATTATTATCGGTGTTAATGCTGGTTCCCAAGTAAACGAAATTCTCTACTTTCTCGAAATTGTAACTGTCAACAGAGACGTGGGTGCCAAGGCGCGAATGTGCTGACTGTTTGTTTGATGACAGGAGATACTTCGTCTTGTCCTCATTTACCACCAGACCCATGCGCTTTGCTTCCCAATCCAACTTGGAAAAGGCAGAACAGACTTCGCGGTTTTTGTTACCGATGATGTCGATGTCATCGGCATAAGCCAGCAATTGCACGCTCTTGTAGTAAATTGTTCCTGAGCGGTTCAGTTCTGCAGCTCTTATTATCTTCTCCAACATCAGATTAAAGAAGTCACATGAAAGGGAGTCGCCCTGTCTGAAAACCCGTTTTGTGGCGAACGGCTCGGAGAGGTCTTTTCCAATTCTGACGGAGCTGGTGGTATTGCTCAACGTCATTTTACACAGCCGTATGAGGGGATGCCAAATTCAGACATAGCGGCGTATAGGCAACTCCTTTTAGTGCTGTCAAAAGCGGCTTTAAAGTCGACAATTAGGTGGTGAGTGTCGATCCTTTTCTCGCGGGTCTTTTCCAAGATTTGGCGTATTGTGAATACCTGGTCTATGGTGGATTTGCCAGGTCTAAAGCCACACTGATAAGGCCCAATCAGTTCATTGACGGTGGGCTTCAGTCTTTCACACAATACGCTCGATAAGACCTTGTAACCTATGCTTAGAAGGCTGATCCCGCGGTAGTTGGCGCGAATGGCGGGGTCACCTTTCTTGTGGATTGGGCAGAGCACACTTAAATTCCAGTCGTCGGGCATGAGTTCATCTGACCATATTCTGCACAAGAGTTGATGCATGCACCTTATCAACTCCTCGCCGCCGTACTTGAATAGCTCAGCTGGAAGGCTGTCAGCTCCAGCGGCTTTGTTGTTTTTCAGCCGCGTTATTGCTATACGTACCTCGTCATAGTCAGGCGGTGGAACGTCGACTCCGTCATCATCGACTGCGGGCTCGGGTTCTTCTTCTCCACAACTTTCTGTGCTGCTGCCATTTAGTAGGGCGGAAAAGTGTTCCCTCCATAATTTAAGTACGCTCTGGACATCAGTTACTAGGTCGCCATTATTGTTCTTACAGGAGTGCGCCCCGGTCTTTAAACCTTCCGTAAGTCGCCTAACTCTCTGGTAAAATTTTCGGGCATTCCTCCTGTCGGCCAGCATTTCAAGCTCTTCGCACTCACGTATTTCTGCCTCTCTCTTCTTGTTGCGGCAAATACGTCTCGCTTCCCTCTTCAGATCCCTATAGCGGTCCCACATAGCGCGCGTTGCGCCCGATCGCAGCGTGGCCATGTAGGCGGCATCTTTTTTCTCTGCAGCTTCCTGACACTCCTCATCGTACCAGTTGTTCTTTCGGGCTCGCTGAAATCCGACTACTTCTTCGGCGGCGGTACTTAATGAGCGGGAAATGTGGTTCCACTGCTCGCATATGTCGGTTTGTTGAAGAGTGCTCTCTGAGAGCAGGTGTGAGAGTCGAGTAGCGAAAGCGCTGGCTGTCTGTTGTGATTGCAGCTTTTCGACGTTAAGCTTTCCTTGCATATTTGGGCGCACATTTTTTGCTGCACAGAGGCGGGTGCGTATCTTGGCTGCAACAAGATAGTGGTCCGAGTCATGTTTGGGCCTCGGAGTGTGCGTACGTCTAAAACACTGGAAGCGTGCCTTCCGTCTATCACAACATGATCGATTTGGTTTCTCGTTTTTCGATCCGGAGACAGCCAGGTAGCTTGATGGATCTTTTTATGCTTGAACCTAGTACTGCATACTACCATGTTTCGGGCCCCGGCGAAGTCGATCAGCCTCAATCCGTTGTCGGACGTTTCGTCGTGGAGGCTGAATTTTCCGACAGTGGTTCCAAAGATCCCTTCTTTGCCCACCCTGGCATTGAAGTCGCCAAGCACGATTTTGATATCATGACGGGGGCAGCGCTCGTACGTGCGCTCCAAGCGCTCATAGAAGAGATCCTTGGATGCCTCATCCTTCTCTTCCGTCGGGGCATGGGCGCCCATTGGCATCAAACTTTATATTTTTAAATAACTATGCGCTCACCGAAACAACTCGTGGCGATGGCAAAACTGAAACTGAGACAAACAAGTCTGGGCATATCATAGCACACACTTTTCTTTCTCTACCTAGCGCAGTGATCGACATGCCATAGCTTAGTGAGCGCTCTGTGACCACACGAGTGTTTCACCCATATACGAACCGCGGTAACGGAGCAATGATTTCCACGCACACAGTCGCATTCACTGAATCGTTTTTATGCAATGGTCGGCATCAGCGTTGCCATTTTAGCCGTTTTCCGGCTAGATTTAGCCGGTTTTGATAGCAACTAGCCGGAGAAAATTCGATCTAGCCGGCAGCCGATTTGTTAGCCGGTTTGTAAAAAAAAGTTAGCCGTTTTTAGCCGATTTTACTATTTGTCTAATTTTCAGGTGCAAAAAGTAAACAAGTTGTTCGAAAGCAATAATGCAGACCCAATGAAGATTTTTAATGAACTCAATGTTTTACTTTCGCATCTATGCTCCCTAGTGGTTATTAGCGCGGACACATTTAATCCTATATGCTCCCCGTTGGAACCATACCTTGCTCCATTTACTCAGTTTTATCACAGTTTTGAACAGTAATTAAAAACAAAAGTAATCACAAACGCTTTTGACCACGAAGCCGAGAAAATAATTCGAGAAAATGGTCGCTATTTTATTATCACTTTAATAAAGAAATTACGCCAACGCCTCCCTACAAATATTGCCACACTAAAAAAAATTTACTTTTTTCGGTTGGAAATGCATTAAGAGTTATTAAACCAAAAGTATTTGTTCAACTACAGCAACAAAAATACAAATATAATGCCGACGAGATAACATCCATAGAGATGCAATGGCAACGGTTAACGTTACATACCTGGAATAATTTAGACTTAACTGTAAAATTTTGGGCCGAAGTTTATCAATTTCGAAACGCCCTTGGAGAAAACCCTTTTGCTGACCTTTGCAACCTAGTTTTTAGTTTTCTTGTTTTGCCTATAAGTAATGCAGAAGTAGAGCGAATATTTAGTTCAATGAATATAATAAAAACTAAGCAAAGAAATCCAATGTGTGTTAAAACGTTAAACGCTATTTTATATATAAGATACGGTTTAAAACGTGAAGAAAAATGCTGCCATAATTTTACTGTAGATGACGATCTCTTAAAATTAATGAATTCAGGTGATATATACAATAGTGATTCATTTGATGATGAGGAATATACACTCGATATAAATTAATGGTCTTAACTAGTCTTTCGTTTCTTGCGATTAATTTAAATAAAGCATATGGATTTTCACTAAAACATTTTAGCCGTTTTTTGCCCGAGTCTATGTGAAATTTCACTAAAACATTTTAGCCGTTTTTAGCCGCTTTTTTTTGCCAATCTAGCCGGTCGGCCCAAAAAGTTCTGGCAACACTGGTCGGCATACTAGAGCATTCAAACTATTCAATAAGTGGGAGTGTGCATTGCTTAGCTGGCGCTCTTCGTATGTGAAACACACATGTGCTCAGAGAGCGCTGAGCATTATTTAGGGGTGGCTCACAAGCAGTGTTGCGCGAATCTTTTTTAGTGGTAGCCAAATTCCTTTAAAAAAAGTTCTAAAAAAGAGCTAAAAAAAGTCGTTGTGGCTAAAAATTGTAGCTAAAATTGTTTGCTTACATATACATATATAAGTATACACGTAAACATTTTGCAATAAGTAATGGTATAGAAAAACAATGAACTCTTTAAAAAAGCTAATATTTTATCCAACCAAAACCTTTTTGTATAAAAGGGGAAATATACGACACCAGCATGCTGGCTCTATCAAGTGATTGTACCATCAGGCTCGAAGCATATAACTTACCAGCATGCTGGTACGATATTTATTTCGTTACAACTGAGGTCGAGGAAAGATCGAAATAATTAAGAGCCGAAAATTCATAATTTTTCTATCATTTTGTTAAACATTGTTTTTTATTTTAATTCAAAACTGCAATATCGTGAACTTAATATTCCAAAAACACGGCCTTGACTCATATAGTGCAAGAAATTTCCGCCAAAATATTTTTTACTTAGAAAATTGAACTAATTTTACCACTCACGACAATCACAAAATTTTCAAATAGTCTTTGAAGTCGCACTAGCAGCTGGTACAATCACACCACAAGAACATACACGGTCAATCGCCTTGATAGGCCATTTAACAAATTAACCATATTAAGGGTCAGTTTTTCAGTGCACGGCCGTGGTTTACACTAAGTTTAAACGCCCGATCAGGCTGGTTTAAACCAAGATCAGCCAATCAAATGTCAGCCAGCTGTTCAATTTAGCGAGCGGAAATTAACTCAGTTTACTTAATCTGACTTTAAACTGGCACTGAAAAACTGGCCCTAAGGGCCGTCAACTTATCTATTTTAAACTATAGTTAAATCGTTAATAGAAAAGTTAACAACCCTAACACTTTTACAGTATGTATGTATAAAAACGTAAGAAACATACAATACATTTATGAATATATATCAGTCGTTCTTAGTTAAAAATTCATCTCTTACATAAATGAAAAAAAATTAGATCAAGTTAAGCATATACAATTTTTTCATGCCAAGTATGAATCAATTCTCCAAAGGGCTAAAAAAAGGGCTAGGGGCAATTTTAAATTTATGTGGCCAAAAAAAGTATGTGGTAGCTAAATCTAGCCACCAAAGGGCTAAAACGGCAACACTGCTCACAAGCATGAATATGTTCCACTCTCAAACCAAATCGTGGTTGTCTCAACTAAGATTTGGTAACTATGACTAAACCATGTGTTGAAAGAAAGCTTATCTGCATTAGCAGAGCTTAATAACATCATTTTATGAACCATACGTTAAGTTGAATGGAATTTGTAGAAATATGCTTCAAAGAAATATTTATTAGTATTTACCAAACCCTTCAACTAAATTAACGATTTGGTACAACCTAGATGAATATTAGAAGCTTTAATATATTTCGTTATAATCACCAACCCATGGTAATAGTTCCCAATCCTTGGTCACAGTTCCCAAATATTGTCAAAATTCGGGAACTAAATATCTTTAGTTGTCGAAACTAATCCTTTTTCTCAGTGTACTGATTGTCAAAAATTATGTGTTTGTTGTACATTTGTTGATGTTTGTCATTGTGCGTGTAATTTTCTAGAGTAGTTTTGTGCTCTCGCTATCTCCTTGTATTAACTCGTCCTTCGTTGGTATACTCTGATGAATATATGTGAGGATGATAGCAAGGCCAACTTATATAAGGTAGTGTTACAGGAGCAGTTGAAATTTTTGCCCGATGTTTCTTAAGGAAAGCCATAAACGTAGCGACCGTAGGTTCAACTTGGCGTTGTTTTGCTCTAGATTGCACCGTTTGTGGGCCTGTTGAATGAATTTATGTCTTGGTTGTATGAAAGATCAAAAAATTTGGATTTTCTGGCAAGTTGTACAACTTATCGCTACATTAATGGCCATGTTGTACAAACTCATTTAATTTGTGTTTATTTTGTACACTAAATAACTGAAAATGGATAACTCAGCCGAAATAGGTACGTGCTTTCGTTGAATCTTATAAATATAAGCCGAAACTATGAAATTGTAAAAATGAGATTTTACAATGCGACTGCTCGCAAAATTGCAATGTTTGTGGGCAAAACGTCCAACTTGATTGCGGATAGATTTGAGCCAACGGCTTGCATTATGTCAAAAGGATGTGTTTGTTGTAATTCATTCTGTCATTTACAGTATATTTTGCTTTGCTGCCTTTATGGTTAAGTGCTCCTTTAAGATACCTACCCCAAAATGCGCACCAGAGGCGTTATTTGTAACATTTGTAAGGAAACTGCTCCGATAGATGCATTCAACATACCTGCACATTGGCGATACCTGCCTTAAAAAATGTGCAACTAGTATCAATTATCAAAGAAAGTATTACGTTTACCTGCTCTGGCCCTGCAAGTACCTAATTTTACAAGCTTTTATTTATTTTGCTCATCTCGCAGAACAACGAAAATGGCTATCAATTTATGTAGTTATATAGATAATTAGATACCATTCGGTAAAAATTTCGCTTGCAGTAATTTCTACGTGGTAAGTGTCTTGTCCTCTATTACTTGGTTTCATAGGGATTCGGGTACCCTCCTCATTGAAGTAGTAAAGAAAATTTGCTTAAGTACCTGTTTCGGTTAAGTGCACAAGTTTTTCGTACAAAGAAGGATGTGCAGTTAAGCAAAATATACTGTACTACCATTATGCGTAGGCCAATTCATGAAATCATTTCATGCGTTTGAGTAGAAACTAAATGAATGAACACCATTTCATGATTACAATTAACGCGAAATAGAGTTCATGCACTTAGTTTTTACTCAGTCTATGAAATGATTTCATGAATTGGACTACGTATACATGTGATACATATGCTTTTAATTTATAAGGTAATTTTATGTTTTTATACTCTTGCTACCACATGAATATATGAATTCGTGATAAGAATATATGAATTCGCCTTGGAAGATAGAAAGCGAGTGAGAATAAATGCCGAACAAAGGAATCTGTCTTCTTTCAACTGAAATAAATACATTTTGCAAACATAGTGCGTACGTTACTTAGTGCCTTGGTAATGGCGAATTCGTAAGGATCTATTGATTGCATTATAAACATTTTCATTTATTTGCTACACATACAATTACTTCCATTACAACCCGGTCCTATGGATGCTAGAAGTGCGAATTCATATAAGGTAGTGTTACCGGAAAATGAATAAAGAAATTATATGTATATTAGAAAATTAATAAGATGAAGTGAAATTATTGTTTGATTTCTAACCAAAACCTATGTATGTAACTCAATCGCCTAATGGTTTGTCGAACCGTAAACATATGTTTACACATCCAATTTCGTGAGTAGGTACCTGATACTCACACCTTTTTTAAGAAGTTTCACTTCTATCATGGGTACGGTGTTACACACGCATTTTCTTTTCAAAAACATGTCGCTTAAACTCTCTCCTAGATCGCTTGTATCACGGCTTTTGTGAGGTTTTGGCATTTTGCTTTACTCCAACTTGGAGTCGGTTGCTTCCAAAGGGAAATGCCACGCGGTGTATCCAGCAACAAGTGCACTGCTACCTAATGCGTGCCTTCGTTTGCTTGTAGAAACGAAATATGCGACGCAATTTTAGCATTAACTATTGTGCCGCTGCCAAACGCGCGTTTGTGCCCCTACGCTGGTGGCCCGATAATTAGAAACGATTTTCAACGGGATGAGGAGATCGCGATAACAAATGCACTGCTGCTAATTGTGCTTACGTTGCCCCTGGTTGAAGGTCAAACGAGACTTCCAAGGAGGGCCGAATATGTAAATTGTTGAACTCGCGCCTTCAAATGCTGAGCAATGAGTAGTTTATAAGCGATGATTAAATGCGATTGAACGGCAATTTTTTGATAAGCATCAAATTGAAGGCGATAATTTGATGCGGGGTATTCGAAAACTCTGCTTTACTATGCGAACAATTACTAATCGATTAGCTAAGCGAGAAACGAAAACGTGAGAGGATCACGTCGGGGTCACCAAATGTTCGGAGATGGCAAGCGTTTTTGCCACCTATTAATAAAATCCAAAAAAATGATAAGGCGCGCGGCTATTCTAGCTGACCACTGATTTCGAACTCCTTTCTTTATTTTAGGTTTAGCTGAATTTATACAATTACATACATAGAATTACAATGTACTCTTTTTTAACTTTAAACCCGTTCATGTACATACATGTTTTGTTATTGCGAACAAATTTCCGCATACCGGTTCGCTTAGCAGCTAGGTAATTAATTATTATAGTATATAAGCGACAATAGAATGTACCAAACAGCTAGGTAACTATAACTTATAGTACATAAGCGACAATAGAATATGCATGGCAAACCAACTTGAACGGACTGCAGCGAAAGTGATGCAAAGGAAAATCATGATGAGCAGACCTAGCGGGCACTTTTAACTTTAGGTGGGCGGGCACCCTTTAACCTCTAGGTGAGCGCAGCAGTATTACTACCCTGCAGGGAAACCGCGGACTAGTGAATAAAATTTCTAGTTCCGTACTAGGTCTTTATCGCCAAAAAGGAACTAGGCCGATATGAACTAGATCCCCACCAGTCCAAAATCGCCGAAAAGTGGTACTTTTAAAAAACTAATTTTTTTCAGTTTTTTCACTAGAAATCTATATCTAAAGTGACGCATTTAGAAATGGTTCGGAACTATAGAAAAAGGGATGCAGAACGAACTAGATCTTATTTGTCGAATTTAGAACTAGTTCGGAACTATCGAATAAGGGATGCAGTGGGGGGCTTGTTTACTTTACATAGATATGTGTTCGGCGGCTTTTTCGTTCAAATACGCTTGTATTCTGTGCTTCGCAGATGCTTTTTCATAGCTTGGTAATACAAAACTAAAATTTGTGTTAACATTTTAAAATCTTGGGACCGTCTGAAATCGTAAGAAATAACAGCGAACACCTCTGTAAAGTCAGCTACAGCTAAAGGTATGTAAACGTACATTTCTTAAAATCATTCAAACAAATTTACTTTCAAATTGAAAAAACATTTCTTCCAAAATAACTTAAAGCCACACACACGGAAAAACCTAAAAGATTGAAAAGTCATGATACTTTTTTCTCTCGTCTGTCGATTTTAGAACTGGTTCGGAACTACAGAATTTAGGGCTAGTTCGGAACTATCGAAAAAGGGGGGGGGGCAATTGACACTTCCTAGGACATCGCCATGTTAAATTTCTCCAGTTGCTTGCATGCAAAAGATTTTTATCGCGAACCAGTACTGGGTCTAAATGTACTAGAAGCGCACCAGTTCAGGACTAGAGATTTTCCCCACAGGGTACGTTAACCCTTGGGCAGACTAAAATGCCCAAAATTGATATTTAGAATTTCCCTATAACAAGGAATTATAAACTGACAAAAATGGACTTAAAAATAAATATTTTTTTCTTTAATTATGTGCGTGGGAAATATCGATAAAAAAACAAGTTGGGTCAACGAAATTCCGTTATAAGTTCAATATTTCCTGCTCTTTTTACAAAAATGGAATACTATTGTAAAGATTATGAACTAGGCTTTCTCTATTCAAAGTGAAAATACAAGAATTTGTCTCGGTCGAGATGAAATGCAAATAAATTACTCGAAGAAAATGAAATTCCTAGTAGGCCTGAAAAAAAGAAAATTTCATCAAAACCTGCACTTTTCAGCAGTCAAAATTATGTTGTTTTAAGTCAAAGAGGAGTGGTAAATAAACTCAGATACAAACTTTATTGAATAGTGGCGGATAACGAGTTTGCGGGTGTAATGAAATTAATAAATTACTAAAAATAAATCTAAATTAACATCGTTTTACTTTAACATGAAATACTCAGTCCTAGTTTACTAAAATCCTAAAAATGTATATTCATTAAAAAGAACATACCTAAAAAAATAAGACCAAAATGGTATTTTAGCAGTTGTTACATAAATCCATAACACCGACAAATTAAACATTGAGATTCAGTTTCAAATATACAATTTTAAATAATATTGCGCTTGGTAATCTTTCAAATCGAATCCCGTCCCGCCCTACACTTCGGTTTAAATTTTGTAATTGATATTGTTTCGTCATTAGCAGGCATTTCCAAAAACATTTTTGACGTAGTTTTGAAATTTCGCGACATAAAATAATGTAATTAATATTTTCTAGAATATGGAAATAATATACTGTGCGAAGCTCCGCATATTTTTGTGAATTCATTTCCATAGCGCGCACTTATTCTAGGTTTAAGGTGAATTAAAGCAATTGGGCAATGAAATTATATATGGACGTCAGACGATAGAGGTCTAAGAACGTTTCAGTTTAAAAATATTTTCAAGAGGGTTGCCACTAGGGATGTTTCGAGATGGCATTGTCACAATCCCGGGATTAGTCCCGGGATTTAGACATTAATTACTTTTCAACAACTTGAATCGAAAAAATTGTTCTATATTGTTTGAGAAGCTCTCCTACCATGAAACAAAAAATAATAGTAAATGAGTATGAAACGTACTTTTTTATTTAAAGTGGCATTTTTATTTTTTCTCTCTGACCGCAGGATTTATTTTGAATGACTTTGTAATTTCAAAGATATGACTACTTCCAAAAATTGTTTAAAAAAATTCAATGCAATGTAGAATAAAAATATGGGTAACAAATGCAATAGGAAATTTCTTTACAATTTAAAAAATT
>NW_023458569.1:4533523-4533974 GCF_013731165.1 Rhagoletis pomonella | reverse complement strand
ACACTTTTACCTGAAAATTTTTTGTTTATCAGGGAGCTCACCCCCCCACCTACCTTCCCCTAAAGTTTGGCACGTTACTTCTGGGACACCCTGTATACTTGCATTAAACCATTTTTTACGAAAAATGCAAAATAAGCTTGCAAATCGCAAAACCCCAAAACATAAAATCCAAGATGGCGGAATGTTGCCAAACGAAATTTAGGGGCGAGACTGTAGATCCAGGATCTACGTGTAAAATAGAAGCAACTGCATCAAAAAATCGCTGTTACTAATTTTTTTTAAGAAAAAGTCTTATTTACTGGGCTATTCGTTTAGCTTTGAATATTGCTGTCAACAGAAATCAAAAGAACTTTTTTCATTATTTCTGTTGGTTGGAAAAGTACTTTACCATTTATATTTTTTTTTTTAAGTTCTTGGACGTCATTTTACACGAATGGTTTGGTTTTCTTGA
>NW_023458569.1:4528982-4533513 GCF_013731165.1 Rhagoletis pomonella | reverse complement strand
GTTATTATGCCCGACACACAGTGTAAGATTTGACCCATCTAGCTGCTTTTAATTCTGTAATTCGAAAACTATTGAAGATAGATTAATGAAATTTTGCGCAAGGTACGTTATAAGATAGGCGAAGCTTTTTACAAAAAATTGGTCTTTTGGAGGTACTGTCACGCCACCCTATTATATAACTGCAATTTATAAAAAGGCAAAAACTGCAATATTTAACTAACTACAGAGGCTATGTTCGGAGATGGCAAGCATTTTTGCCACCTATTAATAAAAGCCAAGAAAATGATAAGGCGCGCGGCTATTCTAGCTGACCACTGATCTCGAACTCCTTTCTTTATTTTAGGTTTAGCTGAATATATACATTTATATAGAATTACAATGTACTGTTTTTTAACTTTAAAGCTGTGCATGTACATACATGCTTTGTTATTGCGAACAGATTTCCGCATATCGGTTCGCTTAGCAGATAGGTAACTAATTATTATAGTACATAAGCTCTATTGTTGCTTATGTACTATGAAACAAACAGCTAGGTAAATATAACTTATAGTACATAAGCGACAATAGAATATGCATGGCAAACCAACTTGAACGGACTGCACCGAAAGTGAGCCAAAAGGCAAATCATGATGAGCAGACCTAGCGGGCACCTTTAACCTTTAGGTGAACGTTAACCCTTGGACATCCTCCCCCCGTTGAGAGCCTTGAGAGCTTTTATCGTCATCCACTGGCAGTAGGTAAATCTTTGTGATTGCCCGTCGAGTGACGCCAGTGTTAGTCTTGATGATAGCAACGCGAACCACATCATCCTTTCCTTTGACCGTATCGGTGACTCGACCCATTTGCCATTTTGCCCATTTGTTGTCATCCTGTATTAGGACTAGAGCATTGGGTGGAATGTTTGGTGTTTTCGTACGCCACTTTCAGCGCTCTTGCTCCATGACCTCCAAAAGGATTGTTGTATGCGACAAGTTTGCTGCCACCGACCTAAACGACTAAGTTCGATATTTGACAAGTCGGGCTCTGCTATGGCTGTGAGTGCCCCACCAGAAAGAAAATGGGCCGGAGTCAAAACGTCCAAGTCCTCTGGGCTTTCTAAAATGGGACAAAGAGGTCTGGAATTTAGAATAGCAGTGATTTAACACACAAGTGTCCTAAGTTCTTTGAAGCAGAGAACGATAGAGCCAATTGCTCGGCGAAGATGGTATTTTGCGGCCTTGACTGCGGCCTCCCAAAGGCCGCCAAAATGAGGCGATCGCGGTTGTATGAAGCGCCAGTCGATGCCGTCGTCAAGGCATTGTTTGCGAACTTTGCTAGTGTGTTGTTCACTAAGCAGCAGCGTACGAATCTCTTTCAGCTCATTTTTCGCGCCGACGAAATTAGTGGCGTTATCTGACCAGATAACCCTAGGTTGCCCACGCAAACAAGTGAACCGTTTTAGTGCGGCTAAGAAAGAGTCCGTGGACAGATCTCTGATTAACTCCAAATGAGTAGCCTTTGTTGCGAAACATATAAACACGCAAATGTAACATTTCGTAGCTGGCGTATACCGCACTTCCGCCTTGCAGCTGAATGGGCCGCAAAAGTCTAGTTCAGTGGTGTAGAATGGGCGTTGAATCTGTACTCGCTCGGCTGGTAGGTTACCCATAATGTGCCGCATGACTATTGGTTTGGTACGAAAACATCGCAGGCATTTGTTGAGTACACCAGCCACGTTTTTTCTTCCTCCAATTGGCCAATACTGCAACCGAAGGGTTGCAAGCAGCGCTTGAAGCCCAGCATGTAACAGCTTCCGGTGAAAGTGCTCAATGATGCTGTTTGTGAGTGGGTGATGCCTTGGTAGCACGATGGGGTGCTTTGCGTTGAAACTTAGTGCTGCATTCTGAAGACACCCACCAACCCGTATCAGCCCGGTATTATCTAGAAATGGGCTCAATGAGCTTATCTTGCTTGAAGAACTGACTACGCGCCCAACCTTCAGTTCGGTGTATTCGGGGTCATGGCAGCTCTTTGGACCATACGAAGGAGCAAGTGAGTTCCTGCTTCAATTTCTTCTAGACTTAGTTGAGAAGATCCCCATCGATTGTTGGACTTTATTTTTAAGAAATGATTAATGTAGGCATAAATTCTTTGCATCGAACGAAAACTATGTATGTATTTGCAATTAGTTGAATAGTCGATGACTTTGGTTGAGGCAATGAACATAGTCGTCTTCTTTTCTAGTGATGTGTAGTCTACTTGCCTCATTTGTGGGCATCTGGATTCATCCTCCTTTAGATAAGCGGGACCTTCCTTCCATAGTGTGGATGCATCAACTTCCTTGGGCGAGACTCCTTTCGACAAGATATCTGCTGGATTGAGTTCGGTGGGAACATGCCTCAACGACATACCTTGAGTTAGTTCTTGGATGCTGCTGATCCGATTGGCAACAAAGACATTGAAATTGGCGGCTACGTCACTTACCCACGAGAGGGTGATGGTGGAGTCTGACCAGCAGAAGAATTCACCCTTGAACGGACCCAAACCTTGAATGGAATGTAACAATTCGGCTAACAACATTGCTGCGCACAACTCTAATTTCGGAATCGTGAGCATTTTTAAAGGTGCAACGCGAGATTTGGAGCAGAGCCACATCGTTTGAACCTCGCCCCCAGTTTGCGCTCGAATGTAAGCGCAGGCTCCATAGGCTGCCATGCTGGCATCGCAGAATCCGTGTATTTGAATGTTATCTGCATCAAGTCCAATAAAACGAGGGAAGCTAATTTTTTGAACATAGCTTAAATTTGCGCAGAGTCGATTCCAGGCGAAGTGCAATGACTGAGGAATGCTTTCGTCCCAGGCTAGTTTATCCTTCCACAGACTTTGCAAAAACACCTTAGCCTTTAGCACAATGAGGCCAATGAGACCAAGCGGATCATAAAACCTAGAAGTTACTGACAACACGTTGCGCTTCGTGGCCCGCAATGTTTCAGGAAGTGGATCCCAGAGGAAGAGAAGACGGTCGCCTTTAGGCTGCCATGCCAGCCCCAGCGCCTTGGTAATGTCGCTGCCGTCACCGAACTTCAAAAATTGCTCACGATGCGCTGGGTCGATATTTGCAAAATGCTTGCGCTGTTTGAGCACCACTTTCTTAAGACGAATTTCCCCTTTTTTAAAAGCTGTTCCGTCTGCGTCATTATTTGCATAACTTCATCTTCAGATCTACCACCTGATATTAAATCATCGACATAGAAATCACGAGAGACAATTTCTGAACCGAGGTGGTAGTTGCTTGCCTCATCAATTGCTAGCTGCTGCATTGCCCGTATGGCCAGAAACGCAGCGGGCTTAGTACCATACGTTACGGTGTCGAGTTTGTAAATCTTGAATTCTTGATCGAGCTCGTCGCGCCATAATATGCATTGCAGAAAACTAACAGATTTAGATATCTTAACGCAGCGATACATTTTGCAAATGTCGGCCGTTAAGGCGAATTTATGAGAGCGAAATCTTAACAGAGTATCAATCAATTTGGGTTGTATTGTAGGACCCGACATCAAAATGTCATTTAATGAGAATCCGGAGCTGGTGGGAGCAGACGCGTCAAAGACTACACGCAATTTTGTGGTGGAGCTTTCTGCCTTCAATATGCAATGATGAGGTAAGAAGTTGGTGCGCACCCCAGTAAGAATAACTTTTACCAGAGACATATGCTCAAGCTGAGCATATTCAGTTAAGAACGCAGAGTATTGCTTCTTTAAATCAGGTTTATGTGCGAATCTTTTCTCGAGATTTTGAAATCGACGAACTGCTTGCGAATAAGAGTCGCCTAATTACGAAGGGCTTGATTTAAAGCGCAAACTAACTGAATATTCTCCTGAGCTCACTCGACGATAAGTGTTGATGAAGTGTTCCTCACAAGCCAAGTCCCCCTTTAGTTCGCTGTTGTGAATCAACTAAACAGATCACCCAGCACGGCAACCGTGTATTTGTAATTGCATTTGAGAAAAAAATAAATTATTTATGACATCATTTTTTAATTGGCTATTTCATTCACACACGTCGTTTCGTTCCTTTTCATTCACATGACGTCATTGCAAAAAAATACTTTTTTCTCGCACGCCGTCCTGGGTGATCTTATTCGTTCGTTCATGGGTAGTGGCCTTAGATTTCTTAATTCGCAGCTGGTTGGCCATGTTTGCCGTTATGCAATGAAGTTGCGAGGCGGAGTCAAGTAAGGCTCTACATGGTACGAAAGTACTTTGATGACTTTTTAACATCACAATGGCAGTGGCTAGCATAGATACTCCCTTAGGGGATGGGTGAAAAGTTTGCTTGGAGTCAGCGACAAGAGCCGCTTTGGCGTCGAAAGGCGCACTCATGTTTTGCGAAATCGCTTGCGAAGGTTGCGATAAATGAAGAAGTGTGTTGTGCTTAGCGGAGCACTGTTTGCACTTGCTAGACCTACAATTTTTAACCATATGCCCATTTTTTAGACAATCGATGCAAAGTTGCAACTTTTTGGCTTCTTGAAAGCGCAAGGAAGGTGAAA
>NW_023458569.1:4504274-4528882 GCF_013731165.1 Rhagoletis pomonella | reverse complement strand
CCTCCTTATTTGCTGCATCTTTACTAAGACCTTTAACCAAAACGTTTTTGCTTCTGGCCGCCTCGGAAAGTCTACGCAGCTCACGACGGTCAGTGTTTCTTTCCTCTTTTAGACATGTAATTTCCTCTTTCAAAGCAAGATTTTCTTCCTCTAGTTTCTCGATCTTTTGAGACACAACTCCCATTTGCGTTTTCAGCTCACCGATGTCCGATTTTGTTGCAAGACACATCATCTTTTTTTCGAAATTTGTTTCCATTGCGTGTATTGCGTTAATAACGTCAAACGTTTCAAAAACAAATATTGCGAAATTTCAAGGATAAATTTTTAAAATGACATTTTCAATATTTACTAGCCATTCTGCACCAGAAACTTGAATTTGTTTAAATTCTACAGGATTTCCTCATTAATTTTATACACATACTTCTTCTCTAAGCACAGTTCTCTGAATTTTTTAAACCATTTTTAAATTACTGACGTCAGGGTGAAAAACTAAAAATGCAATTTTACTATATTTGGCCCATGGTTTCGCGAATATATTGATATTTGTGTTTAAAATTTACTATCGCGCGGTATTATCTATATATTAATACGCTAACATAAATTTTGTCTCCGTTCGTTTGGCGATTCTACCGAACCGATTTCAAAACCAAGAACACCGTTGGAAAGACATTTTTCCTTAGATGAGCAGAGTTTTTATGGTTTCACAATTGGTTGAAAATTACGGCCAAAACCATTGTTTAAACATTTTTGAATTGTGTATAGATGTTGCTGCAACATGTTCAATTTGACATGTTTCGCCCATTGTTTCACTACACATTTGAAATTAAGCTTCGAAATAAAGATAAATATGAAGATGAAGAAATAAATGGCAACGATGAAGTAAAAAAAAAGAAGACAAAAGTGAAGATAAAGACGAAAATGGAGACAGTGAGAAATACAGAAGAGTTAGGGTAACTGAAAGGGCAAACAAATATATTGTATTTTTGAAGTGAAACTTCTTTAGGGGCGATTCGTTGGTTGGGAGTAAATGGGCAATGATGCACACGAAAATAGTTGCAACGGAAACAAGTGCTTCTAATACATGTGGTATTAATTTAACAAAAAACGTGCTAATAAGGGGTTTAAGAATAAGACTGAGGTTAAGCCCAATACAGGAAGGAAAGTAAAGTTTGGTACGTACATAGACGAAGAAAAGGTTAAAGCTAAAGGTAAAAATAAAACCAAAACAAATATGCGTAAAGATAAGCGATAAAACGACAATCAAGGTTAATTTAAACACTACAAGGTAAAGGTGAAGGGGAATATGCAAAAATAAAGTAAACACGAAGAAAAATATGTGGATGAAGATTGATATTGTTATTGATATAATAATCGATATTGCTATCGATATAATAATCGATATTTGAAAAAATTGATAATGTTTTTTAGCAATAAAGCTTCACTTTCACTAAGTGTAATTTTTTATTTAGGGGAGCACAAATTAACTGTTTAAAATATTGCCTGTCGCTTAAATATCCGCATAAAAGGAAAACACCGCCGATTGCATCGATTACTCATAGACTGTCATTTTAATTTCTCATTTTCTTCCTTTTATAATATTTCTTCTTACATCTAATTTGCAGTTACCTAAACTTCCAAATTCCAACATTAGCACGGTAAGCTCTTCGCCTGCACCTATGAACATACGTATGTGTGCATGTGTACCAGAGAGCGTGGACAAAGCCGTGCTTGCAGTAGGCATACACACACCGCATGCACATAGGTACATTAGAATACTGTAACCATGCATTTACTTACATTAGGGTGGTGCTAAAAACTAAAGGTAAGTAAATTGGTAAGTAAACTCGAATTTCATTTAAAGGGAAAACAAGGTAAGTAGAAAGTAATTATAAGGTAAGTATAAGGTAAGTAATAGTAAAATGTAAGGTAAGTATAAGGTAAATCTTATTTAGGCATTTAGGTAAGTAATATAATTATTTCTCTATTTAAATTCATTTTTAATTACATGTCATTTATTTACATTTCATTTTAGGTATTCAGTTTCGTAGATTAGTAACCTGCTTCAACAATATTGTTATCGATATAATAATGGATACTTCTATCAATACAACCGATATTGTTATCGATGAAATAATCAATATTGTTATCGATGATCTTACAAATATTGTTATCGGTGTAATAATCGATATTGTTTTTGATATATTTAACAATAAATAAATCGATTTTGTAATCGTTATATTTTGCGATATATTTATTGATATTTTTATTGGTATATTTATCGACAAAGTTATCGACAGCGTTATCGATTTAATATTCGACGCATGACATGTGATCACAATATATGACATCACATCACATTATATCACATGATATGATATGGCATCACATGACATGACATCACATAATATGATATCACATAATACGATATCACATGGCATGACATCACATGATATGACATCATATTATCTGACATCATATGGTATGACATGACATATAACATGACATCAAATGACATCGCATTACATGGAAAAATATTTGTTTCTGTATCGATTAACATGGTTACTGAAAGCATGCGCACTGGTTTCTTTCAAAATTAAATTGTAAAAGACTAATAACAAGCTTTGGCTCTGATATTTCAGGCCCCTTAAAAAGCCCGGGCCCGGGGAGTTGTCGAAATTTATAGACACAGAAAATTAGTTGTCGAAATTTGCGGCTAGATATCGAGCTATAAAAAACGTATGGGTTAGCGAAATTTGTCAAGTTAATGAAATCTATCAAGTTATCGATATTTATTGTTGTGTTTAGGGATTTTAGTGTTCTTGAAATTCATTGAATTATCGATATGTATAAAATTATCAAAATTCATCGACAAACTGGAATGTATCGGTTATATTCCAAGTCCTGCCTACGACCTTCAAAGATATAAAAAATTTAAGTTTAGGTTAAGTTCGAAAGCAGGAGATTTTCCGGCAAGTAATTTTGTACATTATAAGTTAAACGACGGGCATAGTAAAAAAATCTCTCCAAGGATCTTAAAAAACTAGAAGAACAGTCGAATTTCGACAGTGGCTGGCACTCTAGTATGTATAATGAGATAGACATTTATAAAAAAATATTAATTATTAAATAAAAAAGAAATATTGCCACCACTGGTCAAGAAAAGGAGTTTCTACTATTGCCATCAGTGCAAATTACAAATCCCGAAAATCCCGGGACTTTCGAGACCTTAAAAGTCCGGGATCCCGGAATCCTAGTTGCCACGTAATTGAAGTGGAATTTAATTCAACTATACACAAGGTGTATGAAATAACAATATCTGGGTGCTAAACTAAAGGGCGTTACGAGATCTTTAGAATATTTTTGAGGCGTTTGAAGAGGATTGCCACATATTTGAAAATATTCAAATTATTTACTTATGTATTAAATGCGTTATTAAAAAATGGGTATCAATCAAAATTTGTTTGAAAATGCTTTATCTCTAAGCGTTATTTAGAAGGCTCTCTACGTGTCTAAAAATCAAAATCCACTTAATTCATCAGTTAGTTGAAATATATGATAATGCCAGAAAAAAGAGACTTAAGAAGATTTTGATTTGAAAATACTTTTGAAAGAGATTTCCACCTGTTTGAAGGTCGAATTTAGTTATCTTTTACCCAAGTATTATGGTTGCTCCCTATTGTAAAACTCATATAAATATATATCTTACTATATATACAGATATAACGAGCGATTGCATTTGTTTGAAGGTGATCAGATCTGCAACGTTGTTTCGAATTTCAAAAATGAGAAGTCAAATTAAAAAGCTTGACCTGTAGATTACTTCTTTAACTAAAAACTTTTGTAGCAGTACAGAGATTACCATTTGGATTATTTTTAGGTGGCCATCTGTTTAAAAACTTAAATTAAATGTTGGCGTTTTAACGCCTTGCGGGTATACTAGCATATGTATATATGTAGTACGCGAAGGCACTTCTTGTGAATGTTATCAAACCTGGACTAAGCGTTCGATTTTCAAAAATGAGGCGTCAAATTAAAGGGCTTGGTCTGTAGACGTGCAATAAGTTTTTTTTTTTTGAATTTTTTTTGAAAATTCTGTTCAATTTATTTAATAAGTGAAATGAGTTATTACAATATGAATATCAGACGAATGGTTTTCAAAAGGCATATATCTAAACTATATGTAAGTTGTGGCAATATAACCAGTTATTCCAGTGCCTTTCCAGAGTAAAAGATACACAAAAAGAAGCTGAAAAGTTAAATTTGTGTTTTATTTAAAGATAATTAAAGCGAAAAATATAGATTCACAATTCATTTATTTACTTCAGTCGTTATAATTTCTTAACATTAAAGATCAATAAAGCGAACTAACATATTATTTTTTTACATTTCGCACACTTTCCTCACTTTCCCATTTATGGAAAAACAAAAAACTTGTTCTAACCTTATAATAACACCGGTTTACAGCAAAAATTTTCAATGGATGCCACTATGCAATGCCTATATAGAATCGCCAGCTGATTCCGAAAATCGACTTCATTTTTTATTCTATGGATAAGTTTTCGTGATATTTTCAATTTAGCGTTATTCAGCTTAAAACAACAAATAGTTCCACTTAACCACGTATATCTTACGAACTAATTTAATAATCTTGATACCAATTACGGAAAATGAAAGGTAACAAAATTATCCTTAATCCGTATATACATCACTTTTTGATAGACCTTTTATTAATTTAATTTAATTTGAATTTAACATTTAAAACAGGTGGCAACCCTTTTTTAAAAACCACAGAAATAGTCTGGATGCTCAAAGTAAAGCTCTCAACTCACTTTTGCTTGACACTCATGTTTTAATATTTCACATACCTACATAAGTAACTTCTACATAATTTAATTACTTTCGATTTTTAAATTAGCTGAGAACCCTCATTAAAATATTTCCAAACTAAAACCTCCCTCGCCCAGCACCCATACTGCGATGAATAGTTTACAAAATTGCAAATATATACATACATAATTAAATAAGTACATACTTATGTTCATGCTTATATGCATACATATGTAGCTTCTGATTTTGATATAATGTTTTCTAATATTTCGTACAAAATAAATATGTATATACGACATAAACATTTACCATGATCTTCTACATGGTAATGTGATCAGGAAAGAATGAATAAATGAAAAATTATACGTTATTCAGTATTTCATTGAATCATGAATGAAAATTTATTCTTCAGTCGAAATTACTTGAATGATAAATAAAAATTTATTCATTATTTGAAATTCCTTGAATGAAGAATAAAATTTTATTCGTTATTTGAAATTCTTGAATGTAGAATAAAAATTTATTCGTCATTCTAAATTACTTGAATGATGAATAAAAATTTATTCGTTATTCGGATAAAAATTTAGTCGTCATTCAAAAATGTTGAAATTATGAATGAAAACTTATTCATATTTTTTTATTCAATTATTCATTCTCCTGATTACGCCCATCCCTGTTCTGAAGTACGTTTTACGGCTTCCGAGGTGCATTTACGTTTACTGAAGTACAAATGACCGTTCTGAAATACATTTTATGATTTCCAATGTACAATTGACTATTCTGAAGTACATTTTACGTTTTCTGAACTACAATTGTTTATTCTGAAGTACATTTGACGCTTTCTGAAATTTTTCGTAATGTAAATTTTATTATAAATGTTAAAATATAGCTATTAAAAAATTATAATAATTTACCCCATTAATTTTTCTCTTTCTAACCGACTTCAAAAAAGGAGAAGGTTATCAATTCATGGAAATATTTGTTTTTTTTTATGTATGTTACCTCATAACTTTTAACCAAATTAACAAATGCCGATAATTCTTTTTCTATTGGAAAGGCGGTACCTCAGGGGAGGTCGCATACTAATTTGGTTTAGATCCGATCATTGGATCATAAAGAAATTAACGGTATTTCTATATTTTTATATGAGAATTGAAGTCGGTTGTGCTTTTTGCTTAAAAATTACTTGTTATTGTCACAATTGAGTTGTACCGAGCCCTACAAAGGAATTTATATTGCATGAAGTCTATTATGAGCTTATTGAATAGTTGAAATCAGTGTACGAAAATAAACTATGTTGTACGTTACTATTTCGTTTCGTTTATTACTTCAACAGTTCGGTACAATACGAAAACAAAACGGCTGAGTTCACTTTGCGATAGTACACTACAGTAGTTTAGTAGTTACAGACGAAACAACAAACAAAATGAATCGTGCAGAGAAAAATATATGTATGTATGTAGTACATGTTTTTTAATTAAATTGGATATGAAAATTTACAGAAAAAAATATTTTTCAGGTAATTGAAACGTTTGCATACATATAAAACGTACCCTATGGTGCAATTGTCACGAACGAAAAGCAAACGTTTCTCGTTGGGGAAAATGACAGTGAATCTTACAATTTGTTTCTGACTATGTACAAAACTGTATAAAACCACAAATGATATGATGATCGATGAGCAAATGGGAGTTGTTTTGTACAGTTTATTTTCGTACCCTGGTTGAAATACAAATTTTTTAGTTACCTTAATTGCATGCAAATTTTAAAATGTGACGTCTTAACACCAACATCGTATTTTTTTCATTATTTTTAACTGATTTGAAAAAAGGGGGAGGTTATCTTTTCGTCAAAATATTTTTTTATAGAAGTTATCGCATAACCGATTTCGATAATTCTTTCGACGTAGAATACGTGTCGGTATGGATGCCATGCTCAAATGTTGTAGTTGTAAAATTTAGAGCTTCACAAAAACGCTTATTTCACGGGAACTAATGAAGCGATTTCAAAGAAAAAATCAGAGTTTCAAAGGAAAAAATATCGAACCTATCGACAGATTCATTTTTGTAAGTAACCATAAATATTGGCTTATTTGGGGTAAATTTTGAGCCTTTAAAGTGCTCTATAAACTTATGATTTGCAGATATTACTTTAATTTTCGGGACATAGGTTCATTGGAGCAATAGAAATATTATCGTTTACAAATTTTATATAAACTCAATAAATATTAGGTATTTTAAGGCAAACAATTGTTGAAAAAAATAGAATTTTTGTTTTATTACCAAAATGCTCGAAAACCGCTCGAATGATTTTGTTTTATTTGGTCAAAAGTTCAAATTTTTTCCTATCATTTGGTATATGGAAGGTATTGGTTGGTATCTTCGAAGTATGTTTATTTTATTCAAATACATGGGCATAAATGATTTTCCATACAAAATCACTTCGTCATCATTTTGCAAATACGTGCATGGGGTCCGTTTACCTACCGGGGAAAATGCAGCGGAATTAAAAAGAAATAATCGGATAGTTTGTAACTAATTTTTTGCTAATTAATTTTAAATACAAAAATGACTAACCAATGCCGTTATCCCGTTAACCATATGTCCGCTTGCGCAACAATTTCGCCAAGGCGCAAAATTTTTAGTTCGGGAAATACTTTCCAGTAGATAAATTAAAAAAATCTTCAAAATAATAAAAATTTTCACGAAAATTTATTTTGGTATGAAAGTACGATAAGATAATTTTTAACAAATTCTTTAACGACTAATTACCGAATCCAATAATTTCTAACCAATGCCGTTATCCCGTTAACCCTATGCCCGCTAGCGTAACAATTTCGTTAGCGGAAATGGTCATAACAAAATATGTTCGGGCATGTTTTTTTGGCAGGCTTGTTAGCAACACGCTGATGAAATTCTTAAACGTTTTTCCAAAAAATATAAAGTTTGAGTTATATTTCTTAGAGCATATTTTAGCATATTTTGCAATAAATGCATATTTCAGCATATTTTGCAGTAAATTAATATTTTCGGATACCTTTCGTTGCGTTGTTACGGTTAGAACTAATAATAAAAATTCCTGAAATAATCAGCCTCATTGCGTAAGTCGTAAATTAGGCTAAATTGTACGACTCGACAACATTGGAATTGTCTACTGTCGCACAGTGTTTCGACTATATGGAGGCAGGTGGAAATAATAGTACACCTGCACCGATTTCACTGAAACTTGACATGTGCTCTAGTTTTACTTAGAAATAGAGAACTATGAAATTTTGTAAAGGTGGAATAATTGCCACGCCCTATACTCTTGTGGGCGGAAACATTAAATTTCATCCGATTTCGATGAAATTTAGTTTGTAGTCTTTATTTTATCAGAAAACCCCAAATATAAAACAAGGGGAAGATTGGATCACTATAACGTCCAAAACTAACAAAAAATGATGGCCCAGAAATTAAATGTGATGGAATTTTGGTTAATTTTTGTTTCCTGCTTTCCACTCTCAGAAAACAAAGCTTATACTACGAAAAGACTTAGGTGTAAGTACTCGATTTTTGCCAATGTTTGGTCAGATTTTTTCATTGTTCGAAAAATTCTTTTCGCGAAATTATGCAAAAAGAAGCTGAAAATCGAAATTTACATATCGTCGTTTAAAGTACAAAACCGCGTATCAACAAAATGCAAAACCGCGTATCAAGAAAATGCAAAACCGCGTATGTGAGGTTGCATAAATTATTTTTTAGAGAGTAAAAACACTCATATTTCAAAATAGTTCTCTTTTTTATAAAGCAATCGCATTTATGGCTGGTATATTTCAGTACGAATGGATAAGGATTACGCCAAGAGTTTGTGTGGGCAAATCAAATTTTTGGCAGCCAATGTCAGTTACGCGGTTTTGCAGAATTACGATACGCGGTTTTGTACTTTAAACGACGATATACACACATATAGACACTCTCTTTAATGGGTTAATTGCCAAAGGCAACTAAACTGATTAAACGATATCGCGCCCATTCCCATTTTTTTTTTGGGAATGTATCATTTGTGAAAAAGGGGGGTGAGTAAATAATGTAAAATTTGGTATTTATCACTTTTACTTTTCCCTCTCTAAGTCCAGCCGTTTTTTTTGATCAACTGTCACCATATAGTCGAAACACTGTGTGTCGTGCCGAAATAAGTAAACGACGAAAATCGTCGAAAACTGTGCAGTGCTGCCAAGTTTTTCGGTTTTAATACACTAGTCGAGTTGAAATTTTAGGCAATATCATGAAATTTTCGATACGATACGACTCTCGAAAAACGACTTGCATTCGACACGACTCTCGCAATGAGGCTGAATACCAATATAGTAACATTGTGTCGAAAATGAAATAAATATCAAAGTGCACGTTCACATCGGGTTTTTATAAAGTCTTTTTATGTGTGAGAAAGATAGTCCTATTTATATGTTTCGCTCTTGACAGATGAGTTGTCCCGCCACTGACCCGTCATGGCTCGCCATTATAATTTCGTTTGGCAAGCAATGAACAAGGATTTCACAAATGTAAATATGTTTTGTTATGGAAGTCTTTATTATTACTAGTACCAGTTACGCAGCGAGATATAAAACGTGGTTCGGTTACAGGCTACGTGTTACTACTACAAGTACTAGGGCAAAGTTACGCAGCGGGAGTCAATTGTCATCTCCTAGGACAACTCTATGTTAAATGCGACAGTGGAAAGAATGGGTGGTAGATTTGCGATGTACCGGTATTCGACTCCCGGCTAGTGCTTTCCGCTGCAGGGTATATATCGTCGTTTAAAGTACAAAACCCCGTATCGTCGTTCTGCAAAACCGCGTAGCTGACATTTTTTGCCAAAATTGAATTTGCTCACTCACACAAGCTCTTGGCTCAAGCCTTATCCTTTCGTCTTGAGATATACTAGCCAGATATGCGACTGCTTTATAAAAAAGAGTACCATTTTGAAATATGAGTGTTTTTACTCTCTAGAAACTAATTTATGCAACCTTACATACGCGGTTTTGCATTTTGTTGATACGCGGTTTTGTACTTTGAACGACGATATGTATCTAAAAACATACACAGTATGAATTCCTATGTGAAACTATTTGTGAATTAGATTCCATTTACCTTCATACATATGTTTTAAAAACAAATTGAAAAAATATGAATTATTAAACATTGTAGCGGCCCTCTTTGATTAATAGTTTATTTGTGTAAACACGTATTTATATTTTGTAATGCAACTCTGTGTATTAATTTCATGTAACAACCCTGTATTTCAATTTTACGTTATTTTGCAACTCTGTATTTATATCTAGCTCTACAACCCTGTGCATTGCATTGACATTTGTGATTCATATAAATACTCGAGCTTTTACTGTGAATTTTGAATTAGCTGCGGGCCTTTGACGAGTGCGGTTCTCGTCCGATATTGCTTCGGACAGTCCAAACACTTAAAAACTCAAAGCTAAAAGTTCTTTTTTTTTGTAACTTGTATTTTTTAAACAATTAATATTCCTTTAAGCCCTCGATCATATTGTTTTTATTATGTAATGAGTGAATTGTTTGATTGTCACCCTCACCCCACACACCTATGTACATATCCTTTAATTCAATTTAAGATGGCATTTGACACTATTATAAATATATTTTACAAAATGCCTTACTTTTCTTACATTTAAATTAGTGCTATTAATTTAAGTTATTTTGCTTTTGTATGTAAGAAAAATGAATAAATAAAATCAATCAAAAATCAGTAATGTTGTACAAACTCATTTTGTACACTAAATAACCGAAAATGGATAACTCAGCCGAAATAGGTACGTGCTTTCGTTGGATTTTATAAATGTAAGCCGAAACTATGAACTGGTCAAAATGAGATTTTACAATGAGACTGCTCGCAAAATTGCAATGTTTGTGGGCAAAACGTCCAACTTGATTGCGGATTGATTTGAACCGACGTTTTCGGCTTGCATTATGTCAAAGGGATGTTTTAGTTGTAATTCATTCTGTCATTTACTACCATTATGCGTAGGCCAATTCATGAAATAATTTCATGCGTTTGAGTAGAAACTAGAGTCCGACCGATTCCAATTTTTTTTCAAGCACCGATGCCGATGCCGATTAATCGGCTTATGGGGAAAGAATCGGCCGATGCCGATTCCATAAAAAATTACAAATAAATGTATTAGTTCATAAAATCAGTTAATTTCACGTGGTTAAAAAAAAAACAAAAGAAAAGAAATAATTGAATTAATTAAAATAAAAGAATTGCGATATTTTGACCGATTTTGTCTTTTTTTTAATGTTTATTATTTTTTTTTTATAAAAGTCTAGCTGGTATACAACAAACACCATATAAATTCAAACTTGGTACAAAAATTAGAAAAATTCTGTTTATTTTCACCAAAATTTCAAACTTTTTAATCATAATTTTGGTATGCAGTTTTGTAGACCATTTCATTCTAGTATAATTAAGTGCAAGCTGCTATAAAATCCCGTTAAGGTTTGGCAATTTTTTTTGCTGGCAGTGTTCTCCATATAAAAGAAAATTGTCGCACATACTTTTGTATGGAAAAAAAACGCGAAACACCTTAAACAAAAAAATAATAATTTTTGTGAGCTGTCTGCAAATGTTTTTTAAAGTTGGCTGTCGCTTCATCTGAACATTTGAAAAGAAATTCCAAAGAATCGGCAAAGAATCGGCGAAAAAAGGCCGATGCCGATGCTCAATTTTGTGCCGGTACTAGCCGATGCCGATGCCGATTAATCGGTCGTACTCTAGTAGAAACTGTATGAATGAACACCATTTCACTTAGTTTTTACTCAGATCGATGAAATGATTTCGTGAATTGGACTACGCATACATGTGATACTTATGCTTTTAATTTATAAGGTAATTTTATGTGTTTATACTCTTGCTACCACATGAATATATGAATTCGTGATAAGAATATATGAATTCGCCTTGGAAGATAGAAAGCGAGTAAGAATAAATGCCGAACAAAGGAATTTGTCTTCTTTCAACTTAAATAAATGCATTTTGCAAACAAAAGTGCGTACGTTACTTAGTGCCTTGGTAATGGCGAATTCGTAAGGATCTATTGATTACATTATAAACATTTTCATTTATTTGTTAAACATACAATTACTTCCATTACAACCCGGTCCTATGGATGCTACACTGAAAATAAAATTTCGTAAAAGTGCTACGAAAAACTTTTGTAGTATTGGTTTTTGTACAATGTACGAAACTTTCGTTCATAATACGAACACATTTTTCTAAAAGAAACAAGATTTTACAAACCATTCGTAAATATAACGAAAGAACTTTCGTAAGGCAGTTTTTCAGTACAATTTACGAAATCTTACCTTTATTTCACGAAACACATTCGTAAAGTACTGAACAAATCTCTGTATGAATAATTTTGTATATTGTAGGAAGTCATTCGTATTATTTATGTATGTTTTTAAAATTTACGAAATCTACTATTCTGTATTCGTACAATTTAGTTTATACTTTCGTATATAGTACTAATGCAGAAACATGGTTTCTTAAATTCGTACAACATACGAATATTTTCGTACAATATACTAAATTACCGGCAGTTTAATATTTCATCATATTTGTACCGCGTGCCAATGCGAAAATACTGGTTGGCTGCTGTGAGACGTATAATATAATTTTAAATGTTTTAAAAAGGGATTTGCTGGATAAAACTACAATACAAAAGTAAATATGAACGCTGTGGTATATGCCTTTAAGCATACAATGTTTTTTACACCGCCTACGCTGCGCCTTGGTGGGCAATGTGGGACTTCATAAATAGGCAATTTCATCAATTACCTATCAACGGCAAGCACTACTTAATGAAATTAAAAGTAAGTGCATATATGACTTTTCAATGAAACTTGACTTTCAGACGCCTTATAATTTTCGTTTAATTTATGGTCGCCAAGGAAACAAACATCGAAGAAACTGCGAATCTGTCAAGTGCCTATATATATATATATATAATAGTACCCTGAAATGCCAGCTTAATAGGGTCGAGCCCCCCTCCCCCCATAAATTTCATTCTGGCTACGCCGATGTAGATAACCTATTCGTTTGCATTTTAATAAAAGACTTAAGTTTAAGTGAAGTTAGGTAAAACTTATTATTTACGACAGTTATACTTATAATATCTGAACTTCATCCGTAGAATGTATGATTGCTTTTATTCTTAACATTATTAAAAATATGGCTCAAATTATAACCCAACACTTTGATTATATTTTAACCATTAATGTTAAGCGTTTTTTTTAAACATTTTGTTTTGCACATTTTACAAAGCAAGCGCAGATTTTATGAAAATAATTTCGTTAAATATACGAATTATTTTTGTGCATTTTACAAAAGTTTCGTGAAAAAAACAAAGAAATAGCACGAAATTGTTTAGTAAATATTACGAAACTCTTTAGTAAATAGTACGAATGCATTCGTAAAATGTACTAAAGGTCTGATGTCTCATATTTTCGTAGTATGTACGAAAACGATTTTGTACAATCAACGAAAATTTTCGTGGCTCATAATGACGAAAAATTTCGTAATATGTACGCAAGTTTTCGTAATATTTACGCAGATTTTATTTTCAGTGTAGAAGCGCGAATTCATATAAGGTGGTGTTACCGGAAAATGAATAAATAAATTATACGTAATTCAGAAAATTAATAAGATGAAATGAAATTATTGTTTGATCTCTAACCAAACCTTTGTATGTACAGTGGAACCCGCTTAAGTACCCCCCCGCTTAAGTACCTAACCCGCTTAAGTAACCAATATTTTTGAACACCGTGAATTTTTTAATATAATCAGAAGAAAATCCCTCTCTAAAGTACCTCCCGGCCTATTTACCCAACCCGTCTAAGTACTTCAATTTTTCATGCCCCATTTACAACTTTACTTATAACACTGTGAGACAAATGGTAGGGGTCAGTGATCGGGAAGGGTTCAAACTACCGGGGAAAGTTATATCGGTAAAAAAGAAGTTATACGTGTCCCGGCGTTTCGCTGGGTCACGTCTAGGAATCGAGATATATATATAACTATCATATAGGGGAAATTGTCACCTTTGGTGGTCTTTTTTTGACTTAACTCGAGAACCACTAGTCCGATTTTGCTCAAACAAATTTAAAAAAATTAAAAATTACAATTCCTTTAATCTGTTCATATAACGTTTTTCTATATAATCAACAGTTTTAAAAAAATTTAATATTTTAGGCAAAAAATATTTTTTTTCTTCATACATTTATTTTTACCGGCAAAACTGTTGATTATATAGAAAAACGTTATATGAACAGATTAAAGGAATTGTAATTTTTAATTTTTTTTTAATTTCTTTGCGTAAAATCGGACTAGTGGTTCTCGAGTTATGTCAAAAAAAGACCACCAAAGGTGACGATTTCTCCTATATGATAGTTATATATATATCTCGATTCCTAGACGTGACCCAGCGAAACGCCGGGACACGTATAACTTGTTTTTGACCGTTATAACATTTCCCGTTCGTTTCATCCCATCCCGATTTTGACTGTCGCATAGTGTAATTTTCCCCTTTTAAGTGCTCTTTTAAAATTCTTTAAAATATTTACGTATTTTCAATTCTAAAAAATCAACGGTAACTTTTAGCCACTTGAAACTTGCACATTATTACACTAAAATTGAATGGGCTATAAAACTGTATACTCAAAAAATACTTCTGAGAAAAAAGTTTGAAATTATGATGAATTTTTTTAAGTGTTAACTCTTAAGCTTAGGTTTATATGGTATTTGTTAGGGAAGGAACTGCATTTTAATTTATTGAAAAACCGTAAAAATTAATAAATAAACATACGTGGCAAACAATATCATTTTGAATTTGGTACAAAATGATATGTCCAACTTTGACTTTTTACACAATTTAATTCTTGTAAAAATGACATACCATTGCACTAAATATTTTTAATAAAGTTTTTCTTTACTTGTTTATGTGTTTAAATAATGCTACGATTTTGGTTTTAAACTATGTATACTTCATTAAATGTTGTTATTCAGGTATTTATGTAAGTTAGCAAGAAGATGTAACTACATCAGTAATTATGTTCACTTAAGTACCCGCATCGAGGTACTTACGGGTTTTATGGTAACTCAATCGCCTAATGGTTTGCCGAACCCTAAACATATGTTAACACATCCAATTTCGTGAGTAGGTACCTGGTACTCACACCTTTTTTAAGAAGTTTCACTTCTATCATGTGCACGGTGTTACACACGCATTTTTTTTAATGCGCAAAGCGCTTTTAAATTTGACAATACTGCAATAAAGTATCTTCCGAACTTGTTAAGAATCCGAGAACAGAACCAAAAGCATTTTGCGCATTTTTAAATAAATTAGTCTATTTGATTTTAATTAAACACAAAAACATATATTTCTGGTTAAGTTTGATTCTGTTTCATTTCGAACTTAAACTGTTTATTATTTTAAGGTTGCTCATTGAATAAAAAGTGGATTTAGTTCTATAAAAGGACTTTAAAATCTTTAGTGAGAAGCGGATTTGATTCGAACAAGGACTTTAAAAGCTTTAGAGAGCTATAGTAGGAAAACGAGTCGCGCTGCCAATTTAAAAGACGTTTTAATAGATTGTTAGTTTCATCAGATCCTCTGATTACTTGCTCGCTCTGGTTGCCGGTGGTCACAAACCGGAGATCTTTCTTTGCTGAAGCAATGGAGTTAGTAGAAATTGAAGCGAATAATATTAGATTAACGGGGCTTGGATGGGATTTAAATTGCGACTGTGAGGAATAAGTGTCACAGTTTTCATTATATAGTACTTATCATAACCGTAAGACACCCACATATTGACAAGTTTTGACTATTTTTTTAATATTATTTAATTTTATTATTTTTTTTTTTATAAAAATATATTTTAGGTATTCCTTAAAAAAACCGAATAAATCTGAGTTTCAAACTTTGTAAAGATATCGATGTTTTAAATTAGATATTTAAAAAAGATTGTACGTATTTTTGTAGCCTATTCAATTTTAGTACATTAAAGAGCCAGTATGAAATAGCTAGGACGTACCGTAGATTTTTGAAAATTTTTTTGGTGAAGGTGTCGCTCATTTTCTCCATATAAAAAATCGTCGAACATACTTCGTATGGAAAAACGTAAGTCCCAGCTATGTAGTTTAAATTTGTACTTTAATGTACTCAAATTCAAATTCAATTCAAATAATGTTATTTTTTTTTTAATATAGCTAATTTTTTAATTATTTTATGTTTTAAATTAGATACATTACTTGCTTGTATGCTTAATTTGTAAATCTCTTTAAATTTTAAACATAAGGGGGCATGTTCATAATCGAATCAAAGACGAAAATACAAATAATTTCGACTTTCTTGACAAATTTTTCTTAAAAAGTGTTGTCAGAGAGCTGAAATTAGTACTTTCAACTTTATTTTGATCATGCACATATGCTATTATGTTTTGCATTGAATCGTAAATTTTTGTATCTATTTCCTTTTCCTGGTTTACTATCTAACAGATCTCTATATAAATGGCTTCCCCTATTTCATGCTCTTTCCTAGTGATTACAACAAATAAATAATTTGCTGTTATTACATTTTATCGCTTTTAACTTAGTTCTAAGTATTGCGAATTCATTGGTAAAGCTATCCTCGAATCGAAACGACTTGTTCTTCCTGATTATAATGTAACCTAAACTTGCCTATTTTTAATAAAATTAGCTGGGGAAAGACTCATTAAAAAAATGTCCCCTAATGGGCTAAAATATGGTCATCAATGCGTTAAGTCAAAGTCCTTAAAGGGTTAAATTATTCATAATTTGCATAATAATAAAATCAAATTAACTTAACATAAGACATTACAAAAAATTGGGTCACCAAAAGGTTAATGCATGTTCAATAATGGGTTAAGATGTCAAAAATTAAATAAAATGATTTCAGAATTTTGAGCACCCGCTTATATGGGGCAGCCCCAGTGTGCAGCGGTCGCCCCTCGGCAGGCAATGGCAAACCTTCGAGTCAGTGCTGCCGCTGTCACTTCAATTGAAGTTTTTCACTTCACTTTAGAAGCCTTCACTTCATTTTGCTTCGTTTTACTTCACTTTCCACAAATTCGATTTATCTTCGAAATGAATAAACATTTCTTTGAAATATATGATCTATTTAACTAAAATCAACAATCTTTTGCTAAAGTTCTTGTAAAATAGTAAGTATGGCAAAGAAACTTTTCGCAAAAATCTACGCAAAAGGAGCTTAATAAATCCTCGATCTGGCATCGGTTATTTGGAAGATGTCATTTTGATTTTCATTTTCACATATTGAATGTTGAGTGGAAGATCGATCTATCTCGGTAGCCAGTTCGAAAACCCCCTATCTCAAAATACTTTTCAAAAATGATCTATTTCGGAATTTTATTGAAAAACACTCTATATCAGAACTTGGTTGAAGAACGCCCTATCTCACTTCAAAATGTATTGAAAATGTGCTGATATAGGGCGTTTTTGAATCGGCAACTGAGATACGGCGTTCTTGAAAGGAATTCTGAAATAGGTCGTTCTTCAACCAAATACTGAAATAGGGCGTACTTGAAATTTTTTTTGAGATAGGGCGTTTTCGAACTGGCTAGGTCGATCTTCCACTCAGCAGTCGATATATAGTTCTAAAACGAACAGAAATGAATGGGTGTATAAATTTTCATAATTATTTAGTAGATATTTGGGGAAAATAATAATTACGTTTTAGTTTTCATACATCTTCAATTTTACAGAAAAAAGGAAACATTTAAGTGAATCTGGTGGTGGCATTGTTGCTGTATATCTGGAGATGACTTTGTTGCTGAGAATCGATAATCGATTAATTATATTTTAGTGTTAATATCATCAGTGAACTGTAATTTTTGATTTTCTTTCCTCAACGTTAGAGACATTGTGACTTTAAAGATATTCCAGCATTTAATTTGCACAGGAACTTAGTAAATTATAAATTAATAAAGGTTAAGAATTATTTTTATTGTGATAAAAATATAATGTATTAACCAATCAGGTGATAAATAGCCTAATCGAAAAAACCCCATACCCCTAATAGTGCATGAAAGTCGTCACTTCGATAATCACTTCACTTTTCCTCCCAAGTCACTCCGAAACACTTAACTTTTAGTGTGTTTTCACTTCGCTCGAAAATTAGCAAACGGCAGCATTGCTCCGAGTGTATCTTGCCATGAACAACAGCTTCTCATAAAAATGCAATCGCCGTTCGGAGTCAACGTAAATCTGTAGGTCCCTCCTCTAAATTACTAGCAGTGTTTATTGAAAACCAGTGTTTAAGGAATTCGTAACGGTGGATCTACTAGTTTGTATTTTATACATTTTCTTAGCTACTCTGAAAAGAAACAAAAATGTTAGACAGGGCCTTTCTATATTAAGGTAACGATATGCACACATGTACATACATATATCCATATTATAACTTGGTCGTTCATTCACTGCTTCCAATCCCGCTTTTTTTTTTTTTTGCTTGTTTGGTCGCTTATGTTGCTCTTGCTGGCTTGAGCTTTTTTTGTTTGGTTGAGAATGTGATTACATTTTGCTGATATTCACTTCAAGGAATTATAATAACAATAATAACAACAATCCTCAGAATTCGTTATTTTATTTATTTTTTTGTTTCCTCCTTCTTCATTTCTAGATCGCAGATACCGTAAGTTTATATACACGTACTTATATAGCCTAGCTTGTGTGTAAATATAAGCAAACATATGTACCTATGTATGTACCCACCAGAAAAAGTTTTACCACTGAATAAATTAAACGAGTTAGTAATACACTAGTGAACCCGCACGGCGTTAAAACGCCCAAGATAGAATTTTAAAACCTACAAACTCTTCTAAATGTTCGTCAGGGTATAAGCGATTCGAGTGGCATATTTCTTATAAAACCGCGCAGCTGTTTCGCATAGTCGGTTTTTTATACCGATGAAAAGTTTCTAATTTCAAAAAATAAAACTTTATCGCATATCTACAGGACAAGGTCTTTATTTTGACCCTTCATATTACAGAAATAAACAGGCAGGTTATACAATTTATTTCCGAGTGAACTTCTATAAAGCTCCATTTGAGTTCGAAGCGAATTTGGTTTAAATTCACCATGAAGTGAATTGCTGAACCTTCCTGAAGGCCCTTTAAAATCCATTTCGATTGATATCCATCCTTTAAAAATTCATTTAACTTTTAAATAATTTAATTGCAGCTTATAAAATACGTGGCAACCCTCCTAAATATATTTAAAAAACAAGTAAGAAAGTCTAAGTTCGGGCGGAGCCGAACATTAAATACCCGGCGCAAGTATTAAATATATGTTTTCCACCTTTCCGAAAGCTACCGCTACATGATAAGCCGGGGTGTATACATTTTAAGTAAATTAGCGTCCTTAAATTTCGAAATATTGAAATTTCAAGCATTTCTGAAATTTACCATTTTTTGAAAAGCGGCCTCAATTTTAGTCCGATTTCAAGAATTTTCAACGGTTTGCTTTTATGTGGCAAGCACAATAACCATACCGAGCTTGGTACAAATTGCTAGAACGGTTAGCGAGATACATATATGTGATCACAAGTGGGCGGTGCTACGCCCATTTTCCAAAATTTTGTCATAAACGTATTTCTTGGTAAAGAATTGTTGCAACCATCAATTTTGAATAAATTAGCTTCAATATTTACTGATTTATCGAAGATTTTGTATTTCTCGAAATTACCGTTATATGGGATGTGGGCGTGGTTATTGTCCGATTTTAGAAATTTTCGGCCATTTGTTATGCTGTACTAAGGCCAACAACTGTGTTTGGAAGAAATTGGTGTAGCGGTTACCAAGATATACACATGTAACCATAAGTGGGCGTGGCTACGCCCATTTTCCAAAAATTTATAAAATTCATGTTTTCCGTGTGAAACTCATTGTAAGTATCAATTTTGAGTGAATTATCTTCAGTAGTTACTAAAATATCGCAGTTTACGTATTTCTTAAAATTACCGTTATATGGGAGGTAGGCGTGGTTATTGTCCGATTTCGCCCATTTTCAATACCATCCGTCCTACGCCCAAAAGAAGTTCACGTATGAAGTTTCGTTAAGATATCTCAATTTTTACTCGAGTTATCGTGTGCACGGACGGACGGACGGACGGACGGACGGACAGACAGTCACCGCTTAATCGATTTCTCTTTTCATTCTGATCATTTGTGTATACATTTGTCTATATCTATCTCGATTCGTTTTGCCTGTTACAAACAACCGTTATATGAACAAAGTTATAATACCCTTGTGCACAAGTGCGCTCGGGTATAATAACGATAACGATTTACACCATATTTTAATAATTCTTTTAACTTTTTAAATAAGTTGAATTTTTGAACAGGTGGCGACCCTCTTCAAATACCTAAAAAATAGTTCTAGTATTTAAACTAAAGATTTCTTAATACTCTTTCGTTTGACACCAATATATATTTGAATTAGGTAATTGCTTCAATTTTCACAACTTGAGTTGGACTTTTTAAACAGGTGGCAACCCTCCTAAATGTAATTCAGAAATAAAGCCTTTTCAAAATCATTTCTTTGATACCCATCTTTTAATAATTCATCCAACTTTTTAAATAATTTTAATGTCCCTTTCTATCACTCTTCAAATATTCTAAATGTTCAAACTCAAGCTTTCTTAACACTCTCGCTTCATATTTCAATTAACTCGCGTAAAATTTAATTAAATTCGACTTTTTAAACAGGTGGCAAGCCTCTTCAAAACTAGTTTCGCTAAGACATTCTTAAAAATCCTTCGTCTGTCATTGTGATACATATTTTAATTAACTGATGAATGAAGTTGAATTTTATTTTTAAACATGTGGCAACCCCGCTAAATATAATCCAGAAATAAAGATTTTTCAAACCCCATTCTATTGACACCCACATTTAATTTTAGTTTCATTTTTAAACAGGTGGCAACCCCCTCCAAACACCACCAAAATATTATTAGTGTTCATACTAAAGGCTTCTTAACACTTTTTTGTTTGACATCCATTCTTTTTTTTTTACATTTCATATGATTTGTGGATAAGTTAACTAAATTCGACGTTTCAAGCAGATGGCAACCCGATCTGACTCCCCTTTCTTTTGGCACCAAATGTGGAAACATAGTTCTACTACCTAATTCCCTTGAATCAAATTGAATTTGATTTTCTAAACCCTCCTAAATTTAAGTTAAGAAACCATGATTTTCAAAACCATTTCCATTGATACCCATTTTGTAATAATTGATTTTTTTTTAATACTTTAAATAAAATAATTTAAATGTGCAACTCTTTTCAAAAAAATAAAACCTTATTGCGTATTTGCAGTGCAAGGCTTTTAATTTGACACCTCATTTTGGAAAATCTAACGAAGTGAGCGGCATTGCTTATTAAATAATTTGAATTCAATTGTTCAACAGGTGGCAACTCTGTTCGAAAAAATAAAACCAGTTTGCACATCAACAGGCCAAATCACCCTTAATGTATTTCCAGCTTATAAGACCCCCCCTCTTATAACATTGCAAATGTGTGAACCATTTGATGAAATTCATACAAAAATCCCCGGATAAAAGAACATAACATTAAACATTATACAGGGGCAGGTTAGTACATACATACATATGTACATATCTTTAAGATCTCACTTGAATGCATGTATAAATATGAATTTACTTTGAACATTCAAAACGTTACCATAATTTGTTTTATTAAGGGCCAATTTCATAATGAAACACTTAAAATTCCTTTGCAAAAGTTTCCTTTTAGTTAAAGTGCCATTTAGATGTACTTTAAACAAGAAGTGTTTTCATAATACAATGGCAATTGAGTAATAAGAAAAGGTTCATTTAAATGAAAATAACAAAGTTGGCAATGCTGATCTCGGCAAAATTGCATCAGCTGATTGTCATAAATATGTAATTATACTACGAAAATGACATACTTTTTTTCTTACAAAGGGACTTTTATGTCATTTAAAACTAAACTAAAGAGCCTTTATGGGTACCTTTACCTTTAAAGTGGATTTATGAAATCGATCAGCAAAATAAAGCATTCTTTAAATTTTAAAACATTCTTTAATTTTATTATGAAATCGGTCCTAGCACAAGTACGTTGTGTAGCAAGTTTTTTTTTTTATTCGCTTCAGTAAGTGGGTATTTTTTTATAATCCTCAAATGTTTCATTAAGCGGGTTTTTCGAATAAGCCCCAAACGTTCTACATATTAACCGGGATTTTTATAAATGACTTCCCCAGATAGTGTCTGAATTTCGCCCATTTTGTTCGGCTCTTATATCCGAAAATTACTGTATATCTTGTTCTGGTTGTTTTCACAAACTTTTAATACATAATAGCTTCGTAATATTGAGTAAAACGCTCACCTAATCGACGCATACTTACATATATACACATACTCGAGGAAGCGATTATTTCACTTCTAAACTTCATACTGAAAAAAGCTAGCAAGCTGGCAATAATTATGTAGATTGCGAAATAAAAGTTTCCTTTTTAAAGCGAAATCTTAGTATTCAGGCCATTGAATTTCAAATCAAACTGACTTTGGTCGAAATTTACTCGGAAGTTAATTACCGATCCTGTTTATTCGTCTTTGTTATTTTCTGAAATAATTTTTGATGTCTGAACATTTTTGTCCCCGTATGGGCAAAATTTGCTTCTAGCGTCATCGTAAACGAAGACGAATTCAAAAGTAGTATGAATGAAAACATATCTTATCAGCTCTTCTAGCAACACTGGTCGTTGATATATAGGTTATTTCCCGTACTTAAAGTGGGATCCCAAAACAGCCCAGAAATCATTCCCTTACCTACTCAAAAAATGGGTAATAGAGAGCGAAATTTGGAACATAGTCTTCTTCTTTCCGGGTGAAAATGGGTAAAGTGTCAAAGTACATATCAGCTGTTTTGTGTTCACATGTTTCTTGCATTTGTGCTTTTAAGGCATAGTAGTTCTGATCCAGTACTCCATGAACTTACAGGTTTTTACACGAACTTACAGGAAAAATGTTCCACAATCCTGTAAATTAAAGCGGTTTTTGGAGAGTTTTGTAGAGAATGAACTTGCATGATTTTACCCGAACTTGTTCTCCTGGTAAAGTCATGAAAAGTGTCAAGTGATCAGCTGTTACACAAAAGTAAGCTACAATTTTACTTTGTTAAGCTGAAAGGGAAAAATATTAAAGTATTACCGTAAACATTACGGTTTCGTATGCGATTTATCAATCAACTTTTCATTTGTTGCCTTTCGTTTTTGCGATTTCTTTTTTAATTTGAAAGAACACTGTTTGACGTTTGTTCAGGAATAATGCTTTTTTTGTTCCAGTAATTTTTTGGTTGTTACTCACTTTTTACTCTAGCTTCAGATAATAATTTTGCTCTTTGACATTTTTACAGGATTTTACACGAAAAGTATTGGATCAGAGCTAGTGAATGGCTTGTTGATGTATTTTCAATCTTAATATATGTACTTAATACAATCAAATTTGTGAAACCAAAATTCAATTTCCAAGTATTTGCATTTAAGTAATAATATTTAATAATACATTGGCGGTTACACATATGTTAGTGTTTGGCCGAGCTTCTCCTCCGATTTGTGGTGTGCGCGTTGATGTTGTCACACAAAGGGGAGGGACCTAGAGTTTTACGCCGACTCCGAACGGCTATTGTATTTTTATGAGAAGCTGTTTTTCATGGCAGGAATACAATTGGAGGTATGCCAGGGGCGACCGCTGTTAAGAAAAAGTATTTTTTTATATTTTTTTTGCGATGTTGCCTTGACCAGGGCTTGAACCCAGGCTCTGCGGAGTGGTAGCGCGCACTACTAACCACTACACCACAGCGTCCAGCGTTTGGATTTAAGTGGCAACAACAAAAACTAATAAGGCAGTCTGACGTTTGCCAGCAATATAATTTTAAAATTCGAACTCAAGCTCACACACACATTCTCATTGTTAATCTCAAGCAACAACAATTCTGAACAATCTAAGTTTTTTATTTTCAATTTCATGTGATTTTAAAATGCTTGCAAACGTCAGAAAAAAATCATGGCCGAGAGAATTGATAGAATTATTTTACATTCTAATGTTTTTATCATGGTTCAAAAACCAAACAAACGCTCGTGCGAAAGCTCTATTTATGTGTATTGCTGAAATTGTTAAAATTTATATTTATTTTATAACTTGCAAATAACGTCGCTTTTTTGTGCTTTTTCAGCTTTCAAATTCATGTTCACTCTTTATTGCCGCCAAGCAGTGTGCGGACTATACCACTTTTGTGAAAGATCTGCCTTTTTTTTTTGATAATTTGTGTTTCTACCACATCTAGCACCGTAAGCTTAAAATCTACCACATTTTACAATTTTGCTCATTTTACAATGGGGATGATTTTGCCATCCTTAACTTTCTGTTGATTTTGTGTAATATCGTGATTTAGACAATTGTGAATACGGCATTGGCTCTAATTTTTGCATTCCATTTTCTAATTGATTCCGGTTTCTTCTCAACAAGTGCCAAATTTGCTAGGTGTTAGGATCAATGAATTGGTGTAATTCAGCTGCGAAATAAATAGCTTAGACGGGAGTGCACAAAATGGACAAATTTATGAAAACAGGGCATTCCAACGTGACGGGTGGGACATTTTAACTCGTTTTTGCTCAAAATTTAAGTAATTTCT
>NW_023458569.1:4495614-4504174 GCF_013731165.1 Rhagoletis pomonella | reverse complement strand
ACCTTATTTAAACGATGGAAGGCTTTCTTATTTTCAAAGTTAGGTTAAAAAAAAATGACTGTGACGGGTGGGACTTTCATTAAACATTTTTTGAAAGCTGACAACTTCTCACCATATGTAAATTAGTAGGGGAGCCCACGATGCTAAATCAGGATTTACTCGAGCGTCAAGAAAAAAAGGTCATGTGATGTTTTTCCTTCCAGCGGTGGGTGGAGGATCTACAGCAGAGGTGGGCAGCTTCGGCAGAGCATTTTTGTAGTGTGCGTGCAATTGATGTCACTGTGGGCGTGCGAACAAGTCGTACGGTTGATTGAAGCCTTCGCTGTCTTCCCAAGCAGAGCGTGTATGTATACGCGAATATGCCGCGACGTCGCCCGCCGGGCAGACGCTGCCCAGCTGTGATCTACAAGCTTCCAAAAATGTAAAAAAAAAACAGTTACATGGATTTACTCGAGCGCGTCAGATATTGATAGTGAATAAATCAAACGTGTTTCTGATGACGGAAATATGCTAATCTTCCTGTTTGCATAGTGGGGTTTGGCGTACGGAAGGGTCAAAAATTAGTGACAAAAAAATTTACTCGAGCGCGTCACATATTCACAAGGGATGTTAAACCGGTCCGAATGAACCTCCCATTCAATAATCTGACGATTCAGATGTGACGCAAGCTCGTGGCGTCTTCTTGAAGATGAAAATCGCCATTTGGATTTACTCGAGCGCGTAAGATGCCCTGGTCGTCCTGTTCCATAATCTAAAGATTATCTGGAGGGGTTTTCTTAATCTGACGGTTTAAAAATTAATTTCGTTTCTGAGATGCACAGTCAACCAAACATATATTACTGTAAACACTTATTGTTTTATCCGTGCAGCTATCATACAGCAAGTCCAGTTCGACTTGGTCGTCAATTTCTTCTACATTTTTCCCATCTGTAACAAGAAGTAATTGACAATATTTTTTTTACATATTAAATGAAAAGTGTGTTGTTATAGAATTTACAAGGTATTATACCTGAGTCCCCTAGAATAGTCCAAAAAGTTGTTTGACAAGAATTTGATCTACAAACCACACCAAAGCCATTTCCACTCATCGTAAGTCACTAAATGTATACCTTGTTTATACCTACGCAAGAACCGCATTAAGAAAAACCCAATTTGACTTAACACATATTTCTTTCAAGCGTTTTTACCTGTGTCTTTACAGCACATTCGCTGAAACCGTGTTCAAAAGTATACAAAATTTGTTGTTTTATTTCGATATTTTTTTAATAATTGATTTGTGCGATTGACCGAAATGGAAAGGAACAACAATTCAAATTTATTTTAATAATAGTTCAAATTTAGAACGGGCTGTATAAAGAAAACCAGCCTGCCATGTGCTTATAGCTGTTTTCTAACCGATTTCAGAAAAAAAACCGATTTGAAATCAAATTCGAGTCAATACACTTTTGAAATTAAGACCGTCTTGAAATTTGGTTAATGCATCCGCTTTGAATCACAGCGAACTGGGTCAAAGCGCTTCATGTGTCGGTATAAACAAGGTATTAGTTAGTAAAATTTCAAAGGTTATATTTCATGTAACACCACGAGGGCTTTGATCGCCCATGATTGCGTGATACTCTACTAAGACACTATATAGAAAGTGAGCAAGAAGGGAGCGGAGTTTAACATTTTTTTATGTGTAAGTAAACTTAAGGTTGCCGAATTCAAAATTATCTGAAAAATACGTGTTCTTCTTACATAAAAATTCTTTTGTCTAGTGATTTTAGCTGAGAAATACATAAGTAAAATTCACATATGGACATAAGTTAAAAAAGTAACTTTTAACTTATATTTGTTGATCTAAAAGTTACATCATGTGCTACTAATTTTTCTTAATATAATTTTAATCTAATACTCCTTAGATTTACCATTATTTCAATCCTAATTCAAACCATTTTGAAACTGGGATTAAATTAATCGTAATCGTAGACGCTCTTAATTACGCATGTAATTTCATCGCCCAGCTCAAATTTAGATAAAGGCTTTGATTCGCAAATGCAGAAACTTATGTATGCCTTTAGTGAGAGTTTGTTTGGGTTAATTCTCACATTTCACTCGCAATGGGTATCATTTGCGAGCATTTGGTCCGCTTGGTATACTTACAGTCATATGATTGTGACAAATAATATGAACGGAAAACAGCAAACAATTCAAAAAATAACAAATTTCGTAGAAAAATCTGTAGTGGTTTTGGAAACAGCAAGTGCACACGACAATCTTTGTTGACGGTTTTCGTCACTCCGGCTTGTGGAAATCGTCAGATTATATACTTCCTGTTACCCTTCAGCTGTGTGCTTCATACTAAAAAATATTAACTGCGCTTGAGAATGTCCAGGTAACTTTTTTTTTTGCAAGTTTGCGACCCTCCCAATCCCTTGTGTCACACTCAAATCCTCAGATTATTGAAATGCACACTTTTCAGCATGTAATTAACCCACTATTTCTTATTCTGACGCGTTCGAGTAAATCCACCTATACATTTTTTTTTACTATTCTGATCAGCTCTCCAATGCGCGCGGCTCTACGTAGATGGCTTAGATTTGGCAGAGGTACTCAACAGGACGCAGGATATCCCCCATATGTTAATCTGACGCGCTCGAGTAAATCCCGAATTCCCTCTTGGGCTTCCCTACTTAATCCATTTTTGTAATAACTCAGCACTGTTTTAAAGTCCATGAGGACTCTCTCTTCTCTTTGGATAATTATTATTTGCATTGTCAACTTAAATGCATGAGCTATGTCTTGACAACTTAATGAGAAAATATTATATGAGAGATAGTCGCGGTTGCGTTTATAACAATAAAAACAGAAAAAACAGCGAAAACTAAATCGATAAAAATCGATCTATGATAACCTGTGGTATCGTCTTCGCTAAAATGACCCTAAGGTAAATTTATTAAGCTATTTATGAAATATATTTTAATAATAAATACTTTTCAGGAAAAAACAAAGCCCCCTAAAACCCTTACCGGTGGAAGATAGTTCCGGAGAAAGCTCGTGGTTTTTTGACATACCCACATATGTTACAGAGAAACACGTATGTTTTTGTTTTTCTTTTACATTTGTAATATACCCTGCAGCAATTCAGACTCACCCTTGGATAGCCCTCAGATAGTGCCTATTGTTGCCAGCACTAGTCCTTCATAATTCCCTTGCCAATGGTTTCAACTGACATTTTTAGTATGGACTCTTCATTGGAAAAGGACCGGTCCAATCAACACTGACCGTAAGATAGGCCTGGACTAGTCCAATTTTGGAGATTTTCTTCGTTGGAGTAAGATTGCGTTCTGCACTTCACAGATGCTGTTTCATATTTCGGAAACACAAAAAAAAAAATTCATTTTATAACCATGTTGCCTCTGACGGCATTTGAACCCGGACCCTCCTGAAGGCTAACAAATAGTGGCAAGCACCTCTGCGCACTTAGCTACAGCCACGCATGTAACTGTGTGTCCAAATGTTCACTTTGAATCAAGGCCATACCAAGCGATTGGGACATTTACAGGGTGGTGTTCTTAAATTTTTTTTTTTGAATTGCAAGGCTACTTCACCCTGTCACTGCCAAACTGTACTTTTCGTCTATCTCTAGACCGATTCGTTGGGGACTGGTCGAAAACTGACATTTTCGATGCAAGCAAATGTCCAATTCTGACCAGTCAAATTTTAACCAGTGAAGAACTGGTCCTTTACGAAAAATTGGCCGCCTTATTGCTGCAGGGTATGTACGTATGTGTATTGTATCCCAGTGGGAATGCATTACCTTTTTCTACCAGGAAAAGATTAACAACTACGGTTGAACGAAAAGGCGCATCGCAATGTAAGCGAGCGGATGAATTGTAGCTTTGAAGTCACAAACAAAACTAAACATTTGAAAACTAACTCAAGTACGTTTTTTGTTCACGTTATCTCACAGTTGCTGTAGCCGAATGGAAGCGTGTTCGACTGCCGTGTTGTTGGTCACGGTTTCAAGACCTGTGGCACGGACTTAGTTTTTTATTTTTATTTTTTATTATATTTATAGTTTCGTAAAGCGATATGTGACACATTACTTTCGTATGACATCGCTGTGGAGAAATTCTTGCATCTTTTCGTGCGTAGGTTATAGGGGCTATCCATTTTTGCATTCACAGACAGTGTTACCAAAACTGGTAGGTTTTTTTCCATTTGGTAGGTTGGTATGCTAGTTTGGTTTTTGGTAGGCTCCGCGACAATAATAGTTATTTGCGAAAAATATAAAATATGTACATCCAAACCTTGTTTACACGAATACTTCACCGGTGCCTTCGTATAACAGCGACCATAAAGATGTAAATATATGTACATACTAGGAATGGTGATCCTGGGATACCGGACTTTTTAAGGTCTCAAAAATCCCGAGATTCTTAGCAACTAATCCCGAGATTTTCGGGATTTGTAATTTGCACTAATGGCAATAATAGAAACTCCTTTTCTTGACCAGTATTGGCTATATTTCTTTTTTTATTTAATAATTAATATTTTTTATAAATGTCTAGCTCATTACATATATATAACACCGCGCGATAGTAAATTTTAAACGCAAATATCAATATTTTCGCGAAACCCTGGGCCAAATATAGTAAAATTGCGTTTTTAGTTTTTCATTCTGACGTCAGTAATTCAAAAATGATTTAAAAAATCATAGAAATGTGCTTGGAGAAGAAGTATGGGTATAAAATTAATGAGGAAATCCTGCAGAATTAAAACAGATTCAAGTTTCTGGTGCAGAAGGGCTGGTAAACATTGAAAATGTCATTTTAAAATTTTATCCTTGAAATTTCGCAATATTTGTTTTTGAAAAAATTATATGTTAAGAGCTTATATAAAATCGATAACATCTTCGAATTTCGTTCTTCTAACTTTGTCAGCTTAAAAAGTACTTATTCGTCGTTGTGAATCCAAAAAAATTAAATTTTTTTAATTCTAAAGAAATTTCCTATTGCATTTGTTGCCCATATTTTTATTCTACATTGTATTGAATTTATTTAACAGTTTTTGGAATTAATCATATCTCTGCAATTACAAAGTCCTTCAAAATAAATAGTGCGGTCAGAGAAAAAAAAACGCCACTTTAAATAAAAAAGTAAGTTTTAAACCCATTCATTTATTATTTATTTCATGCTTCTCAAACAATATAGAAGAATTTTTCGATTCAACTAGTTGAAAAGTAATGAATATCTAAATCCCGGGACTAATCCTGGGATCCCGGGATTGAGACAACGCCATCCCGGAAATCCCGGGATCGGAAAAAGCCGAAAAATTAACATCCCTAGTACATACCTGATTCGTAAGTACAATATTGGCAATATACAATATGTACATCCAAGGTGTATACTTTATGTGCCTACAACTTAATTTCAATTGAGCTCAACTAGAAACTACATATGCATGTACATATATGCCCTGAAGACTGGTGCGCTGAAAAGGGCTTGTCAATAAACTCACTGAAGTCCACCGTTGTTCACCTGACAGAGACAGAATATCACCAAAACTAAGCTATTGGTCTTTCAATACGGGAGTAAGACCCGTTGTCACATATGTTGTACTGGCCTGATGACCAAAAGCTTATCAAGTAAAGGCGGGTGCCACCTTGAGCAAGCTGCACCAACTGGTCCGCGTGGCCATCACAGCAAAACGATAAGAAACCTTTTTTCGCAATTTGGCAAACTCCAAATTGATTTTAGACCCATGGTTTCTTCGGAAAATTTTCTTAGAATTACACATAAAATGCTTTTGTGCTAAATATACGCGCATAGTCGAAAAAATCTCCCATACAAATTGACACGCCCTAATGCATACATAAATATGTATATGTAAATCTTCCACATAAGTAGTTTTGGTATCTACCTCAATTTTTAAGACATCTACCACTAAATAACAATCCGCACACTGCCGCCAAGCAATGTTATGTGTATACTAGCAAATGCCCGCTTGCTTCGCTGCGGTAATAATATCTTTTGCGTTGGCCAATTCAAAAATAGCGTTTAAAAGCAAAAGCAGTCTGTAAAGTAAAAATTTTTAGTTTAATTGGAACGACTAAAAAGCGGTATCCTCCTCACACATATGCCAAGAATAGTAGCGATGTGATTCCATATGGAATACTAATCCCTTTCGATCCGGTGTACCATGTAAGCCAATAAAAGTCCTTATACGGAAACTCAAGAGCACAGATGCGCGTTTTCAATTATTGGAAGGCCAAGAATCCTCGCTGCCCCACAGGATGAAAAGTTTTCGCGTACATTGGCTAAATGAGACGTGTGATCTCTGAATATCGTTCAAATGAAGCCATTAATATACCTATCGTGTTCCTTCTTGGACAGATGTGGTCGAAAATTTCCTTGTTAATTCGCCAATTTTACAATTCGTCTTAATATTTATGAATTGGTTTCTTTGAGTCTTACTGCTCTAATAGCGGCCGCCTCGAGCAACTTCGTCAATCGGAGGTAGATGCGAGATCACGCTTACACAGTGTTACGGTCTTTATATGCATACTTAAACGCATCCTCGATTTAGCTATCTGAAAAGTAAATTCGTCTAAGATAAACAAACCCCGTGGGGGTTTCTATATATTTCGGGTGCAGCGTCATCCATTGGGTCCCTTTTCTGCAAAACCTTTGCTTGTCATGAAATGAATACGAATTATGAATTCCGATCAGATTTTATAAAAAATACGGATTTTCTAAATACCTAAACTCCAGCGGGTCCATTTTTAGCGAAGGAATTTTTCATCATACATCACGCTGCGAGTTTGAACGACTACTCCAGCGCCACCAGATTGTTTTCTAGTAGCCCATAGTAGGACCTCCGACAATTTGACTGGGCTCTATTGAGTGTTTTTTGAGTTTAGTCCGAAAAACGGAAATGGCTATCATTATATGTATGTAATCTTCCTTACCCTGAGTTTCGCCCGAAAAAAAAATTCAAAATTTTGATTCCCTCCATTGTAAGTACATGGAAACCAAAAGCGAAAAGTAAACCGGTCCAGGGAAGATGAAACTCATGATGGCTGAATATGTCTCGAATGAAAAAAAAATCATCATGAAAGTAATAAACGTTTCGAATGTGTATTAACAAAAAAGGTTCATAAATACGGCTTTTATCAATAACTCGACTCCAGCATCACCTTTTTTTTTTTAAATTGGCGCTTACACATATGTTAGTGTTTGGCCGAGCTTCTCCTCCGATTTGTGGCGTGCGCCTTGATGTTGTCACACAAAGTGGAGGGACCTACAGTTTTACGCCGACTCCGAACGGCGATTGTATTTTTATGAGAAGCTATTTTTCATGGCAGAAATACACTCGGAAAATTTTACTGAAATCTATGCAGTCTTCTTCTTCTTCTTTATTGGCGCTGTAACCGCCTAAGAGATTTTGGCCGAGTCCAAAACAGCACGCCAGTCATTTCTCTTCTGTGTTAACTGACGCCAATTGGAAATGCCAAGTGAAGCCAAGTCCTTCTCCACCTGGTCTTTCCAACGCAGAGGAGGCCTTCCTCTTCCTCTGTTACCAGCATCGCGGCCCGCGTTGAATATTTTCAGAGCAGGAGCGTTTCTGTCCATTCGAACGACATGGCCAAGCCAGCGGAGCCGCTGAATTTTAATTCGCTGTACTATGTCTATATCGTTTAAAGCTCATACAGCTCATCTATGCAGTAGTTTTTGAGTTAACTCCGAACAACGAAAAAGGCTGTTGTTTTATATATATATAGATGTACATTAGCGTGGGCCGAAAATCCGCTTTTTTAGAATTTTGATTGGTAATAGCAAAAATATGGTTCATTGTGCTCTAAAAATAATATGTGTGTAAGATGACAATTTTTGGTAAATATCTTAGGCTCGCCCAAGTCCATCAAAGTTCAAGTACTAAAAAAAAAAATTCTTAGCTTACCTCGATTCCCTACAAAAAAATTCCATATACCAAATTATGAGGACTAATACTTTCGAAAATACCTGCAATTTTAGTAAAAAAATGTATTAATTAATATATTTATTAATTTTTATTTTTTGAGCACATTGAACTTTGATGCATTTGGGCGAGCCTAAGATATTGACCAAAACTTGTCATCTTTCACACAGATTATTTTTAGAGTATAATGAACCATATTTTTGCTATTACCAATCAATATTCTAAAAAATCGGATTTTCGGCCCACGTTAATGTACATGTTTATAAGCTGTAAAAATTTTACCTATCCCCGTGAGCTAGGTAAAATTCAGACGTTAGCATTCACCACGAGAAAAATCAATTTTTTACTTTGACCCGTAAAAATTTCCTCTTTTCTATCAATTGGCACAGGCCCGAAGTGTGGTGTTTGCGTTCCCGTACTCCTGAACATTTTTCCATTTTTGAGACCATTTTTCCAAATTCTCGCTTACTCCCTAATTACCGAATCCCCTCCAGGTTGTACGGGAAAGAACCTACTGGTGAACAGATGTATATAAGAGAGAAATGTCGAGCATTAAATTTAGGTTTATTCGCTTATTGATAACTATCAAAAACTATCA
>NW_023458569.1:4494121-4495514 GCF_013731165.1 Rhagoletis pomonella | reverse complement strand
CTGGGGGGTTACTCTGTAATGCGATGCGATAGCAAAATTGCGAAAATTGGGAATATTGGCACCCTTGAAAATTCAGAAATTGCCCTTTTCGCATTTATTTTTTCCCTTTCTCATTTTAGGCACTCTGTATTGCGCAAACGAAAGCCAAACTGCTTCTTCTATCGCAATTTGCGTTCGATAGCTGTACAGCTATCGCAATCTACAAACTAACTTTAATAAAGCAAGAGTTTTAAAATCTTTTGAACCAATATGATATAATATTTTATTTTGTAAGCAGCGATTGCAAAACTAAATGATTTTCTTTATTTATTTCACGAATATACATACATACATAATTAAGATTCAATATACAAATTTTTACGTATGTATTTTTATAATGATTTTAACTTAATAACTTGTATTATATTAAGTATACCATACTCGATTAATTATAAAATACGTTTAATAGGCACGTACATACATACAATACGTGTGTTTTAATTGACAGAAATGTAAGCTATATGTATGGAATATTTAGCCAACGTAATTATATTGGCTTATGAAAACCTATCTTGGCTTGTATATTGAACTAACTAGAGGCATTGCCAATCAAAAAGGGCAAAAGCTTTAATTTGACACAACAACGTTCAAAAATTTATATGTATTCATAGTCTAATACTATGTTCAAATTGACGAGTTAAACATGTTAAATGGGCTTGAACCAGTTAAATGAACAAAACATGTTCATAAACAAGTTAAATCGCATGTAATTGTTGTTGGAAAATTGAACCAGTTAAATCATTTAACTCGTTTGAAAACCAGTTCAGCGCAGAGTTGTATCAGAAAGCTCTCTGCTTCAGCCAATCAGAATGAGCCAAAAGCTTTCATTTGACATTCCAACAGGGTTAGAGTTTCATTACGATCGTAGTAGATTTACTACGGTTTCAAAGAAAATCTTAAACTAACTACGCTATTCCGCTTTACCTACGATCTGCTACGTTTTTAATTCCAAAATAATAAAGTACGCCTTTTGCAGTATCTAAGCAAAAAAAAAGAAAAACATAAAATAAAATTGTTTTTCTTTTTAATACAAACATGAATTGAAGAATTCAGGTAATTTTTAAGGTATAATATAAATAATATTAGACTAATTTGTATTTTTATGTAGCACATACTATATCTAAACAAAAATATGCCTCTTAAAGCTATTCTTTCTGGAAAATGGCATAAATTTTGTAATTTTTCCATGATAATAATAGTTGAAATGGTATTTTAAAGATAGTTTTATACACTCTTTCGCTAAAATATTCAACACTCGCTTGAAATATTAGATGATAACTCTGTCATTAAAAACCCATTTGGTTCCTTACTTTGGCTAAAGAGAGATTGTATAGTCTAAGGTTTATAGGGTAAA
>NW_023458569.1:4493045-4494111 GCF_013731165.1 Rhagoletis pomonella | reverse complement strand
TGCATTTACGAAGAACGGAGAAAAGGGGAGGAATGAAATCTCTTGGTGCGAAAATGGAAGTAGAAAAGTACGAAAAGTAGGCAATTAGTAGTGAAATTCCTTTTGTAAATTCTAATGTATTTGCAGGAAATCTGGCATTTTAATAGAAATGTTGAACGTAATATTGATGTATCTATGTGAATTACGTAATTTATGTGCTATTTAGGTGTATAAAAACTGTAAGACGGCTCAAAATTAAAATAAGACTACTATGAGATTGATGTAAACATCCGATTTAAAAACAATTTATGTTTTCATCAGTTAAATGTGCTTCATATGCCAATACAAATAAACATTGCACAAACGCTCATACTTTTATTTCATACCAAAGCTACACTGTTTCCATGTGAATGTGCATAGAAGCAACACGGTGCCACTGCTAAGGGAGCGGTGCGAGAGAGACAACTGTCAGTTCATCGAACCTTGTATTATTGAATCATGACACAGAATATGCCTAGGTAGGCTTGTCTACTTATTTCTGTGCATAGTTACGTGGCAAGTAGATCTGAACAGGTAAGTAAATATAGGTAACTACATCGATCTGATAACCAATCGAAATTGATATCATAGGTAAGATAATTTAATAAAAAAAACCTATCATATAGGCTTGCCTGCAAAAAATCGTACATAAAGTATTATTGCCAAGCTATAAAGTTTTAGAATTTTAGTTATTTGATAGGTGCGAAAGAGAAAGAAGAGCGACCGAGGTCCGTGTGATAGAACGGGACACAACATAGCAGCAGCACGCTACCTGACTGTTGAATGTATCCGAGTGCGCATACTCGTGTACATGTGAGTGACAGCATTTATTTACACTTGACATTAATTTTGAACTCTTATTTATTATAACTCTAATTTCGATCACAATTTTTGTATTATTTCCCACTATAACAGCGCTCCAAATAGTGACAAATGGTTAAAAATTAACATATTCGGTGATTTGGTTACTTTAATTATCAACATAACATATACCCAATTGTCCGTAAAAAACTGTCCAATCCCCGATTGTCACCTAAACCGAAATTCC
>NW_023458569.1:4491442-4492945 GCF_013731165.1 Rhagoletis pomonella | reverse complement strand
CCGTAAAAAACTGTCCAATCCCCGATTGTCACCTAAACCGAAATTCCCTGCAAATTGGGGGAATTTCCCTCGAGTTGACTTCTTTGCACGCGATACATAATTTGTAGGCTGTATACATATGTAGGGACACGAATTTCGATACGATACGATACCATATCGATACTTTTGGCATTCTATACCGATATTTTTTACTCGATAGTTTTCAAGCGATATTTTTTTGAATCGAGTACCAGAACCCTAGTATCGTATAGAACATTGTACAGTTCCATAAGTAAAGTAACTCTTCTTCTTACCGTTTTTTCTGGCAGGCTGTAGGTGTGAGTTTGGCAGGCTGTAGGTGTGTTTTTGGTTAATGTACATTATTAAATATATTTAATACACCTTGGGCGCAGCCATATATGTAATACTCCCATGAACGAAGGACACAAGATCACGCGGGAAGGAAAGAAAGAAAAAAGTTATTTTCTAGCTGCCGAAATCTCGACGCCATCTTTGTTGTAAGAAGTAAACAACGAAGAGAACGGAGAAAACCGCGAAATTGTTGAATTTTTATTATGCAAATTTTTCTATAAATCATGCCGTTGTTTTAAATTATTTTTTATCTTATGTGTACACACGTTGTCACAGGCGAAAATGAAGAAAATCGCAGTAAAAAGCCACCACCAAATTGTAAACAACGAAGAGATGTAAATAAGCGGCTAATGTCAAAATCGTTTAACTTTTTTCCTAAATGCGATTCTAACGGGCTACTCTCCTGCCCGCGTGATCTTGTCTTTTTGGTTTATGGTAATACTCCTATATTGGCAGTAAGAGCTAGTACCGTCCGAAAACACTACAGTACAGATATCTATATATCAATAAACACGTACGAAAGAAAAGGAACACACACGTTTATAAATAAACATGTACACAACACATATACAAAAACGGCACTCAAGTACACAATGCATTGACAAGAACGTCACTAGACTGTCTCGCTTTGATTTCGGAATGCTTACACATTGAGAAGTTACCCTGCAAGAACAGTGACTATCATTTGAAAAATCATTTGAGTGGCAAGACTGATAGAGATTTCTGGCACTGGCTACCTACAAGTTTCTATCAAATTCTAAAGGGCAGTGTGAAAAATCTGATGTAAACATTTGTGTACATGTGATCTTCCGTCTTCCTCCAACTTATGGCCTTATTTAGTGGTCTCTTTTAAACCAACGCAAAATTTGCAAAAGTGTTAGTAAGATAAATGAGAACATGTTAGTTTCCATCACACAATTCTTGTAGGGGTATTGGTGTTTTTGGCTCAGTGTGTTAGTGTATTTTGAATAAATTGTAATAGAAATGAAAGAAATTGTAAAAGATAAGAGCAAATGCCAAAAAACAGGTGATCTCAGCTGTAGGCATCTTTTGGCAATCAGCTGATAGTGTTTTTACTTAGGAAACTGTACGATGGTATCGAATGTCTAAAACTCAATATAATACGATAATCACCCTCATTGCGAGAGTCGT
>NW_023458569.1:4481986-4491342 GCF_013731165.1 Rhagoletis pomonella | reverse complement strand
TTTTTCGAGGGTCGAATCATATCGATAATTTCACGTCATTGCCTAAAATGTCCACTCGACTAGTGTATTAAAACGGAAAAACTTGGCAGCACTGTATAGTTTCTGACGCTTTCCGTCGTTTACTTATTTCGGCACGACAGTAGACAATGTCAATGTTGTCGAGTCGTACAATTTAGCCTAATTTACGACTTATGCAATGAGGCTGCATGTGACTGACAATTCTTCCCGATATAAATTGGGCTTTAAAGAAGAGAAATTTGTACTATAGTTTAGATTGCATGTAGCGGGATTTGAACCCACGGCCTCCGTGTTTTAAGTCAACATCTCTACGTGTAAAAATAATAATAGACTCCCATTTGTCGCGTGGTCTTGGTGTTGTGCCATAGAGGGGTCCCTACTGTTTTACGCCGACTCTAAACGGTGGTTGTATTTTTTTATGAGAAGCTGTTTTTCTTGGCAGAAATACACTAGTCACTACACCACAGCGGTCTACATACGACACCAATGTTGAGATTTTTTTTTGGATTTTGGCATCGATATTTGGGATATCGAGTATTTTTATTCCAATATTAATGGGTACCCGATATTTTTACAGCGATACTTTAAATGAGTACCATATCGATACTTTCCGTTCGATATCGTGTCCCTATGCATATGTCGCTTTCTGACTCTTATAGAAATCACTTTTATTTTTTCTGCCTTCTTTGCTTTCATATACATAAGTTTATATTTTTCATATACATACATATTTAAGTATACATTATGTAGGTACGCATTCAGCCGAGCTCCGTTTTTATCATTTTTCCAATTAAATCTTTTTTTTTTTTATTGTTATGTATATGTATTTTTTTTCCGAGGGATATGATTCTTTGTCGCTTTATTCTGTATTCGAAAAATTATATGGTTCAATGGAATTGAATTCAGTGTTAAATATTTGAATAAATCATTCAGATTTTTAGATAGCCTTTTTAGAAATTTATATAAGAAAAATAAAACATTTACACCCTAATTCATAAAAAATAAATAACACTTTAACTGCTTTATAAACAGAAAATTTGTATGAAAATATAACTTTATAGAGCTCTTTAAATCTGTTTTATTTTTTATGAATAGGGCAGTTAGATATTTGTTTGGGTTTTCGTTGATTTTTAATTTGCTATCCCAAAATAATTGATATCAAATAAAGCACCTCTTTAAGGTAAATATTTCGAGTTACGAAAGCTGAACTAGAAACACAAAATTTATGATATCAATTTCGTGACGAAAATTATACGAATTTTTTTTACTGCCCTGGAAACTGACGAAAAATGATTTTATTCATTCGGAACGTTGCAAAGTTCAGTATACTCTTAGAAACACAAAATAAAAACAAGTAAGAGCAGCGCTGTCTTCGGCTATGCCGAAGACTTGATACCTTTCATGAGCATCTGCAAATTTTACTTTAACAGATTACTGCATTTGAATAAATTTATATATTCACAGCAGGCATAGATAGAAAAAAAATCATATCTAAACAATCAGAGTCATGGAAGATATACCTTATATAGCACCAATCTACGTGATTTTCACTACTGTGTGATCGGTACGTAAACCGGTAACACAATTTAATGGGTTTAGCTTCCTACATAAAGGAGATACATATATCGCAAAAACTGGTATCTGAACAATCAGTGGTACAAGAGATTATGATTATACAGCATAGATTTTGACGATTTTCTCAGTAGACTTTGTATTATTATTTAAAAAATAGCTTACGAAATTTATCGGTTTTAGCTGTCCAAATAAAGGAGTTTTACAGTAAAACCCCATATCTGAACAATCAGTTGTATGGGGGACTGAACAGGTTATAGTGACCCGATCTTTGTTAATTTTATTGTAAACTTTCTGTTGATAATGAGTAAAAATAGTGCGAAATTTCATGTTTCGAGCTGCATAGATGGAGTAGTTATAACAAAAAATCGCATATCTGAAAAATCTGTTGTATGGGAGCTATATGTAAAAGTGACCCGATCTTTGTTATTTCCACTGTATATTCTGTTGTTAATGGGTGGAAGTATTGCAAAATTTCATGTTCCTAGGTGCATAAATGGAGGAGTTATAACGAAAATTCTCATAACTGAACAATCAGTTGTATGGGAGATATATGTTATAGTGACCCGATCTTTGTTATTTTCACTGTAAGTATTCTGTTAGTAATGAGTGAAAACGGTGCGAATTTGGATGTTTCTAGCTGTATAAATGAAGAAGTTATGGCAAAAAATCTCATATCTGAACAATCAGTTGTATGGTGGATATAGGTTGTAGCGACCCGATCTTCGCCATTTTCACTGAAAGTATTCTTTTGATAATAAGTGACAACAGTGCAAAATTTCATGTGTCTATCTACTTAAATGGAGGAGTTATAACGAAAAATCGTATATCTGAACAATAAGTTGTATGAGAGCTATAGGTTATAGTGACCCGATCTTTGTAATTTTTACTCTAAGTTTTCTGATTTTCTGATTTTTGATAATGGGTAGAAGTAATGCAAAATTTCATGTTCCTAGCTGCATAAATGGAGAAGTTATAACGAGAAATCTCATATCTGAACAATCAGTTGTATGGGAGCTATATGTTATAGTGGGCCGATTCTTCCGGTTCCGACAAATGATTAATACATTATAAAAATACACCCACCTACCAAATTTGATCCGGATATCTCGAAAACTGAGAGACTAGATTGCATACAAACAGACGGACAGACAGACAGACAGACAGACAGACAGACAGACGGACAGACGGACATGGCTAAATCGACTCAGCTCGCCGTTGTGATCATTTAAGTATACATTTTAATGGGTCTATCTCTTCTTATTCTGGTACTTACAAACATCGGATCAAAGTTATAATTCCATTTCATGCTCATGAAAGGTATAAAAATCGGAACTTTAGCAACGATCCGAATAAATAAATCTACATATTTTGCGTCAGTTTCCAGGGCAGTTAAAAAAATGCGTATAAATTTCGTCACGAAATTGATATCATAAATTTTGTGTTTCTATGTAGGTCAGTTTTCGTCACTCGAAATATTTACCTCAAGGAGGTGTTCTATTATCTATTTGATATATACTTACAGCTATGAAATAATCCAAAATAAACAATTTAATATATTAATAAACAAAAAAAAAATAATTCAACAGATTTTTTTTTCTTTTTTAAGCTAAATTATAAAATTTAAATATTATAAAAAAATCGATATTCTTTATTTAAAATTAAGTTCTTTATTTAAAATTAAATAAAGAATAATTTATTTATTATTTAAAGTTAAATAAATGCCGTAAAGCGGGAAAGAATAAGCGTTACTTTTAAAATTTTATTATAATAAAATAAAAAATTCATCAATATATAAAAATTAAATTAAATACATTTATGTTGTTAAAAGCGTTTGTAGCAAAGCATACAAAATACACAAAAAAAATTAAATTCAAATATTCATTATTATTATTCATCAAATAACTAAAATTTTAAAACTTTATAGCTTGGCAATAATATTTTATGTACTTGCTACGTAGCTATGCACAAAAATAAGTAGGCAAACGTACCTGGGCATATTCTGTGAGATAAAACTCATTCGGTTATCACAAGAGTGAAGGCGATGAAAGAAAATTGATCAAAATTAATTAAATTAAAAATAGCTATGAACACTTTTCGATAGGCAAGTTATCATAGGTATATTTGTTTGTAAATTATATTTGATAAAAAATATGTCTCATCGAGTTATCAGATCGGTGAAGGTCGATCTCCCACGGTCTCCTCTACTATCACAAAAAAATTAATAATTAAAAATTAAAAAAAAATATAAAAATTGTATGCATGACCGCTTGCCACAAAAGAGGCCACTTGGCTATTTCTTCTCATACCTTATGGCCCACAAGGATATGTAAACAGTAAGGGTTGCCAGATTTTTAAACGGAGAAAGAATACATTTATATTTTCGATAGAAAAAATGCAGTACATGACATAAAAAGGGAGTACAATTTTTTTTTTATTTTTTTGTGCAATTTATTGTTACAAATTACCATTAATTAGGTACAAACAAACAAAGATATCTTAGAAATCTTTTTCAAAGCAACAATAAATGTGAAAAATAAATAACTATATGGTTTGGCTTTCCAATAGGGAAGATTGTTAAAGAGATGGTGATCGAAGGGGGAGTGGACGTGGCACCTTTTCCGACCTTTTTGGAGAGGGCATGAACCGCCATTGACCAAAATGTTACTCCCGACCACCTAGGGCCTCTACGGGACCCCTTAGAAAAATTGCCAAAAGTCACACTTTTCACTTGCGTCCACAGTAATTTTGCGTAGAATTCGGTTCTCAATGGCCGCCCTCATAGGAATGTTTCCCCAACTAAAAAACTAAAAACTACAAAAGAATTCCCTCTTCCTGAATGTATGACCATTTTTTTAATTTAAGCCTTATAATTAATTTAATATTTTTCTGATTTTTTTCACTATCACACTTAACTTTGCTTACTAAGTAGTGTTTGCCACAATATGAATGGCAAAGTACAGCGCGCAAAATAAAAACTCTCGCACAGGTTTTTTGAAAATTAAAAGGGTTCTTTATAGATTTTGTTTTTTTTTTTGTTAACTTTGTAAATATCTTACTTTAATTTTATTAATTGGTTTTATAATTTTAGGTGTATTTTTTCTTAGATTTTTTATAAAAAAAAGAAAAAAAACCTGTATAGGGTTGGTCTAATGAATGCCCTCCTAGTCACCATTTTCAGTCTTTTCGATTGCTGAGTAAGAGGCTTTATGTTGGACAAAAGACGGAGTATAAAGGACCCAAATGGGGGAAATTAGCCCATGGTTACAGAAGATATGTAATAAAGTAACCGACGAAGACTTGCGCTTTTCTCCGAAAGTGTTTACAGCCGGTAAACCCAAATGAAGGTTGAAATTTAAAAACAAATTAATAAAATTGAAGTAAAATCTGTGGATAATTAACAATAAACTACTTTTTCGCAAAATCTATAAAGGCCCCTTTTACTTTTAAAAAAAAAAAACAGTGCAACAGATATTAATTTACACCCTGTATATGATAAAATATTAATAGCTGGAAAAGGAGTACAAAAGAAGTACGAAACTAAAAAAGGAGTACATTTCCAGATATTTTTTTTTGGGAGTACAAGGGATTAAATTGCAATAAAAAGGAGTACGTTTACTCCCAAAAGCAGTACGTCTGGCAACCCTATAAACAGTGCATACGAACTAAGCATATTTAAGACTCTAAAGGAAGTGTCACACGATTGGGCGTTTGCGCAAAATTTTTCCCAACCGTGGAAATGTACAAATATTTTTCTTTATCCTAACCACGACAAATTATTAGTACAAAAAAATTGTAGTCCCAAGTTTTTCATTTTATAACAATAGCCCAATAAAAAATAATGTACTAAAGTGTATGTATGTACAAATGTACCAATCGTGTGACAAGGCCCTAAGGAAATCGCATGCGTTATCAAAACGACGGAATTTGAATATTTTAATCTTTTTTATTTGCAGCTAACCAACTTTCAAAATTAAGCCAACATAGGAAATAATCTAATTTGTTCTGTTTGACCAATATTTACCTATTAGCTTGTGATGGTTAAAGGAAACGCGCCTAATATGTGCTTTTTTTATGTACATTAGACTGCATCACCAAAAAAAGTTGCGGTGTTTCCGCCGGGATTACAAAATTTTTTTATATTTAAAGACGTCCGCCAAATATTTCGGAAAAATATTAAGATTTACGTGAGCTGGACCGATTTGAAAATACCTCCAAAAATGGAGTTTTTTATAAATAACAATAGTTTCTTAAAGAACTTTTTGAAAAAATCCTCTCAGATGACAAAACAGATTTAGCTTAAAAAATCTGCATGAAAATATTTAAAAATCTTTTCAACGGAATCGTAATAATGAGATTTTGGATGCTGTTTTTTTTTAACTTTTTTCAAAGATTGAGTTACGAAAAACTTGAATAACTGGGCCAAAACTTTTCTGATTTAGACTTAAGGGATCTCAGTAGAAAAGTTTTTTTACACTCTTTTCCTTCCTGTGCAAAAAAAGTCATTCGTGTCCCAATTTTTTTTTTCAAATACCAAAACATCTTAACTCAACTTCGAATGACGCTCGTTCATTGTACCTTTCTCTTTCATCCTTCGAATGAGTTTATTAGCAAATAAATAAAAAGGGCGAAAAAATACCTTTCCAATGATACCTCAAAAGTCTAAATCGGAGTAGTTTAGGTTCAGTTATTCAAGTCTTTCTTATACCAATGTTTGAAAAAAGTTAAAAACAGCATCAAAAATATCATTATTACGATTCCGTGGAAAATGTGTTTAAATTTTTTTTTATGTTTTTATGCAAACTTTTTAAGCGTAAACCGTTTAGTCATTTGAGGGGATTTTTTCAAAAAAGTCTGTAAGAAACTATTTTTATTCATAAAAAACTCCACTTTTGGAGGTATTTTCAAATCGGTTCAACTCACGTAAATCTTAATATTTGGGAATATTTTGGTGGACGTGTTAAAATATAATAGATTTTATAATTCCAATAGAAACACAGTACCGTTTTTTTTTGTACATGCATACATATATGCACAGTCGTGGTTTCAATTTGTATTGCGAATGAAAAAAGTAATAAAATAAAATATAAAAAAGGGTATAAAAAAAAATGTTTATCAAGTGCATGATGTGTGTGCTAGATAACATACAATCAGGCGCAAAATTTAAACAAATTGTTTGGCTTAAAGTATAGGGTGAGATAATACTTAAAGTATGCAACGAAAATCATTTACTTCCGTTTACTTTTATAACGCTAGGCGCACATTGCATCCGATAGGCCGACCGATTTCGGCTGAACATTTTGACCTTCAGAACTGATGCGCACACTTAATCAGATTATTTGCCGACCGTATTTGTACACGATTGCAATGGGGTATAGTCGTTGCGCTAGGTATGCGGATACAGTTGTATGGCTATACTCAATCCCGACTCTTGCGTCCTCGTTCGCGCACTCTGGGCAACGTGAGCAACCCATTTGCGAGATGCGGTAACTAATACCAGTGGAGCCTTCGGTCGCGGCAGAAAGAGAGGGAGCTTCGGTGGGGCCACTTCGACTTATTCGGTTTAAGGGCTCACTGAAGTCTGCAGCGTCTGTTCACCAGTAGGTGCGGCTGCAAGCGGGTGTCTACTTGGAGCAAGCCGCTCGCTATATAAACGTGTATTTGGTTGCGAAACCACCTTAGTTCCAGCAATGGGTTGTGCGCTGGGTTTGGGACCCGCCACGTAAAAACCACTTCCAGTGAAGAAGCAAGACAAAGCCTCGGATGAGACCTTCCTTATGATGACAACCACGGCAAACGTTTAAAGCACTACGATTTGAGGGCATGCACCTGGGATGTCCGGACCCCTAATGGGGAAGGTGCCTCTGCCCGGCTGGTTGATGTCTTCGTAACGACAAAAGCTGACATCACCGCCATCCAAGAAATGCGTTGGACGCTCAACATCTCGCTCATCTGCGCCCATGCCCCGATGGAAGAGAAGGATGAGGCATCCAAGGATCTCTTCTATGAGCGCTTGGAGCGCACGTACGAGCGCTGCCCCCGTCATGATATCAAAATCGTTCTTGGCGACTTCAATGCCAGGGTAGGCAAGGAAGAAATCTTTGGAACCACCGTTGGAAAATTCAGCCTCCATGACGAAACGTCGGACAACGGATTGAGGCTGATCGACTTCGCCGGGGCCCGAAACATGGTAGTATGCAGTACTAGGTTCAAGCATAAAAAGATCCATCAGGCTACGTGCCTGTCTCCGGATCGAAAAATGAGAAACCAAATCGATCATGTTGTGATAGACGGAAGTCAGGCTTCCAGTGTTTTAGACGTACGCACACTCCGAGGCCCAAACATCGACTCGGACCACTATCTTGTTGCAGCCAAGGTACGCACCCGCCTCTTTGCAGCAAAAAATGTGCGCCCAAATATGCAAGGAAAGCTTAACGTCGAAAAGCTGCACACAACAGACAGCCAGCGCTTTCGCTACTCGACTCTCACACCTGCTCTCAGAGAGCACTCTTCAACAAACCGACATATGCGAGCAGTGGAACCACATTTCCCGCTCATTAAGGGTACTTAAGAAGTACTCGGATTTCAGCGAGCCCGAAAGAACAAATGGTACGATGAGGAGTGTCAGGAAGCTGCAGAGAAAAAAGATGCCGCCTACAGGGCCACCTTCGATCTTGCGCAACGCGCTATGTGGGACCGCTATTGGGATCTGAAGAGGGAAGCGAGACGTATTTGCCGCAATAAGAAGAGAGAGGCCGAAAGACGTGAGTGCGAAGAGCTTGAAATGCTGGCCGACAGGAAGAATGCCCGAAAATTTTACCAGAGAGTTAGGCGACTTGCGGAAGGTTTCAAGACCAGGGCGTACTCCTGTAAGAACAACAAATGCGACCTAGTAACCTATGTCCAGAGCGTACTTAAATTATGGAGGGAACACTTTTCCGCCCTACTAAATGGTAGCACGGAAAGTTGTGGAGAAGGAGAACCCGAGCCCGCAGTCGATGATGACGGAGTCGACGTTCCACCGCCTGACTATGACGAAGTACGAATAGCAATAACTCGGCTGAAAAACAACAAAGCTGCTGGAGCTGACAGCCTGCCAGCTAAGCTGTTCAAGTACGGCGGCGAGTAGTTGATAAGGTGCATGCATCAACTCTTGTGCAGAATATGGTCAGATGAACGCATGACCGACGACTGGAAGTTAAGTGTGCTCTGCCCAATCCACAAGAAAGGTGACCCTGCCATTCGCGCCAACTACCGCGGGATCAACATTCTAAGCATAGCCCTGCAGTGAAACCTCAAACTAGTCCGGAAAGATACTAGTTTACAACTAGAATTTCCTGACTGAAACCGAGCTAGCTCGAAAATGACCAGACTTGTACGAAGTACAAAACGATTTATTCGTGCCCTGTTTTATTTGACTTCGACAGTTTAATATAATAAAGTACACCAAATATTATAACTTTTATTTGGGTATATTGTAAACCGTTAAAGCGAGTACATATTCAATTATACCTGACCTGTTAAATAATGATTATTAATTAAAGCATGTTTTTTTTCGATAACCGTTTAATGATTAAATTGAAATATTAGCACCTTTTTAATGGTTAAAAATTAAATACAAGTTGTTAATTAATCCATTAATTTTAATTGCATGATTATTTTGTTTTTTTTTGATCATTATGAATTCTTTTTGACTTTTTTTAATTACACGATTAATTAATTTGATTAATTTCCAGTATCAATCAACTGGCCAAAGTACATACAGA
>NW_023458569.1:4470395-4481886 GCF_013731165.1 Rhagoletis pomonella | reverse complement strand
ATTTGATTAATTTCCAGTATCAATCAACTGGCCAAAGTACATACAGACAAAAATTAAGAATGTTTAATAACTGCTTGAATTATTTATTTATTTTATTCTTATCTCAACTTTATTCAAATCTCAACTCTAAACATTAATTATTACTTTTATAATATTTTAAAAAGAAAAGATTGAAATGTGCAAAGTTAATGAATTTAATTTATTTTAGTGAACACTTTTATTTTTATTTTAGTTCTTATTATTAGTTATTTATTGATGGAGAGTGTTCGTTTTATTTTTAACTAAAATGTTTTCTTTTCCATATTCAACATTATTAAAAAAGATAAAAATATAGTATTTATTGTACCTGAAAGCTTTTACTTTAATATCATTTAATGGAAATTGCATTTAAATTTATGTCCGATAGTTTGAAATATATATGTATTTATTTTTCCTATTAATTAATACTCAAAAAATTTAACATGTGTAATGTATAAAGTGTTCTTGATCACAAGTTTTTTTTGTATATTCATGAATTAATTTTATTTTTTGACTTCCAAAGTAGTGGTTTTGGTTCATAATTGGACTAGTATTTTTCTGTATATTTTGAACTAGTACAAGACTGGTATATTTCTGACCGAAATCTGACAATTGCCATCTCGTAGGACATCCCCATGTTAAAAATACCAGTTGACTGTATGGAAAAAAGACAGTTGGCTGACTAGTTGGGCATGCTGTTCGTACTAGTTATGAGGTAGTTTAAAACTAGTACATTTGACTACAGGGAGGTTACAAGGTCTTATCGAGCGTATTGTGTGAAAGACTGAAGCCCACCGTCAATGAACTGATTCGGCCTTATCAGTGTGGCTTTAGACCTGGAAAATCCACCATAGACCAGGTATTCAAAATACGCCAAATCTTGGAAAAGACCCGCGAGAAAAGGATCGACACTCACCGCCTATTTGTCGACTTTAAAGCCGCTTTCGACAGCACTAAAAGGAGTTGCCTATACGCCGCTATGTCTGAATTTGGCATCCCCTCAAAACTCATACGGCTGTGTAAAATGACGTTGAGCAATACCACCAGCTCCGTCAGAATTGGGAAAGACCTCTCCGAGCCGTTCGCCACAAAACGAGGTTTCAGATAGGGCGACTCCCTTTCATGTGACTTCTTCAATCTGATGTTGGAGAAGATAATAAGAGCTGCAGAACTAAACCACTCAGGAACAATTTACTACAAGAACGTGCAATTGCTGGCTTATGTCGATGACATCGACATCATCGGTAAAAAAAACCGCGAAGTCTGTTCTGCCTTTTTCAAGTTGGATAGGGAAGCAAAGCGAATGGGTTTGGTGGTAAACGAGGACAAGACGAAGTATCTCCTGTCATCAAACAAACAGTCAGCACATTCGCGCCTTGGCACCCACGTCACTGTTGACAGTTACAATTTCGAGAAAGTAGAGAATTTCGTTTACTTGGGAACCAGCATTAACACCGATAATATTGTTAGCATTGAAATCCAACGTAGAAACACTCTTGCCAACAAGTGCTACTTTGGACTGAGTAGGCAATTCAGGAGTAAAGTCCTCTCACGACGTACGAAAACCACGCTCTATAAGTCACTCATCATGCCCGTGCTGGTATATGGCGCAGAAGCATGGACAATGACAACATCCGATGAGGTGGCTCTTGGAGTGTTTGTTTACGCGTTGGCGACGGCGAGTACCGCAGACGATGGAACGATGAGCTGTATGAGCTTTACAAAGACACGGACATAGCGCAGCGAATTAAAATACAGCGGCTCCGCTGGCTTGGCCATGTCATTCGAATGGACACCGACGCTCCAGCTCTGAAAGTATTGAACTCGGAACCCGCTGGTGGTAGCAGAGGAAGAGGGAGGCCACCGCTTGTTTCGAATTGGCGTCAGTTGGCACAGAGGAGAAACGACTGGCGTGCTTTGCTGAACTCGGCCAAAATCGCTTAGGCGGTTACAGCACCAAATACTACTTTTAAGAATCTACTTGTAAGGCTCTTGTCATAAGGTCTTTGTATGTAACTATCATATAGTCTGTAAACATTCTTTTTGTTTTTGATTAATAATAAATAAATAAAAAAAAATAAGTTAATTTTTCGCAGTCCATTTTGGTACTTTTCACCTGACATCGGACTAGAAAAACAAACATGTTTGAATTTATCGTCACTGACGGACGTCAACGGCCGATGTCGGTTCGCTTATCGGTTTATGTGTGAGAGCGCTCATATCATCACAAGTGTTTATTCATATCGCCCGCATATAGCCGATATCGGCCGATGCCGGCTGCAGTGTGCGCGTAGCGTATGAGTGGAGCCTACAAGAAGTAAATATGATTGCGACACCATTGCGATAGTGATAGAGAGTGCCGACTGCCTTTCGGATCGCATTTGCTTTTCGTATCGCATTACAGAGTTACCCCCCTGGTATTCTGGCCTTTTTTATTATACGTGACAAACTTTACTTCTGCTCGACACACAGTGGTAGATTTAGAAAAAATTTTCCCACCAAACTCTATAACTTGAAGACTAATAAATCAAGAAAGCTGAAACTTTTTAAAAACACATATACGATAACTCGAGAAAAAATTTAGATACATATATCAACGAAACTTGGTAAGCGGACGGATGGTACTCAAAATGGACAAAAAGCACACGTAGCTGCCATATACCGGTAGTTTGCAAAAATAAAAAAACTGCGATATTTTTTAGACTACTGGAAGTGATTCGCCAAATATTGATATTCGCAATAACCTCTTAGCAAGAAAATGGGCGCAGCCTCGCCCAATTAAGATTATATGGATGTGCTTATCTCTGTAACCGCTCTACCAATTTACACCAAAATTCGTACAGTTGATAACTTTGATCCAACATATGTAGTAAAGGGTTTACGATTATTGAAATTGGACAATAAACACGTCCACATCCCATAAAAACACAAAAACTCGAAAACTGCGATAAATCAGTAACTACTTAAGCTAATTCACTCAAACTCAATGCTTGCAATAATATCTTATTATTAAATATTTTTGGAAAATGGGCGTGACACTGGCCACTTATGACTAAATATATAGTACATATGTGTAACTCGGTAACCGATTTATCAATTTATACGAAACTAAGTACAATTATTGCCATTTATGTATGTATTGATATCCTCGAATTTGGACTTTAATTAGGGGTCTACCCTTATATCGGCAAATTTCAGAAAGACGAATACTCCGATATTTCTATAACTAGCAACGCTAATTTACTTAAAATTAGTACTTGCAACAACCTCTTAACAAGAAATAAGATTATTAAATATTTCCAAAACTTGGTGGCGATATCATTTATTGCTTCATTTGTTGTAACTTCAATAGTTACTGATTTATCTCAGTTTTCGTATTTCTGTAAATTTCCATTGAGAGGTGGGTGTGGTCATTGTCCGATTTCAAAACTTTTCAAGAGGTTTCTTAGTGAGACTCTGAGCACTGTTCATACCGAGTTTGGTGGGGACTGGTAAATCAGCTACTGAGATACAGCATTTCATCAGGAGTGGGTGGTGGCCACCCCCATTTTCAAAAAACTTTATAATTCTCTAATTTTATGCCAAAATTTTACTACAAATTATAAGTTTCAACTGCATGGATCCATTTTTTCGGAAGGATTGTAGTTTTAGCTTTTTTCGAAAATACCCTTATATGAGGGCGTGGTTATTGTCAGTTTTCACCCATTTTCAATACCAACCTACTTGGATAAAAGGAAACCTTCGTACCAAATTTAGTTGAGATAACTCAATTTTTATTTGATGTAACGTGTACACAAACGGCCACAAATACTGCATGGCTTAATAGTTTTTTTTTTCATTCTGATCATTTTGGTACATACTACCCTGTCCACTTTTAACTAACGAAAAATTGGGCAGGGCCAAACAACCGTTATGCGAATAAAGTTAATATACCCTTCTGCACAAATGCGCTCGGGTATAAAAATTTTAAAACACGAAAAAAGGGCAAATTTCAGGTAAGATTTTTCTTTTGTATCAGGAAGGGGACACTTCAGAGTGGCGGTTTTGCTAAATTTGGGGCCCGTTCTTCAAAGATGCAGCCTAAAAGGTATTGCCGTTTTACTTTTAATACAAAGCAAACTGTAAAAGGCAATATGTATAAGTAATCAACATAATAATTGTGGCCTTTATGTTGTCACACATCGACTCGCACATAAACAAATCTCACGAGTTGTTACATTTTGAACGTGTTTTTGTTTGTTTTTGTGCATTGCAGTTATGAATCGCAAGAAGTTATTGATCGAATAACATAAGAGATATTTCAATAAAGCAATCATTTTGATTTTAAGTCAATTTATCATTGCACCATGATAAGTACGGCTAAATATTTCCTGAATGGCACCCAGTTCTTTATATAAAAACACTAAAATAAGATAATTACCAATGTCTGTTTCTTGCTTAAGGAATTTCAATGATTTTCTTGTTTTTATATTTTCGTGAAATAAGACTCTTAGAAAAAAAGGATTTTTTATTTAAATAGTTTCTTTCTCCAAAAGTGTTCAAATTAGAACTAATCGCGCAGTCCTTCAAAATTATTCAGTATTCAAAATTATAATTAATCATAAAGTTAATAACTCAATTATTCGATTAATTTGAAATTATGATTACTCAAAAGCTCAGTTACTCGAGTAATCAAGATTTTAATTAACCAAAAATAAAAATTTTTGAGTGATTTGCTTTATGATTAATCAACATTATGAGTAAAATGAGTAATCAATATTGCAAAGTACTATTTACATATAAAGCAGTTGAAGTTCCTTGATACTTTGAAAACAACGTTTCTGTTTTCAAAAATTAAAATTAAATATTTTTTTTATATCGATGGCTGAGTGGAAGATCGACCTATCTCGGCAGCCAGTTCAAATACGCCCTATCTTAGAAAACTTTTAAAGAACGCCCTACTTCAGGTTTTTATTGAAAAACGCCCTATTTCAGAATTTTATTGAAAAACTCTCTATCTCAGAATTTGGTTGAATAACGCCTTATCTCAAACGAAAATACATTGAAAATAAGCTGAGATAGTGCGTTCTTCAACCAAATTCTGAGATAGGGCATTTTTCAATCAAATTCTGAAGTAGGGCGTTTTTGAAAAGTTTTCTGATATAGAGCGTTGTTGAAAAATTTTCTGAGATAGGGTGTTTTCGAACTGGCTGCCGAGATAGGTCGATCTTGCACTCAGCCATCGATATACAGAATATAAAAAAGCAAATAAGCATTTTCCAAAGCAAACTCTTTTAACGAGCAAAATTAATTTTTTTTAGTAATCATATTTGAAGTAACTGGATTTGTCATCGTTTTGAGTAATCAAAATCTTGATTACTCGAGTACCAACTTTTTCGAGTAATCGAATAATCGCAACTGGCATATATGGGAAATTGTTTCCGAAGAAAGATTAAACAATAATTTTGATTCTCATATAAAAATTTAAGATTATCGTTAATTTCTTCACGATGCAATTATCGGATCTAAACGGAGGTACCACCTTTCCGATGAAAAAATAGTTATCGATCGGTTAACGTGGTCAAAAGTTATGCGGTAACATACATAAAAAAAAAATATTCCGACGAACTGGTAACCTCCTCCTTTTTTTGAAGTCGGTTAAAAAGCCTTCCTCCCAAGAAAAACCATGACAAGAAACCATGAAAAATGTCACGAAGAAGGTGGAAAAAGCTTCAACATTAGCTTATGTGATATTCAAAGTGATATGGAAATGTTTCAAAAGCATGCATTTAATGTTAAAAATCAATACAATGCTTATCGGTTAGTATGCTTTTTTCTAACAGTTTCTAAACTTATATAATCCTTTAACTTACTTTTAAAAAAGCGACATTCTGGAAAATATTTTACAAAATGCAAATATAAGGAAAAATTATAATTTTTGAAGAGCCTGAAAGCAGTTTCGTATTCTGCACAAAGGATAAATTTACCAATCTTAAAAAAAAATATGAAAAATACTTGCCATGTACACTTTGTTTGGTAATTAATCATATAATCATATAAACATTTTAGAATGAATTTCGATGATGCCAATAAATATTATAAAAATGGAATTTTAGTTTCTCAAATCATAGCCAACTTTTACTCAATGTAATTTTTTTCATCTGGTGACACACTAGATTCGTTCGTTTTGGCAAGAATAAAATTTTCAACGTTTAATTTTTAAGTGTCTACAATTACTAATATTAAGAAAATCTTAAAAATTCAAAAATTACAAGATAGCTGCAACAGATATTCTGCATGCTGCAATTTTCTTTCATTTCGTGGTGCACTTTTGAAATACGGTTGCCAGACGTACTGATTTTGTCAGTACAGTACTGATTTTTCAACTCTTGTACTAATTTTATTCATTTCTTCAATCAGTACGCTAATGCCCTGATTTTTCAAAATTTGTACTGATTTGTACTGAATTTTCAATTAAAAAAAAATACTTTATGATTTTATTAAGGTTTTTACATAACGTTGTAACTTCCTTAAACTGCACTGTAAAAAGTAAGAAGATAATTTAATTATAGTTGACATGTTTCAGATAATGTTTGATATGCCCTAGAAATTAATACAAAAAAAAAGATCAATCGGTTTATGGGCATATCCCCGGGTCGCTACGTACCAGTTGCGATAATATGATGGAGGTTAAATTATTTGAAAAGAAGGCTGACATTTTTTTGTCGAGTGTTGCTAGTTATCTCGAAAATAACTTTCAGTTTAATAACAACAAATTTGAATATTCGAATGGCGTTTGCCTATAACTTACAATTCTATTTTCACAATTACTGACATTGTAAAAAAGTTTTGCATACAATACATAGAGTTAGATACTCTTTTTACCGAATTCTTATTCTTTCAAAGTTTTTGCGTAGCTGAATGAATTAATTTAAGCCATGAGGAATTATAGATGATGTCCTTAAATAGTGATACTTTTCCACAGTTAAAAAAACTATGTAATTTTGTTTTTTGTTCATAGCCACACTCAAACGAAGCAACTGAGAGGATCTTAAGTATAAAGTTCACTTCCAGGGCAAAAAGAGACACCGGCTTCTAATTAAAAATTTTTAAAATGGACTTCAAATTAAAAGAAATTTTAAAATGAAATACATATACAGAATTCTTTGACTATTTAAACACTGAAGACGGAAATTATCTCATTATTGCTCTTAACAAATGTTATAAATATTAGATATTGTGTACAATGATGTGTACGCTCATGTTAAAATTAATAACACTTTTCTTATGAACTACATTTTATTTATAGATATACCAAAATATTGTGAAAAACAACTACTCTGGCGTTTTAAAGTATTATCTGATACTTACATTCATAATTTTGCTTTGAATAAAAATGTGCTGAAAAGTACTGATTTTTTTAGCATGAAAAAGTCTAACGTACTGATTTCGCGCATAAAAAATCTGGCAACCCTATCTTTAAACTACACAGATATATTGTGTTTGATGCGAACTTCCATTGCCTCTAATAGGCGGCATACACGGAGCGTATGATTCGCGAGTCGGTTTGGATGGGTTAGTGAAAATAAATATATCCGAGTGAATCAACTGTGTGTAGGCGAAAGGCGAGTCGGACGCACCGTCTATGGTGCCTAGAATATGAACATTCTATTTGAAGACTTTTCAAAGGTATTAAACAAAGCAATTATGATTTTTTCGAGTGACAATGAAAAAAATTAGTAATTTCGTTACTTTTTCGCTTAAAAAACATTTTACGTCTAAAATTGTTCAAATACTTGATTTTTTTTGTGCTTGTTTCTGGAACTCCACTGATTGCAATAAATGCAAGAAGAACGCTTTAGCGTTTTTTTCGGGCGAGAGAAGGGAGTGACACTTAAAAAAAACTCGAGAGATTTGCTCATATGTATATAGTACATATCTAAGAGTATTTAAGTCGAGTATGTACTTACATAACTGATTAACTCGTATTCCTAAATACATATATTTGCTAAGTTGTATTACCAACTCATTTCCCGGTTTTTACCTTTTTCGACTGGGTACGTCTTATTGTTTGAACACGTGCACGTGTTTTGGGGGTTATATGCATGTATGTGTAGAGTGTCCGTGTGTATTTGTATATGAATGTATCCAACAGATAGTAAACTGATAAGAATCCAAGTTGGAGTCAATATACTCCTACAGAGGTATAATAATATGTATTCACGTCTTCTGACGTGCTGGCAGTCAGCCCGGCTGTAAGGCTGCTTAGTCGGCTGATCGTTTGTTTGCTCGCTGATTCGGCCATGGTGTATTGGTTAACGCGGCGTTTGGCAAGTCAGACTGCATACAGTAGGCAGGAAGTCCAACACTGTCAGGCGTGAATATAGACAATTATATACATACATATATACATACATACATTTATGTATGTACACTTTTGGCATTCGTGGCGGGCTAGTGAGTCGTTTGGAAGATATTTAAAAGTAATTTTAATGTAATATGCAATTTCGAAAGCGGTACATCTCGCATAATTTGACAAATACATGTTTTCATATCATATTTAAATGCTTCTCTGTATTTACTAAAATTTAAATGTGAAATAATTTCGAAACGGTGCCAACCCGAGGAGTAATAATTAAATAGTTTTTTTTTCCGAAATACTTCAGATTTTCAGACATGTGCCTTTTTCGAAATTGCATAATCAATTGCTTATGAATTATGATGTTTAGAAAGGCTAAAATTACATGAACTGTTGCTCTCTTGAGTGCACCGTCGAAAACTGAATTTTCATAACATTTTTCAAAAGTACCATTGACCAAACTGCCATAAGTTCAAGTTAAAAACCTTACTATGACTTGAAATACGCACCAAGTTATTCTAACAAAACAATACTGAAATACGATATGATACAGCTCACAAAAAAAAATGTGCATCGATAACTTAAAGCTGTGATACACAATGGCTAGAGGCGTCGCCTGTGGGTATTCTTTCATATATGTATGTATGTGCCATTTTTACTGTTATATATTTTTTGTCTACTCGGTTATTCCATGGGGAATTCATGCTTGATTCAAATTTAAAAAATTAAATTACTACACCATTTTAATTAATTAGTGTGTAGTCCAGTTTTGTTTTGTAGAAGTTTCCTTAGTATACACTTCAGCTTTTACACATTGATTCATAAAACGTAGCAAAGTGGCGTTGGAGATAAAGAAAATTTTTTACAATTATATTTCCATGCAGGCTTAACTGATATACTTTTTCTTGAAGCATTCGAAGACAATAAAAAATAAAAAAACATGTGTCCCGCGACTTTGACTTTGCAATGATTGTCAGCTCAAATAATACGGCAATGTAGCAATTTTGTCGCAAGAAAGTTTGCATACAAAAATAATCAATTGTTTCGCAAGGTGGCAAATTTTGCAACAAATGCGACATTTGCAACAACTTTGCGACGTTTCATGTATCCCACTAATAGTAGTGTGACATTTTGACCAGTTTTGACTATTCTTCTTTACATCGAATAATTTTTATAAATTTTCTATAATGGGCCTTATTTTAATTTTTAAGTGATTTTAATTTTCACTTTTCGAATCTATGAGTAATATATGACTGTTTGTTATATACTGGCTAAATTTCTATAATTTATATATATATATATATAGTGCCTACTTTGCCATCAATGTATTACATGATACGAGACTCAGCATCCAGCTGATCAGAGCATCCCATGATTTTGTGCTCTAATTTGGCAGCACTAACACACCATGGGGAGCTTATCAAAATGTTGAGATTCCAGTCGCTACGCGAAAAGGCTCCATTTTCTATCATTTTAGTTTTGTGTTTACAAAAAATGCTACAAGACTGCGTTTATTATGTAAAAAAAAGTTTTTAATCGCGACCAAAGAATTTTATAACGCTAAAACATAGAGAAAATATTTAAATTTTATAAGTTTTGCGTCTTTCGTCTAACCAAAACTGACACCATAAATTCATCAATAAATGCCCGTACTTAGTACTATTTTTTCCCAAATTCACATTGGCAGTTTATTATACTAAAATTTAATAGGCCATAAAAAGTGTGAAATTTTGTTGAATTTTCATAGTTTTTGTACAAAGTTTGAAATTTGAACATGCTTGTTTTTATTAGATAATGGGCAATACTTTTATAAAAAAACGTGTTAAAATGTCACGTCGCTATCTATTTTTTCACCACTGTGTGCTCGAGTTAAATTAATGAGCTTGCACCTAGTATTTTCAGACCGTCTGAATTCGGATTTTTATGGACGGGTGAGAGAAGGGAGTGGAGTTTTAGCGCATCAATCTCAAACCGGGAAAATTACGGTATTATTTCGGTCTGATATTTTATTGCTACCAGAACCAATGTGTACACATAGCTCGAAACCAGTTTTATCACCTGAAAAGCCCAGTGTGTTTCGCAAAAGTCTGAAAAGACAAGTATGTATAGGCTCAATATTGAAATCCATAATCCATCAACCGATCATTTTGTATATTCATTAAAAGATAATTTGTCATCCGTCTGAAATAAAAAAATTTTAAATCAGAAGGATAAAATAGTATTGTGTTGTTAATTCAAAAGTAAATAATTGTAGTTCAATGACGAAGGGGGGATCTATCCCCCCAAATCCCCACCCCTGGCTACGCCACTGCATCGATGTTCCGATACATCGGAGAAATCAACATCGATGCTAAAATACATCGGCCGAAAAACATCGATACATCGATGGTTTCCGATGTTTTACAATTTGTTAGGCCCTAATCAAATTAGGTGAGATTTCATCGTTTTCAGTCCCAACCAATTCAGTATTCTGTATAGCGGTGGGAGAAATACATATAAATTGATGCATTTCCCAGTATTTTATTAATCTTCCTATATCCTTCCCATAATTACTATACTAAATCCAATTATTCCACTAACTCCAAAGCATACTTTGACTATCCTTTTAAACTAAGTCCAATTAACTCAATACATAACCCTATAATATCACCCGATGATGTTTTAGTTTACCTGAAGTCCTTAAAGCAGTCTTTTATTTATGGTCCTGACCAGATCCCCACTTGTTTTCTTAGAAATTGTGCTGATTATCTCTATGAGCCGTTAACAGCCTTATTTAATTTGTCTCTTAAAGAGGGCGTTTTTCCAACTGTATGGAAGGAATCGTTCATAACCCCCTTACATAAAAGCGGTAGCAGGTCTTCAGTGGAGAACTACCGGGGCATAGCTAAGCTTTCTGCAATTCCTAAATTATTTGAAGCAATTATAACAAATCGGTTGACGCATTCTATCACTTCAAGCATTTCATACAGTCAACATGGATTTTGCAAGGGCAAATCAACTTCTACAAATTTACTTGAATTAACATCCTATATCTCAAAAGCATTTAGTGAGAGCAAAACTGTTGATGTTATATATACTGATTTCAGTAAAGCATTTGACAAAGTGTGCCACTCGTTGCTCATCTATAAACTTGAT
>NW_023458569.1:4468617-4470295 GCF_013731165.1 Rhagoletis pomonella | reverse complement strand
TGTAACGACCCGGCGATATGCCCATAAAACAAATGATCTTTTTGTTGTATTACTTTCTTGGGCATATTAAACATTATCTGAAACATGTCAACTATAATTAAATTATTTTCATCTTACTTTTTACAGTACAGTTTAAGGAAGCTCCAACGTTATGTAAAACCCTTAAGAAAATCCTAAAGTATTTTGCTTGAATTTAAAATTCAGTACAAATCACATTTTGAAAACGGGACATTAGCGTACTGATTTAATAAATAAATAAAATCAGTACAAGAGTTGAAAAATCAGTACTGCACTGATAAAATCAGTACGTCTGGCAACCGTATCTCTTTCGAACTTATCTCCCACTCACAAAAATAACAGGGTTATTTTGTGTAGCCTCCTTGCATACCCATCAATATTGTTAAAATTTTAAGTTCACTGACGATTTGAGTGAAAATTTTTTTCAATTAAATGGTATGTTTTTTCATACCAGTGGCGTACGCTAATGGGACCTACGGCATCTCGTTATGGTTATGCAGCAATACAGCTTTTATGCATAAAGAGCATTCAAATATTAAACAAATTTTAACTGTTAGTTACTTTTCATTAGAGTTATAAAACTATCGATAGTCATCCCATTCGTTGTTTCCGATAGTTTGCATTGCATAGTATTGGATAATTTTAAAATGCGTTGACGAAGCTATTTATATAAACTTTTTAGTTTTGTTTAGTTCCTGAAGAATTAGCTAATTTTTATAAAACGATTTTCAGTAACTTGTCCTTTCTCTTCGATTTTTAAAATATTTTAAACCGATAATATAAAATCCTAAAATTCCAAATCGTAGAAAAACAAACGTAACTTAAACGTCAACGTAATGAAAACTGTATGTATTACAAAAAACTTTCATCAGTCAACTCCGGCTATGCCATAGTATTTTTGCATAGAACTCACTCCAAATTTTAAGCGTGTGCTACACGTATTTGAGTTCTTCAAATCGTTTTGCAAATAGCCGAACCGTACCCCGACTTCTACATGATTATTCATCCATTCAAAGTATCAAAAGGAAATACAAGAATCCCAAAAATTTTACTTATATCAATAGTTTCTTCCATCGACGCAGAATCACTAACACCATAGTAAGGTTCCAAAAAGATATTCAAACTAGTTTTTTTCAAATTCAATTACACCCGATTTACATGATTCAAGTACTTAAAAGCAATTCTGGTTCATTCTCTTCCGTTTTTTCTATTTGCTTTTACATGCTCCAATTTTGTTGAATTCAAGTTTTTGGTTCTTTAAATGGGAAACATCGAAAATGTCAAAAGCAAAACAAGAAACTTGAAACCACTTGACGGTACAGACGCATATGTACTCTTCCCTTTTCTTCTCAACCCCTCTCTTCCACTAGCAAGTAGAATTGAATTCAATTCTTGAACCGTATAATACCCGAAAATAGTTAAAAAAAAAACAGCAATGTGCAAGCAAATCAATGTTGGCAAATTCCCATTTTCAAAAATAAAAAAATGCAATAGTACATAGATATAATATACTTAAACAATATGTATATTTCCTCAAACATTCGATAGTGCAAAAAAGTAGAACCATTCGATAGTATCGATACTTTTACACGATCCATCGATGAAAAGACGCGAATCTTTTGCTTAGTAGTTTTAATTAAAGTGGGCAAACAGTTCAGCC
>NW_023458569.1:4466721-4468517 GCF_013731165.1 Rhagoletis pomonella | reverse complement strand
ATCTCGACACTTAACAAACTCCTGCCTATCGTGACTCGGCACAAAAAATTTAAAATATTGGTTCCGTACGTCATGCGGACTGCGCCCCTCGTGCGAATGGGCGGTTATGGAGGGTAAAAACCGTTGGGATATTATTATTATTATATATAAAATAAAATATCATACTATCGTTAGGTTGTTGAGTCCCAAATTTACAGGGCCTGATTTCGTTGAAATTCTAGAGCCCTCAGAATAAGTAATTTCTATCAAAGGACAATATATTTGTCGCAGACGGGTGGTCAGTCCTTTTTTTAAGTGTTAAGCCTGGTTTTCACTATGTCAAATTCAATGGCATTTGTCGTCAAATAAGTGAAAACTCATTGTCAAATGCACTTAAAAACGGTTTATCGATTGATTTAGATCAGAATAAGTCTTCAGTCGTGTACATGTGCTGCTAAATTGGCTACCTGTCTGTTTTTTGGCTCATAATATAATCGGTAAAGGTATGGGAAAAGAAGATTAAGTTGTGTATAAATATGTTTACAAAATTTGTTGTCAAAATATGACAAAGTGAACACCAGTCTTTGAGCTGGCATCCTCAGCATTCTGGAGTACATTTTTTCGAGGTGCACGTATGTTGTAGGCCTTACCAAGCATACAAGGACTGCATACTAAAAATTTCCAAAACACCCTCAAAATTTGGATTCAGGGGCCAAAAACCCCTTTTTAATAGGTTAAGGCATATATTGCCCCTACCCTTTTCTTCTGTTTATCCTATCAACACAAGTTTGATGTAATTGAAAAGCCGCTGCTTTTAACAGTATACGAATTCTTAATGTATCTTGATAAATGGCAGTGAAACTGTAAAAATAATATCGAAAATTAATTTTTTTTTTAATTTTTAATAACACTTTTCTCGAATAATTTGTTAACCAGTGTGTATGTAAAATTATTTCGAAACAATCTCCTATTAATTCTGTTTTCAACGACATATACGTTTTTTATATCCGCGTAGGCGTTCCTAGGATATTCTACTTTAATCAATTTATACTGTAAAATATTCGTGTAGTACTTAATATGTGCTTATTATGTAAGCAACGACCCAAAATTCATTTAAAGTATATATTATTTTTTTGCAAAAATTGCGAAAATTCGAGTATATTAAAGTGCTACACGTATTAAAAGCTGTGATAAAAAAAAAATAAAATTGCAATAAATTTTGCTATATCTGTGGCTTGTTTGTTGACAAAAAAAAACGATAAATATTTAAAATAATGGCAGTTTGGTTGAAAATTACAAAATTTTGTTCAACAAATCATATATATGAGCCGGTGATATGAGCCAGAGTGTGTTGTTTGTATTGTTCAATAAATCTAAAGTTACCTAAAACAAAAACCGATCAAACTTTGAGTTTCCTTTATTCAGTTCCCATGATATGGCATCCTCAGTTGTACCACAACATAATTGATTGCTACTTCATCACGATCAAATAAAGTGTACAAATACAGTTGAGCAAAAGTGGAACGAAGCTGAAGACTTTTCAACAGATAATGGCGGTGAAGAGTTTCTACCATCTGGGTGCGTTCATCCTAGCGCCATTTGCTTTCTAACGAGGATTTTGATGATCTGGTTCAAGATCTAGGAATAACACAGTGGAATGTAGTGGAAGAGGCTTTAAAAATTACACGGTGTCGAAGTAAAGATCGCTGATGTTTCGACAATTTTTAAAATTGACAAAGACACAAACAACTTGCCTTATTGCGCGGATGTGGCTGAACTGTTTGCCCACTTTAATTAAAACTACTAAGCAAAAGATT
>NW_023458569.1:4452644-4466621 GCF_013731165.1 Rhagoletis pomonella | reverse complement strand
CAACAAAAAGATCATTTGTTTTATGGGCATATCGCCGGGTCGTTACATACCAGTTGCGATAATATCATGGAGCTTAAAGTATTTAAAAAGGCTGACGTTGTTTTGTCGAGTGTTGTTAGTTATCTCGAAAATAACTTTATTTTTAATAGCAACAAATCACATGTGTGAGAAATATAAATGTCTTTATTTTGTATCAGTTTAAAAAGATAATTACAAACTGAATTAACTAACAAGTAATTTTTAGCAAAAAAAAACCGGCTTCAATTCTCATAAAAAAAAATATATATATATATCTCATGATCCACTGATCGGATCTTAACCAGATTAGTAGGGGACCACGTCTGAGACACTACCTTTCCGATGCAAAATTTCCGAAATCGGTTGACGTGGTCCAAAGCTATGCGGTAACATACATAACAAAAAAAAATATATATATATTCCGACGAACTGATAACCTCCTCCTTTTTTGGAAGTCGGTTAAAAACTATGGAACTGAAATTCATTCATATTGTAGTCGCAGTCATTTTTACAAAAAGTAAAAAATAAGAGATCATCTTTACACTTACATATAGTATTTGTACTTATACACATACATATATGTAGTAATATTAGTATGCCACATATGCCATATATATATACAAGTCGGCCAAATTTAGTAAAAAAAAAATTATGTCATGTCTCCGATTCGATTCAAATTTTTTATGGGTTCTATACATGAAATAACCTAACACGTATTCGAAGAATTTTTTTTTTCTTTTTTTCCTCAGAGATATGATCTGTCAAAGTTCGAATTTTTTCGTGATTCTTCCCGCTCATATACTTCTTCAAATCGTTTAATCTCAGGCTCTACTCACAGTAGAGACTTCACCTTAACGTCGTTTTGAAGATAATGAGCGGGCTTTACATTTCTATATGATGGTTATGATTGTCCTAAGGTTAACTTAGCTATTAACAGTTGAACTTTTTTAAGTTGGTTTGCAAAGTGAAGACCATCGTAATCCTTGTTTAATTTTCTATAAAAAAAAACATGTTAAAAAAATTGGAGTTTTTCAAGAACTATTTTTAAAATATTTTTTTATGACGAGGTGTTTTTTTTTTGTGAGAGTCAACAATGAAGTCTCGATGAACAGAACTCGAGATATAAAAATTTGAAATAGTACATGATTAATTAGATACAACCCAGCCCTTTGAAGCGTCCCCTTGTGCTTTATGGTTGTCATAGCAAAGGCTACCTTTAACGGGAAATGTTTTCATACTAATTGGAAACGCATGATTGGAATTTATGGGGATGTAAATCCGACTGGTTCAGGGAGTTCACAAATGCTATAGGATATAATTGTTCGTTGGTCACATATTGCTGAACAGAACCTGAACTCAGGTAAATCGTTTCTTCATCAAATAACAGATTGGAATTAATATGCTCATTCATTTTTATGCAATCATCATTTTTTGGATTTTGATTAGAGTTGCCATTCAGTAAAAACATTATCCTCATTTGCCCGCATATTTGGGATCATGTCATGAGTTTTAACCAGTCGCCATAGAGGTGATCCTTTAACTGAACTTTCAACGATGGCCGTCCTACTGCCATGTCTAACGACAGATAACGCTTCATGGAAGTCTACACAAAACAGAACGATTTTGTCTCCAAAAGGGAAACTATTATTCATTATATCTCCCAAAAGTCGATCTAGTACTACGCTTAGTGCCTCTTCAAAATTATTAATTCCGGTTAAGAGTGCACTTAAATGCCTTTCATTGGCTGAGCGCAATGCAAATTTTGAGTTAATATCTATGGCGTAGGCATGGGTAACACTTCGCTGCGCGGCGCAATTGCGTTAACACCGTAGCCGGAGCTGCCGCGCCAACACCGTATATGGAAAGCGCCAGCGCCAATAACACCAAGCAACACATGAGGCACACACACCATTCGCCTTTACTCTATGGAAATTTACACCTAATTTGTTTTTGCTTTTGAGTGTTGAGAACGCAAATTTAAAGCTTTTACTCAAGAATGATAGAATATCGTGGCATTTACTACATTCCTAGCAATTAAATTCAGCTGGCGGTACAAGCGTTGCTCAGCGTACAAGCGCTCAGCGAAAATTATAGAAATAATAGACATGACACCACTGTATGGTGTACTGCATGTATGGGTATGACGATGGGTACTGTGGTGACACTCAGATGGCGCCGTGTTCAATTCAGTACACTGCGCTATTGCGCTGGGTTAGTGCGCTGACACCACAGGTGGCGCTGGCGTTATTGAGCTAGCGCCAAAAAAATTGCGCAATGACCCATGGCTACTATGGCGCGTATTCATAGTCCAGCAACTAAGTCGAAACTAACAAAGTTGCAACTTAAATTTAAGTACCAACTTAAAATTTACCTCTATTCATAGTCGCATTTCAGACTTCTACTAAGTAGTTTCGACTTAGTTTACGATATAGCAAAACGAGTGTGAAAATGTATCGATTTTTCTTTACGATATTTTGGAAAAATTACATTTTTATTAAATAATGTCAAGTTTGATCATCCGTTTATGTAATTTTTATTTTCATTGCATGATTATGCAAAAGAATAAGGTATCATTTTCTTGTTAATTATGTGAAATAGCCAGAACAACCGCAGTGATGTGAAGTCGATGTTTATCGAAAGCATGCTGCGAAACATACAAATAGTAGATATCTAAATGTTATGCACAAATTTACTTTAAAAGAACTAGCGTGAAACTGACTTATTATTTGAGAATTTATCTAAATTATTCCTATTATAAAATTGTGATGTAGCTTTATTCGAATTGTAATACGCATTTAATTTCATCTTCCGATTAAAATGGATCGATCTTTGTAAATTTTAATTGGAGATTATTCAATATTATCAAAATACCCTCTTACCAACCAACTTAATTTTTACATATTTCGTCTGTTTTCCCTTAATTTGATAAAATACTTCTTCCTAGTTACGATTTAGTTGCAGCTACAGCCGAAACTAAATTTTAAGTTGGTACTTAGCCAGAAAAGTCGAAACTAAGGCGACTATGAATAGCTTAGTTGTGACTTAGAATAGTTTCGACTTAGTTGAGTACTAAATATGACTAGAATATGCGCCTATAAATTTAGTCATTAAAATTTTAAGCGGGTGGCAACCCTATTAAAAAAATTTTATTTTTACACCAAGCAGTGAAGCTTTTCTTCAAAACGGTGTTTCAATCATTCAATTTGATGGAGTATTATGGATACAGTGCTTTCAGCCTTTTAAAACTCATTTTCTTAATAAATTTGAACAACGTGACTATGTACGCGAGCTTCCCCCCTTCAAAATGAGATACCATTCATTAAATTTTATTAAATATCAAAGGAGATATCGTTTGGTAACAGAAAAATACCTTTTAGAAATAAGTATATAGATATTTATTAATTGCTTTACAAAACTGATGCAAAAATGTTGAGTCATGACATATTTTAAAGTTTTTTGGATCGCTGATTACGAATCCAAAGTCCGATTTTCAAATTTCAAAATAGCGGATATGGCGAACGTATTTTTAAAGTTTCCTTGTATTAGCTTGAAACTCGTTACTCGAGGGGTTTTGGGGTCGCTGATTGCGAATCTGAAGTGTGATTTACAATATTCCAAATGGCGCACAGTTTTCCGACTACAAGGAGGCAGGTGGAAATAATAGTAAACATGTGCTCTAATCTAACTTAGAAATAGGGAATTATGAAATCTGGTGAAGATAGAATAATTACCACGCCTTCCACTCTTGTGGGCGGAAACATTAAATTTCATCCGATTTCTATGAAATTTAGTGTGTACTCTCTCTGTAACGTCCAAAACTCATAAAAAATGTTGGCCCAGTCATTAAATGTGATGGAATTGTGGTTAATTTTTGTTTCCTGCTTTCCACTCTCAGAAAACAAAGGTTATAGTTTAAAATTACATAAATGTAAATATTCTATTTTCTCCCAATGTTTGGTGAGACTTTTCCAATGTTCGAAAAATTCTTTTCGCGAAATTATGCAAAAAGAAGCTGAAAATCAAAAATTAAGAAAATCGAAAATTACATATGGGTGTTTCCTGCGTTACGGACGTTCCGTTTGTAGACACTTTTTTCATCATAAAAACTATAGTAGGCACTGAATGAACAAACATTTTTTGTCATGAGTAGTCATCATCAATACCTATCTGAAACCAATAAAAATATTTTCCAAAAATGTTATATGGTAAGTACATAGTAATTGAAAGAACCCGTTCGGACGTTCTCAAAAGCGAACTCGTATCGAAGAGGACTGATTATTCTTGCAAAACTATGTATGAATGGTTGTTAGAATAAGAAACAGCCATAACCATTGCGTCAACTTAAACTACCCAACGGTGTTTAATGGCTGTCAAAGACTGTGCAAAGTTGTTCGGACGTTCCGATTTTTTCCAACGAGATAAGATTTTTTGTTTAAGAATTTAAACGCACTCGTTTTTTAATGCAAATATGAGGTTTTATTGTACATGATACAAAGAACTTAAGGCCTGAGTAGCTAGTGGGTGACAGGTAACAAGATCAACGGAAATAAAGTCAATTAACACTATTTCGCTTACTAGTGCAAAATAAAGTCAACAAAAATTTGGCGCGAGCGCGGTGCCGGACGCTGGCCGCTGCGAAGCTACACAAATTTAATGTTTGAAAGAGCAATAATGTTAATGGATTTTATTTCGATTTTCAAAAGGTAATAATGTCAATTGACTTTATTTCACATCAGTATGCGAAATAGTGTCAATTGGCCTTTTTCCGTTGATCTTGGTATGCTTAGAAAAAATTTTGTTTAGCTATGCCAAAATCCTTAAATTCCTTCTTAAAAAGCTGATATGCTCCGTTTACTGTCCTGCTGCCTGTAAAATTTTTATTAAAGTAGGGTCCTCATTTTCGCATTTCGCCTCCTCATTTTCACTATTGTATTTGTCTAATAATTTTTTCTTAATGCTTTTTCAACTTTTTTTATGGCTTTGTCAAAATTCGAAGAAACTAATCCCAGTTTTTTGTTTTCAATGAATCTTTTTGTGCGCAAGTTAGTCGCATCTTGGTGCTTTTTCGCCATGATATGATCATTTTTAATTTTTCTTTTATAGTTTTTTTTTCTTTCGATCTTTCTTTTTTATATTCTGTTCACTTTTCTACATCTTTCTTCAAATCCCGTCTAAACTTAATTGCTCTCTCAGCCGTGCTTTTAGCGTTCGTTGAAGTCATGTATTCGTACAAGCAGAAGTATGTACTATATCTACGGTGACCATCCGTCCTGTATTATATGGGACAGTCCTCTTTTTTCGTCAATTGTCCCGGTAATTTATTTATTACATACGGGACGCGAAATTTTCTGTATTTCTTTTATATCCCGTATTTGTCCCGTATTCGATATTTTGGCGCCTTAATAGCTCATAAAAATATCTATGAACCAGTTTTTATTTTTAAATCTGGACGCTTGTGATTCGAAACGAGGAGCACATACATATTTAAGTATGTAGACGGTTTCTGAAGTTATAATTTAGCGTATAAAAATTGGGTGCTTGTGAGCAAGGCGAATTTATATAAGGTGGTGTTACTAGCTCAGCTGATTTTGTGTATGTGTTTCGCCGTACGGCTTCTGATATGAAATTGAAAAATTTTGTTTGAATTTCTACACACACTCTTACAGATTTTGACAGTTTATACCGCCAAAGCAAAACAAAATACATGTAAATTTTTGTTTTTGTACTCCTGCTATCACCTTATATTAATTCGCCTTGCTTGTGAGTATGAATCGAAATTAGACGTTAATGATTGTTGTTCAAATTTTTAAAGAAATTTTACTAGTATTTAGCTTTTCAAAGGTTTTTTTCAACGCAATTGACGTTGAATATTCTGTGTGGCGCAAAGCATATTTAACACATATATGTAATACTTCTATATTGATAGTAACGTATCTTCACAATGTATTTTTATTCCGCAATCAAAGGGAGACAGCCTATCAAATAAATGTTTGCTTGTGTTAGTATAAATGTATATTTGTGAGCTATCACAAACAAACAACTGTCAAGTCACTCCAGGAGCGGTTAAAATAAAAAATATTAAAAAAAATAGAAAAATAAAATAACCAAAAATTTTTCCCTGAACGTGATTGCGGCGAGCTTTGTGGTAACCGGCGGATTTGAATAAGCAGCAAGAGATGTATAAGTTACACTTGAGGCGATCACCGTAACCACTATTAGAAGATATACTGAGAGGATCCGTGCCTTCCTTTCCAGCACCTTAGCCAGCATGTAGCGTCTGCCCGTTTTTCCTGATACGGCTAATTTTTAAGTAAATAGTACAACATACCGACGCATACAATACGATTTCTTTTTCTTTACTTTTTTGTTCAAAAGTTCCACACAAATTTTTTTTGCTTTAATTAAAATTTAATTTTGTAAAATATTGATGGTTACTGCACCGCTCCTGATTTTTTATTCTTTTAAAACGTCATTGTGGGTACATTGGCTGGTTGGTTTTCTCGTTCTATTATTATATATCTGCACTCTAATGTTGGCGGATGTACTTTCAACGTACTGCTAATATAGAAGTATTACATATATGATTTAACATGTAGCAGCAGAGCAGCTGATTTTATTTTGTCGAGAATTTCCTCTAAAATTTCAAACTTTGTTTACGTATATGGATTCCAAAACCACCAATGAAATACGCACAGCTTGCTGTTTTTTCTCGGGTACAATTACTTGTCCAATGTGCTGTGGTGTGGAGGCCATTTCCACATTTTGTGAAGGGAGAATATATTCATTAGGCGAAACTACGCAAAAAAAACATTTTGCTGATTGTATGAGGGTTTGTATCTTCAGCATGAGAAACTCCAAATAAGAAGGCTACTATGAGAATGTTGTAAAAGTAAAGAAGTTCTCAAAGATGGAAGGGAAGTGGAACCAGTGTTGCCGATTGTATGTATGTATGTAAACAATTTTTTTAAGGAAAACGTAATCCAAAATACAACCATGCATTTATCTTGTTTTGTTCTACAACCGTGATTTTAGTTATATTAAATTTGTTCTAGAATTGTAACCAAATCGTTAATTTGCACTGTTGACACTGATTTTAAAGAGACCGAAAAATAGCAGAAGGAACTTCCTCAGTCAAGATTATCTGTCAGTTAATAAATGCTAATGTTACACTTAAAAACTGGATCAAAATCTTCAAAAACTTCAAGCCAGTGGAGTTAGATAATTTAAAAGCAGCTGTGTTTTAAAGTGTAATTTAAAATTGTCGCTAACAATTACAAATCCAGTTTTATTAACCCATTTGCAATGTGGGTTCCATTTGGTTTTGAAATGTGTGGTCATATTTATTGTATTTATGTAATTTATGTAATTGTTTCTATTTTTGATTTTGTTAAAAAAAGTATAATAAACAAAAAATTGACGTTTTTTTGGCCGAAATGACGATTTCTTCAGGGTAAAATGACGATTTTTCAGCAAAAGCTTTCGGCAGTGCTGAGTGGAACCCTTCGAAGGTTGGCTTTGCAATTCAGCTCGTTCTGGATGCTATTCACTGCATTGCGCTTGGCCGAAATCCGAGTCTGAAAATAATCCGTTGAATACCACTCGTGCTTCAAAAGTTGTCGGATATTTTCATCATGTTTCCCTGCCTAGGATTGTTTGTAATAAATTTTGCGGGGTAAAAATCCCGTGCACGAAGTACAAAGTTATGGAAAAATATTCTACAATTGTGTGATGTTACAACTGAATATTTATGTGGTGCTTTCACATAAGATCGAAAAGTATCTGCCAAATAAAGATGCTGCTTCAGTGTTAATAAATCTAGGAACATTGAAAAAGTTTATCAAATCCTCTAGCTTTTGTGGAAAAAAGGCAAAATTATTTTTTGTCACGTATTCGGCGTATATTAGGGGTGGGCAAGGCTGAGGCCGAAAATAGCCACATGTACATTCTAAATTCTACAAAGAGCGACAAAAGAAAAAGAAAAATTTTATTCTTAAATAAAAGTATTATTAGAAATGAAAAACATTAATTTTATTATTATTCTAATGCCCGTAAGATAGATTTAATATCTAGAAAATTGAAGAGATCCCTGGCCAAATTTTTTAAATCTGATTTTACGTCAGTTAAAGTCGTTCGTAACAGTTCTGTTAAATGTTGGTTAATCAATTGTGAATAGTAAATATTTTGACTCTACGAATTTCATTGTAGAGTACAAAGACTCACAGTTATACGTTGTAGCAAAAATTTAAAATATACGGCACGCAGCTGTTTTCTATAGCGGCTATTTTTAATCTGGTACATGTTGGCGTAATTCAAGCAGTGGTAAAGCTTTATGTTGAATTTCCAGTGCCTTATCTTCTTTTCGTTCTAAAAACGCCAAATCTTCTTCGCTTTTCTTAAAAAGGAGTTTTTCGGATATTGCAAATTCATCCTCAATTATGTTACATAGAAAGGGGTTTGCAAACGTACATATAACAAACAATTTCAAATCGGCTCATCTTTTTTCAAAATCTGCTTTTAAATCATGTAATTTTGCGGCATAGTGGTCCAATTTATTTGCAATATGCAATATTTTTTTCTAGCCATGGAAAATGATGAAATATTATTTTTTGAGATCATATAAAAATACGTAGTTGAGCCTTAAAACTTACAATAATTTGCGACAAATCAAAAACATTTTTATTCTCTCCTTGTAGAATTGAATTCAAGTTTTGCAATGTTCCATCCAGCCCTGCCAGATGTACGAATTTTTCCGTACGGTCGGATTTGTAGGGGTGAAAATGGTTGTCCGGAATCAACGTACGGATTTTTAGCTTTCCGTCAAGATGTACGGATTTTTGCACGGATTTTCGGAATGTCTTTTTCATATTGCAAAAATTTTCCTTCTTTACACATATCTCATAGGTGTCTTATAGTTCCTGAACTTTCCATGTTTTTACTAAAAAAATGCGTTGTTTTCGTACTTGAGGGACTTATCTGTTACTTTTCACCCGATTTTAAAAATCAAACATGGTAAGAGGATTTATAGGCCTCGATTGTTGGGAAGTTTTGTTGCGTATAATCTAAAGAAACCCCTAATTTTCTTAATTTTTTTCCATTTTAACCATCGCTTCAAACATTATACTGTTACTCGGTAGGGTCGAAACCTACCTGAAAAGTTTTGTTGCATGAACATAAACTAAGAATTCACTGCTTGCTAAAATGTTCTAGTCTGGAAAATAATAAAGTTGTCTGTGAAGCAATCAATAAATAGCACTAGTGGAAATATGTGCTGCTTTATTTGATTTTGTCCTGTGTTCACACAAATTTGGGCGTTTAAATTTAAACTGAGTTTAACTAAACTTAGTTTAAACTTACCTTAAACCAGCACTGAAAATTGGCCCTAAGTGTTTAATTTTCACTTCTCGAATCTATAATGTAATATATGATTGTTTGTTATAAATTGGCATATTATGCTAAATTTCTATAATTGTGCCGGAAGTGCCGAAACACAATACCCGGCGAACGGCGAAAACCGCCGAATTGGGCGAAGCCGTCGTTCACTGTTCGCCCCGCTGTTTCGCCTACTTAAACTGAATTTGAGCGGTAGCGAAAACAGCTGATACCACTTCGTCGCATTTATAATTTGTGTGACCATACATAGAAAAGGTGAACCTATATTTAGAAATGAGAAAATTATAACTAATATAAATATAAAACAAAGAGAAATTTTTATAATTAATACCATGTTCTGACCGACATCGAAAACCGACATCGCTGAAAACTACTTGAAAACTCACGTTCCACTCATTTCAGCCAGTGTCTGCACTAGTTTTTTTTGATTATTTATCGAAGTGAAACTCATATTTTATCATCTTTAATCCGCCATTTCGGATTTATTGTTAACTGGGTGGCCAAAATAAAATAAGAATAAACGTAAAAGGTTGTTAATGAAAAGAAAATGGAGGAAAAGTATCTTGGTTTTGTTTTTTTTTTATAGCAAAAGTGTAATCAAAGGATGTAAGAAATGTCAACGAAAAAATCTAACAACCGGTGTGAACATCCCACAATCCCAAACCTCATTTGAAAGTGTTTTCGTTCTCAGTCAGAGCATGGTATTATTTTATTTTGAGCCAGATTTAATCGTTGACTGTATTGTCCAACCAACAAAAATAATTCTTATTATATATTATTTACCTCTAACACTTTTAAAACAAAAAAGAAGTACGTAAATCTATAGCCACGAAACGCCGCCGAGCGAACTTCGCATTTCGTTCTGGCTGTGCTCAATTTCATATGCTTGCAAAACAAAATGCGAAATCAACTGAAATTGAACAGGTTGTAATAACAATTATATATAAATATAGAAATTTTTAAACGACGATTTTGGCCGTAATTTTCAACCGATTTTGAAACCAAAAGAACTCTCCTCAAATACCAGGGACCGTAAATAACAGTTACTTTTTTCAACACCTAAACTTGGCCAGATATTTTTAAGTCGAAGTTAAAAGTCCTTTCCTAATAATAAACAAACCGCTTATCCAAATTAAACAAGTTTGGTATCAACTGAAAGAGGACTAAAATAGCTTTAAAACTGAAATATTTAAACGCGGAAAGCCAGCAGAAAGCCTGCTATTGAAAAATATTTAAATGAAAAATGTTTTTTAATTACCATAGAACAAACCTTGGGTCAGGTATATGCATTTCTTTTGTATTAAAAAATAAAATAAAAAATATAAAGATAAGTGGTAGCCTTCGATCGTTATTTCTATTTAAAAGTCCTCTTTTATTTGGTACCAAATTTGTTTAATTTGGATAAGCGGTTTGTTTACTATCCGGAAAAACTTTTATTTCGAACTTAAAAAATATCTGGCCAAGTTTAACTGTTTGAAAAAAATAACAGCTATTTACAGATGTTTGTTGCATTAATTGTAACAAAAATTTTTGCAGAAAACATCGCAAGCATATTGCATAATGTGTATAATGGACCAACACCACTGTTGATGATGACGGATAAAAATTAAAAAAATAAACGCTTATACTATGTTTCAGTATAAACACAAATTAATTAAAAAAATGCAGTCAACCTTTGAGAAGCACCTTGGGGCTAAATTGCCGCGGCGCGCCCTCTCGTGTAACTTTCAAACCGCGCCCTCCGAAGGGTTAAAGCGCAATTACGGACGTAAAAACGGAGAACTTGTCAGCTAACACGATCTATCTTATAGGATCTGCGTGTTAACGAAAACTCACCACCACATTACCGTGACGTTGACGTTGCTTATCTCTCTCTCTATCAATTGTCGTTGTCGGTGTATACTTCAGGGTAGGAGTATGATGTATTGTGGAACAATTTTCCGAAACCGTTCCATACGTCTTCTTTACTAACCAAAATTGGGTATTACTATAGTCTAAGTTCGATTTTTTTAAACCTCGCTTTGATTTTTTTAACTTTTGATAGAGCATTCCCCGCTTTTTTACTTTCTACTCGAAAGCGGTAAACGTGACTGAAAAATCAACTAGAAGATGTCGAAAGTTTGAAAATGGTGTATAATTCTAGATATCCCCAAATATTCGGGAAAATAATATGTTCAGTGAAATAGTGGTAAGGAAAGAGTAGTTAAGTTATTGGGCATAAAATACGGGTAATATAAAGTTTTGTAGCGATTTCTCTTGCAGTTTACTTAACAATCCAACAATTGCTATTCATCCTAACCACGATGGAATGAAAATTTCAGAAAGTTTATGGTGCAAATATATCATAGATTCCCCCCTTCGTCATTGAACTACAGTTATTTACTTTTGAATTAATAACACAATACTATTTTATCCTTCTGATTTAAAATTTTTTTATTTCAGACGGATGACAAATTATCTTTTAATGAATATATGAGTAGTCCACTTGCAAACAGCGTTATGTGATTTTATAAAAGTAAGCCATAAATTTAAAAAAAATGTCTACGACAACAAGTAACATCCGGCAATTTAGCCCCAAGGTATATTTTTTTATTACCTGAAAATTTGGATAAATAAGAGCCTAATACCATTAAAAAAATAAAATTGCAGTATGGTTGATTTGCAAATTTTATATTTAAAAATTTAATATTGCAAGTTTTGAAACAGTAACTTTTACATAGCTAGCTTTTTTTAGCTTTTCGCGTGCTTTGCTCTTCCACTACACGGTTACAAATTTCGGTTTAAATTTTAAACTTTTTGGACTACATATATGACCAAGCTAAATTCAGTTTCAAATACAAACCTTCCAAGTTTAAAAAAAAAGAGAGCACATATGTTGGGTCTAGAATTTAAACAGTTCGATTTAAATTTTAAATCCAAACATTGTCATAATCAAGAATAAAAAATATAAAATCTTAAATTCCATGCTGCGTCTGATGGGGATTGAACCCGGACAGCTTTGGTAGCAACCAAATCTATCAGCATCTTTGCACACTCAGCTACAGCCACGCATGTAAATGTGCTTTCATATGTTGAGTTTGAATCAACACCACATTTCGCTGTGTGCAAACATTTTCTATTTCGGTTTAGATTTTAAACAAAATTTTCTATATATGAAACCTAGAAACTAGAATTAAAACATTTTGGTTTGATTTTTAAACCACGAACTTTTTGGACTAAAATTTAAACCACCATATATTAAAAATTGCTTAAAACTATTGACTGGTTTAAAAAGTAGACTATAAAAGATTAAAAAAGGCAGTAGTCCCAGCGCGGTTTAAAAATTAAACCCAAATTTTTGATCATCCACTCTTCTTCCCGTTTTCGAATTTTTTGCTGGGCTGTTTTCGTAATAAGCGCAGCATTTTCGCGCACGTGTATATGTTACTTATTCTTTGGAACTTCACAGTCTTACTTTGAAAGAGTGAATCAACACGAATTTAGAGGCAGTCGAGAACGAACTTATAAAAGGTTTGAAAGCTTGTGAATTTTTTAGTTTGCAACATGACGAAAGTACCGAACGTAGTGGGACTTAATGTTTTTCTCGTGTTAGTGAGGTACCCATTCGCAATGCAAATCGAAGAACTTTTGATGAGCGAAGTACTTGAGACTTACACCACTAGCGACGAAATTTTTAAAGCTATCGACAAATTTGTACATAAAAATTGTTTGAAATGGAGCAAGTGTGCGGATCTTTGCAGTGGTTGGAAAAACGAAAGGAGCGATGTCTAGGATGAAGCAACAGGCAGAAAGCGCCACGAGAAATTACTGTATGAACCATCGGTATTCCCTGGCAACTAGGAAGATGCCGCCACTACATTTAAAACCCGTATTGGATGACGCTGCGAAGATAACAGAGGCCTGCGAAATTAAAATACATCTTTGGTTTTTTCTACTATGTCGAGATTTTTTTTATTGGTGACATGTATATTTTAAAATTTCTAGCAATTTGCATGAAAACCCCATAATTAAACAAAGCAAATCAAAAACGTATGTAACTTTGAAGTTAAGGCTAAGAAAATTGATAACAGCCGGTTTCACGAGCAATTTAAATGGAAAATGTTTTTTTTTTATTTTCTGTCAAATTCCATATACAATTATAAGAAATAAAATCATTTTTCACATAAATTGCTTTCCTGATATTGGCTGTAAAATTGGCTGTAGGTCCCTCCTCTTTGTATGACAACATCAAGGCGCTCGCCACAAATCGGAGGAGCAGCTCGGCCAAACACTAACACATGTGCGCCAATCTATTATTATTATTATTATACATTTATACGTATGTACATATGCTGAACGTATGATTTTTTTAAAGCCAGATTTTAAAAAACAAGGAACAAAATAATAATGCATGAAGAGTTCTATTGAGCCACATATTTGGCAAATGTGGTGCCACACATATTGGTGTCAAATTTAGTCAGAAAGAAGAAAATTGCAGAGTTGGTTTTTTGCTAATAAAGACAAAATTAGATTTATTTAGAAGAGATCAGTTATTTTTCTATTATTTTAGACAATAACCGACAGTGTATG
>NW_023458569.1:4451154-4452544 GCF_013731165.1 Rhagoletis pomonella | reverse complement strand
GGACAGCTGGCAACTCCACCAAACACCGGCATAGTTTAAATTTTTTTTATCGAGTTTTATATCATACACTGTCGGTTATTGTCTAAAATAATAAAAAAAATAACTGATCTTTTCTAAATAAATCTAATTTTGTCTTTATTAGCGAAAAACCAACTCTGCAATTTTCTTCTTTCTGACTAAATTTGACACCAATATGTGTGACACCACATTTGCCAAATATGTGGCTCAATAGAACTCTTCATGCCGTATTATTTTGTTCCTTGTTTACTTAAAAATCTTGCTTTAAAAAGCAAAATCATACGTTCAGCATGTGTACATACGTAGAAATGTATAATAATAATAATAATAGATTGGCGCTTACACATATGTTAGTGTTTGGCCGAGCTGCTCCTCCGAATTGTGGCGAGCGCCTTGATGTTGTCATACAAAGTGGAGGGACCTACAGTTTAACGCCGACTCCGAACGGCGATTGTATTTTTATGAGGAGCTGTTTTTTATGGCAGAAATACACTCGGACATTTGCCATTGCCTGCCGAGGGCTAGGTTTGAACCCAGCCCCTGCAGAGTGGAAGTGCGTACTACTTACCACTACACCACAAATTTCTTTTGTTGTTGTAAAGCAAGAAAAATAAATAAAAGTGTATTATACGTCCTAGGGCAGGAGTTTATATAGAGGGACAAAATGTTTTTAATTTATTTTTTATTTTTTTGTGTATAAAAATAGAAATTTTTGGGTTTAAGAAAGTATAAGTTTTCTGGTATCCTTTACAATGATACCAATTTTTAAAAAGTCGGTTTGTAATTTTTTTATTTAAAATGTTTTTTTTTTAGAAAAAAAGGTATTTTTTGCTTTTAAGTGTTTTTTCTCACATTTTTATACACGAAGTATACAAATATGCATACCAGAGGAAAGAGGGTTTGATTGCGTTTACAACGATATTAATCTTTTCAAAATCGGTCAGTAATTTTCTTGTTACTTTTTTTATAAAGATATATACTTTTTCGTTTTAATGTTTTTTCTCACATTTTTATATACGAAGTTTACAAATAGGCATACCAGAAGAAGGGGAGTTTAATCGCCTTTACAACGATACTAATTTTTTAAAAACTTGGTTGTAATTTTTTTGTTTAAAATATTAAAAAAAGGCGTTTTTTCCTCTTATATGTTTTTTCTCACATTTTTAATTTTTCGAAGACCCGCCCTTATAGCACCTGTAATATAAGTTTGCACAAAATAAGGTTATATACCATTTAAATAAGAGCAATAGTCGGACTACGTCTATATCTTTAGTTTTATAGTTATTTACATATAATAATAAAAAATAATGTTTTACCAAGACCCATATCTCGATTTCGGAGGCTAACTTCGAAAAACGGAGAAATTACTTTT
>NW_023458569.1:4429327-4451054 GCF_013731165.1 Rhagoletis pomonella | reverse complement strand
TATCTCGATTTCGGAGGCTAACTTCGAAAAACGGAGAAATTACTTTTTACCTATGACTCAATCTCTAAAAAAAATTGGTTTGGTCCAATACCCAGCCGAGTGCTGTAGAGTGTAATGATTCAAGTGTCTTCATTTATGTATATTGTAACTATCAATATCTTATAAGAGAAGTGTACAATTTTTTTATCTAAAACTAATAAAGGTAGAAGGACAAAATTCGAGGATGTGATAGCTTATATATTATTTCTTGATATATACTTTTTTCAAAAATAAATATTGGAAATTTGCAAGGATTTTCAAGGATAAAGTTTTAAAAGGACATTTTCAACACTTATTCGTCCTGGTGCACCAAAAAATTATTTTTTTTAATTAAACAGAATTTTTCTTTTTAATTGATACCCATGTTGTTACTCTACAATACACCAAATCTTTTAAATAATTTTTTTATTCAATCATATCCCAGAAATTTCAAATTCCTTAAAAAAAAATCCTGACGTCAGAGAGAAATATTAAAAACGCAGTTATACTATATTTGGCTCCTAGCTTTGTGAATATATTGATTTTTTCGTGTGTTTTGATTTTTGTCGCACAGTGTTTTCAGTGACACATTTATCTTCTAATATTACGGTTTGGTGGTTGTCAGATGGCATATTTCCATTGCCGTCTTAAATAACCTAGCAAAAGTGTATATGCATACAAAGACACGTAATAGTTTCAGTGCGTTTGAAAGGCGTCACGCCCCCAGGAGTACTGTACCATGAACACTTCCAGAGATACGTAGTATGAAAACTTCAGTTTGTATATTTCCAATAGCCCCAATTTTTCTTCATGACCACGCGATTGATTTTATATATGAATACCAAGTTCCAGTGCTCTGTCATGAACACTTCTAGCGATATGCAGTGTGAAAAAATCGGTTTGTATGGGAGGGGCCACGCCCCTTTTTCCAATAGCCCCAGATTTTCTCCATGAATATGCTATTGATTTTATATATTTTTTACATACCAAGTTCCAGTACTCTACTATGAACACTTCCAGAGATATGCAGTATGAAAAATTCGGTTTGTATGGGAGCTGACACGCCCCCTTTTCCAATAACCACAATTTTTTCCACGAGTGTTGTTTTCATATATCTCCGTACTTAGTTCCAGTACTCTACCATGAATACTTCCAGAGATTTGCAGTATGAAAAATTCGTTTTGTAAGGGAGGTGCCACGCCCCTTTTTAAAATAGCCCCAGTTTTTCTCCATGAATATGCGATTGATTTTATATATTTTTTACATACCAAGATCCAGTAGTTTCTCCATGAATATGCGACTGTTTTCATATATCTCCATACTAAGTTCCAGTACTCTACCATAAACACCTCCTGAGATATGCAGTGTGAAAAATTCGGTTTGTATGGGAGGTGCCACGCCCCTTTTACCAATAGCCCCAATTTTTCTTCATGACCACGCGATTGATTTTATATATGAATACCAAGTTCCAGTACTCTATCATGAACACTTCTAGCGATATGCAGTGTGAAAAATTCGGTTTGTATGGGAGGGGCCACGCCCCTTTTTCCAATAGCCCCAGATTTTCTCCATGAATATGCGATTGATTTTATATATTTTTTACATAACCAGTTCCAGTACTCTACCATGAAATCTTCCAGAGATATGCAATATTAAAAATTCGTTTAGTATGGGAGGTGCCACGCCCCCTTTTCCAATAAACACAATTTTTTCCACGAGTGTTGTTTTCATATATCTCCGTACTTAGTTCCAGTACTCTACCATGAATACTTCCAGAGATTTGCAGTATGAAAAATTCATTTTGTATGGGAGGTGCCACGCCCCCTTTTCTAATAACTGCAATATTTTTCCATGAGTATGCGATTGTTTCCATATATCTCAATGCCATGTTCGAGTACTCTACCATGAACACTTCCAGAGATATGTAATATGAAAAATTCGGTTTATATGGGAGGTGTCACGCCCCCTGCACCTAGCGGTATGAAACATACTTTACATCCGATTCTCATACCTACTGAATATCAGAGCTGTGTAAGTGTGAAATCATTTTCAATTTTAAATCAACAATTTTTTTCTATCCAGTTTTCATTACTTATTCTTCGCTTAGGATTGAGGTTTAAAATATTTGAATTTTCCATTCTCTCAAAGCAGTTATGAATTCACACATCAACATATTCATAGCATGATTGAAAAAACCAATGCCCAATCAAAAAAAGGTTTAACACTGAATGAGTATTGAAAAGGCTGCAATCTTTTATGTGTGTGCATTCTTTAACTCAGTACCAATCATTAGTTCAAAGACACCCTGGTAAATAACTTTTTGATAAAAAGGAAGATTTTTGACAATTGCTCAATTGTAAAAATTTAAACCGGCGTTACCCAATTTAAGTTTCTTGGTAGATGGGATTTTATATCATATGTTTGGGATTATATATAAAACAGTTGTATTAACTTTACGTTTTAATTATAATTCATGTTTTATCTTGAAAATGTTTAAAATTTACATAATATTAGATAACTACTTTGCATAAGCTTTACATTTAGGTTGATAAAATTTTAGTGAAAATATTTTAAAAATCTTAGTGTCCTTAATAAAAAAATAGCTCATCATAAAAATTGTATCGCCGTTCGGCGTCGGCGTAAGTTTGTAGGTCCCTCCCATTTGTGTGACAGCAAAGGCGCACGCTACAAATTGGAGGAGAAGCTCGGCCAAAACTTAGCAAAAGTGTCAAGGCCAAAATATGATTATTATAAATAAATTTAGTTTCAAACAGGTCGCAACCCTCTTCAAACACCTCAAAAGTATTCCCAATATTATTTAGTTGTGAACCCGCATGAGTCCGAAATTACCATTCTTTACCAGAATTTCCAGATTTTACCGGAAATCGTACTTGGTTTTCTGGCAACTGAGAGGACAAATAAGAGAGTAAGTAAGGTCATCTCTTTGTCAGAAGCTAACTGGTGGTAAATTCTGGTAAATGTGTCAAAAGATCCGATGTAGTGTGTTTGACAATCAAATTGTAAACAAAAGAGAAGTGCACTCTGCTAATGCATGTTGAAAAGTAAATAATTCCTTGCGTGAGTGGATGCTAATGAGTTTTGGTTAAATTACAAAACGCTTAAAAAGGTATTAGCCGTCATTTTACGTTTAAAAACTTTAAAACTTTAACACATTACCACCCTATACTCTATATGTGATTGACCATTGAACTAAATCGTTGTTTATTTGGGTAAGATTAAAATATATTTTACTATTCAATGTTGGAGTTGGTGTGAAACAAAAATTAATAATTTATTGTTATGTATGCAAATGAGAACTATAATTCTCAGCTTATTGAGCATCTCTTAGTCAAAAACAAAGGCAATTTTGCTTGATCAAGTTTCGAATCTAAGAAGAAAATGTTTTTAACAAACAAAAGGTTAATAATAAAATTTGAAGGATTTAAGATATTGCGTATGGTAGCATGAAACGTCACAATCTTCTTAATTGTCAGGCTGTTGATATGGCTACGAAAAAGTGACAATGGAAACACATAGCTGAAGATTTCATACTTACAGTGGGATAAACTTCAAACCTCTAATATAAATTAGTTAAATTTAGTTATTATTTTTTTTTATCAATTTTAAGTTTTCGTTTGGAATAATTTTCATGAACTTATCTATTAGGAGATCTCTTTGGAAAATTACCGTACATCCGATATCTATTGAAATTTTGACATCCTCACTTTTTGGAAAAAGAAGTTCAAGATACAAGTTTATGTGCAAAAAATAAATTAAACAATAAAAGTCTCCTTATATTTATGGAACTTATAATAGAAAAATTCTTATTTCATTACCCAGACTTTATGAATAGCCTACTCTATAAGTAATAGTAGAAATTCCGAATTAGTAACTTCAGTCAAGACGTCATTCAAAAGTTTTGAAGAAACTCACTTTTCTCTTTTGTGAAAATTTGGGACTATCTTATGCGAGTATTGTCGACAAAATGTTAGTCTATGAATGACTAAAAATTAACGAATAAATGGTTAATCGCGATTAATGATTAAAATTAATTAAGCGATCGCTGTGGTGTAGTGGTTAGAAGTGCGCACTACCATTCCGCAGGGTGAGCGTCCGAGCTCAGTTCCGGCCAACATAAAAAAGAAAATGTTTTTTGTAATAGTGGTCGGCCCCCGGCAGGAGTCGGCGTAAAACTGTAGGTGCCTCCCCTTTGTGCGACAACATCAAGGCGCATGCCACAATCGGAGGAGTAACTCGGGCAAACACTAACATATGTCGATGGTCCTCTGCAACAACGGCACAATTCAAAATTTCAGGTTTAGAAAAATACATAATTTGAAAGCTTACAGTATGACTGCATATAATGCGGAATAATTACGTTCCAAGACATATTACTTCTAAATTACGAAACAAAAAATCTTTAATTGGCTCTACTGAAATATATGAAATTTTTAGTTGTGTCGATATGTAAGCGCATTTATATTATTATTAGTAATCATCAATACAATTTCAAATTACATAAACCCAGTCACAGCCCTTTTTTGTATTCGACGCTTCCAGAAATCACATAATACATAAAATAAATAAAAGCTGTTTTGATTAATATTACATAAACTGGAAACTGTTAAAAATAAGTGCGCTTGTGTACAGAGATTTTAGAACCTATTTAGTTCCTAAAATGTCTGTTTGCAACACATAAATAAAAATGCACATCAAATTGCTAAGAATGATGAAGGAAATCGATTCAGACATGCCTGTTTAACTGGCCGTGCGTGCTCAAAACAAACACATCTTAATTAAGGAGCTATTCAAGTATTACGTAACCACCAGTGAAAAGCGGGGGTCTTGGTTTGCTTATTTTTAATAACAACGGGCAACATTTCTTCAAATAAGTAAAACATTAATTACACACGCACAAATTTTGCCTGCAAGTTCGATCACAATTGAACACTGCACTTCATTCTCGTTTCGAATTTTTGAAAGCGTTTTTTAAGCTATTTAGTGGTTTAACACTTCTTGTGGGCACTTGCTATTGTAAAAAAAATATGCGCAATTCGATCCCTAACTACATTTTTTTGTAAAGAACGCCCGTTTGCTTTAAATTTGTAAAAATACAATTATTTTTTTATTTTGTTTACATCTGTCATTTGTTACAAATAAAGAAAAGTCAAAGAGTTTCCAAGTATAAATATCTTTATATCTATTTATTAAAATAATAATTTATTTACTTAATACTTTATTAAAATACAAATTTGAAGTGCAAATACATTTGTAAAACTGTTTATCACAAAATGTTATTAATTGTTTGCAAGAATACTATAGTTTTCATGCATTTTGAGAATAAATAATCTAATATGTGTACATATATATCGCCGTTTAAAGTACAAAACCGCGTATCGTCATTCTGCAAAACCGTGTGACTGACATTGGCTGCCAAAAATTGGATTTGCTCACAAAAGCTCTTGGCTCAATTCTTATCCATTCGTCCTGAAATATACTAGCCAGAAATACGTTTGCTTTATAAAAAAGATAACCATTTTGAAATATGGGTGACTTTACTCTCTATAAAATAATTTATGCAATTACGCGGTTTTGCATTTTCTTGATACGCGGTTTTGTACCTTAAACGACGATATGTATAGCATGTACTTACGGCGGCCGCCGTAGCAGAGTGATTACATGTGCGTACTTTCACTCCACAAGACCATGGTTAAATACCTGGTCAGATCATAACCCAAAATAGCAGTCGTCCTTCGGCACGCAATGGCAAACCTTCGAGTATATTTCTGGCTTGAAAACTCTTCTTATAAAATCAGAACTCATGCCTCAAGTTTGAGCAGAAGTTCGGCCAAACACATAGAAAAATATTTTAGCACCAAATATTTATTAGTTTACTTATTTTAAGGGAGATGGCAATCTTCTGGTTTCACATTTTGAGTACAAAAATTTCAACTCTGATACAACAAATAGTATTAGTACTGAATGATAATGACAGATTGCATTCCCATAAACGTCCAATCATACATGATTGAGTTTTTTTTTTGCATTCGCTTTCTCTATGTGAATGGGTGTCAACCATTCCATAACACACTACATATTTTGTGTTTACAATTTGTAACCAATCTCAAGTGGTTGTTAAATTTTTTAAATCAAACAATCACATTTTTGAAACGAAAAAAATGAGAATGCACACTCAATTGATTCAATCATTACACAGCTCTGCTGAATATACACAAAAAATTTCGTAAAGATCGGTCGATCCGTTTAGGAGGAATTCGATCACAAACACCGTGACACAAGATTTTTATATATTAGATATTATTTGTTATTTTATATTCTTCTTATTATCACGGGCGATTAATCACTTTAATGTAATTCAATTGAATCTCTTTTTTGATTCGAGTTATCATTCTTACAAACAAACTTTTAAATGTCCAAACTGATGTAATTTTTATTTGATAAGCTCGAGGCCCAGAGAAAACACAAAACACAGGTTTTAGTTCAATAATTTTTAATGTCGACATTTCGACCTCAATCTGAGGTCATCTTCAGGAACTCTTCGTTGTGCCCGGTCGACTAATTAGGAGTACAGAAATATAATTTAAATTATCATCACTAGCAAGGTGCAATTTTAAATGAGCGAGAAGAACGGGGGGTAGTAAATCAAATTAACGATGATCAGTTGAAAACTGCTTCTGAAGTAAAAAATTCTATTGGAAAAGTGGTCAGCACAGAAACATTTCGAATAATATTAGGAAAACATGATTACAATGGCCGTGTTGTTCGAAAAAAAGCACATAGACAAGCCCCAAAAATTAAACTTTGCGTGTAAAATTTACTAAGGAATATTTATTGAAAACTAATGATTTTTGGAAAACTGTTAGTTGGTTTAATTAGCATGAGGTCAGAATAAATGCACTTAATATTCTCGTTCTCTAAAGCTGTTATTTACCTATGAGAGCAAACTCACTTTGTATTGATCGGATGAAAGGACGTACAACACCAGTAGGGAATTTGCAATTCGTTTAAGGTGCTATGGACAGATTCCAATACATTAACATACTAAAGAAAAATGTTAAGCAGACTACAGACAAATTGGGTATTATAGACAGATTCGCTTTCTAACAAGATATTGACCCAAAACACACTTCGCATGTGGCAAAGCTTTGGTTGATGCACAATAGCCCCAGACTATTGCAGACCCCTCCACAATCTACCGACTTAAATGTTATCGAGCACGTTTGGGAAGGACTGTCCAGAAAGCTGTAAAGAAAGTCGTACAACAATATTACTCAACATAAAGAGACACTACGGGGGGAATGGAACAAAATTCATCCTTAATTTTGCCAAAACTTTGTAAAATCGATTACCAATAGATTCCAAGCAGTTATCCAATCAAAAGGCTATGCAACTAAATGCAAGAATATGAAGGAATGTGGCTGAATTTTAGTTTTATTCTCGTATCTGAAAACCCTTGTTTGATTCAATAACTTGGGCTGACTTCCAAAACGCACCAATACAATGTTTGGATACTGTTCTGATGCGGTATTTAAACTGTTTGTATATGCAAAGTTGCGAAACATTGTAACCATATGCATTGCATATTGTGAATATTTGATATAACATTTATCACCTTTCGGAATTTTCAATTTTTAAAACACCAATGGTCACCAGCAATTTAGAAAAAAACGTTTTTTCTTAACAGCGGTGGCCCCTCGGCAGGCAATGGCAAACCTCCCAGTGTATTTCTGCCATGAAAAACTGCTTCTCATAAAAGTGCAATCGCCGTTGGGAGTCGGTGTAAAACTGTAGGTGCCTCCCCTTTGTGTGACAACATCAAGGCGCACGCCACAAATCGGAGGAGAAGCAAAACACTAACATATGTTTAAGCACCAATCTATTATTATTATTATTATTAATGGTCACCAAAAACAAACGAAGCATCAACTTTGTTTCTGATGCGCTGATTACTCTAGCAATGCGTAACTTTTCGGATGCGTTTTGGAAAAGTATACATTATCAACATTTTGTAGTTTGGCGTTACGGAATATTATACTATGTACGGATGCAAAGCAATTGACGTTTTGGAAGTCAGCCTTACTTTGTTTGCTAAACTCATCAAATTTGCTGATTTGTAATTTTGAATTGTCAAACTACAACTAGTTAAAAATATACGGCTCATTAGAAAAACATTAGTACATCATTCTGCTACGTTTTTCCAGGATTTATTCAACAAAAAGTCCAATTTCGCGTGTGAGCCACTCAAAATGGTGACAATGTATACTTTTCCAAAACGTATCCGAAAAGTTATCGAAACGCATCGCTAGAGCAATCAGCGCATCAGAAACAAAGTTGATGCTTCGTTTTTTTATTGGTTACCATTGGTGTTTTAAAAATGGAAAATTCAGAAAAATTTTTCATTGCTATATTTAATATTTAAAATATGCAATATGTCGCAACTCTGCATATACAAACAGTTTGAATACCGCAGTATAACAGTTTCTAAACATTTATTGATACGTTTTGGAAGTCAGTCATTTATTTATTTTAGCGTTGGGAGTATCGATACTTTTGAGAATCGAGTAACATTTCAATGCTTACAGGTCTATTCTGCGCGTTACCGAAGATTTTGTAACCGGGAAATTTTATTACCAAAAAATGTTACCAGTTCTTGTCACCGCGATTCTAGGAACGTTGGTAATGCAGTTAAAATATTCAGCGATTCAGCTATGAAGAATTGTGCAAATTCTGACATTACATATTTCACGGGGCAATACTTTGTTACCAGCTTATGAGATGGTAACAAAATTTACCGGTTACAAGAGTACACAGAATGCGAAAAGGGTTTAAAAATTGACAGGAATTTTATTTACCCGTTACAAACTTTTTATTACCAGCGCAGAATAGACCTGTTAGTGTAGAAATCTCACTAGGTGGCAGGACTTTATTCAAATTAATATATTAAACTCAAATAACGTCGATTGTATGCTACTTTGGAGTACTCAGTATCGATACTTTTAAAAATCGGGTACCGACAGTACATTTTGAGAATCGATTTCTGAGTACTTTTGGTATCGATACTGCCCAACACTAACATATTTAGAAAGCTATGATTAAAAATAAAACTATCTAAATTCCCTTGAATACCAGGTTTTTATAAAAGTACTTTTCATTACCAAACATAGGTCATAAACTGCAATATCCAGCACTAGGCGCCAACTGCAAATATGAAGACATGTTCAAATGCGCCCCTTATGCCACCACGCTCGACACTTTTCTCTTTTTCGCTCACTAGAATCCACGCGATAAGAGAATGCACGATAATGGTTAGTTGGTGGGTAAAAACACTGCGACAAACGAGTAGGGCTACACCCCCGCCAAAGCGCTTCTGAGTGAGCGAGTAGCAGTAGTAGAAGTTATTCACATGCACAACACAACACCAAAAAAAAAACGATTTTATCACAACAAATGTACCAAAGAAAAAAAAAATACAAAAACACGACAACAGCCGTCGAGCAGCAATGTTGAATGTTATCGCTGCATATTTTATAACTCTACGCCGATATACAACACATTCAGGCGTATGTATGTAAGTATATGTGTATACATTTATGAATGCATGTACGTATCTACATACATATGTATGAAAAGCACGAACGGATGGTGGGGTGACGAATTTTCTTATTTTCTCACTCTAAAAGTTGAGTAATGCGTTTCAAATACGCTTGAAATATAACTTTTATGAAAAGGAGCACTTTAAAAATTGCTGCTTCATAATTTGTCAAATCGTGCATAACAACGTATGTACATATTTAAATGAGGCAAAGTGTTTACCGTTGCACTTACATTTGACTTCTTTGGCTTGCCTTTTATTCATTTACCTCTTTTTAGCAAATTTTTCAACGAAGTGGTAATTTTTTAAATGTATTTTTGTACAATCATTTTTAAATTTTATCACAGAATTTTTTGCATTAGAGTTCTGTAGATTGCTTGCACATATTTTGATGAAACTCTTTTTCAAACCCAATTTTCGCACTCACAAGCTTATTTTACGCATACAAGCGTTTTTAGCCAAATTTCCTTAAACGGGCCTTTTGCTTATCTAGTAACACAATTTGTGGCGATTTAAACCATTAATAACTCATTTACAAAATTAATAAACATTTCACGTCGGCAGCTGCGTACAATGCGTACCGAAACTTTTTGGCGCCACTTAAAATATGTTATGTTACTCGTCTCACGCTCAATGATTAACTGAAATGACTACAGTGAAATTATTCCAATGCTACACCGATGTACATACATATACGCACACATACGGACGAAATCATTGTCGCAATAAGGAGTGCGCTCTCTGTTCCTCTGAGTGTGCTCTTTGGTGGCAAGCGCTGAGCGAACGGCGAAAGAATGGGAAGTGCGCTGAGTTATAGTCTGTTGGGGTTGGTTATTTTGTTATGCCAACACAGCTGATAGCAGCTGACTAAGGTTGCTGGTTTTTTGGGTCGCGTTTTCTGCACCCACCTGTCCCCCAAAGGGATTGAAGGAACCCCACTGAGGGCGTTTTTGTGGTCAATATGAAAATATGTCTTTGGATTGTACTCGTCTCTAGAATTTTTACGACAAAAGGCCACTATTCCCGTTCCTCATCAACATTCGCGTTCAAGTGCGGCAAATTTCGGTTTGCCTATTCTCTCAGTCTGCTTGCCGCATCTTTAGCTTGCTTGCTTAAACGCAAGCTACTAGCATGTTATCCACTGGGCTACAACTGCAAAAGCTTATTGTGCTTTTTCATTGCTGGGCTTTAAGTTGTGAGCTTATTTAACAAAAAAGATTACTTTTCAGTGATTGCAAGGCGTTCGACTGTCTAACTTTCAAAACCGCCCACCTGCTCGCTGTTGTCGGTATACATTCGCTGGCTCTGTTCATCTGCATGCCTGTTCACTGATACGCTCGCGCGCGAGCACACACTCAGAACTCCACTGACTTTTGCTCCATGTGATTATTTTTATTTTTTCGTTTTTTTCTAAATTTAGTTTCGAAAAAGAAGCAGTTGCAATCGCTCAACATTAAGAGCGAAACAAAAAGAGGGTATGAAAAACTGATAAAACGTTGATAAGCTTACGGCACAGCGCAGTAAGATAAAATCGTCCAAAAGCGAACAGCTGAAATTTTAGTAAAACCCACACATACGAATACAATTGGTCATACGCACGGTTGCCAGTGTTGCCGCGAGCCAATTTTGAAGGGAAGCGAAGCGCTTGAAAAATCGAAGACGATCGAAGTGAACACATTGGGCCATAGGCCCAATTGCTTCCATATAAAGAATATTCGAAAAAAGTTTTACACAAAAAAAATCTCAAAAATCAACGCTAATTCTGAGCACATTATGTTGCTTAAATTGAATGGGCTTTAAAAGTGTATACTCGAGTGTTTTCTAGAAATTCGGATTAAAAAGTTCGAAATATTTATGTCCATTTTTGTTAAGTTGGCGATTGTTAATAAATCTTTTACAAGATTTGCAACTTTCTGGTCTACCCTGTTTTCGTAGTAGTATAGACTATATTTTTGTAAAAGATGAATTGTCAAAAGTCATAAAGAAATAGTGTCCCCAATTATATGGCCATCACTGTACAAATATATATGGGTCATTTCCAAACAAAGTGCTATTTTATGTCCCCCTTTTTAAATTTTTTATGGTGGTAAAAATGAAAAATCTAAAATAGCAGTATACGATCCAAACAATAACCCACCAACAAAGCTGCTTTTTTATTATTGTAAGCCATTTTGTTTTCTTTTTCGAAAGGTATTTCTTTGGTATATTGTACTTAATACATATCAAAATATTTGTCCCCGCTCAGGTTATTCGATAATTAACATGAAAAAAAGTTTAAAGAAAGAAACAATGAAAAAAGAGGCGTAACTGTTTGTGAATGACCACCTTAACTTTTATTGTTTAATTCTATTTTTGGCTGAAAAACTTTATCAGCATAAGAGAGGCTTCCTGTTATAATATTGTCCCTCGGATTTTTCCAGAATGTCACTTTCTTAATTTGGTCGTGATATTAATATTAGTGGTTTTGCCTGCCTAAGTGCATTGCAGTTATGAAGCGCAAGAAGTTATTGATCGCATGACATAAGAGATTACTTAAAAACAAGGCTCCGCTAACAAATAACAAAAATACACAGAAACTGAGGGCAATACCAGAGTCTAATTTTGCTAACCACATGGTTAACAACAAATGTTCACCAACGCAAATAAGGAAGGCAGCGAAACTACTGCATGTAAAGAGCAACGACTAAACGTACTAGAAAATATGGAAATATACAATCTAAAAACCTTCGACGGCAAAATAGTAAACGAACAAACAAATACCGCATCGGATGTTATATTCGAACCCTTAAAATTGATTTAAGAAAAAAAGAAAAATGACAACAAAACAACAGGCATGGACACTCCGAACACACCAAAAAGTACTACCTGGGCAAAAATCACCGACTTTTACATACCACCAGGCAAAAATCATACAGCAACCACAAAACGGATGTCAATATCTAGACACCGAAGATGAACCTATTACTTGCTTCTAAAAAAAGGACACCATGGCTTATCTAATAATTAACCATTGACGAAAATCATAATACCTAAGATAAATGAACATAAATTAAGGACAAAAACTCGAAGCAGAGAGAACGAAAAATTACACTGAAGATGGCAAAACGCCGAAACCGGTTTTTCTGCAAACCAAGCTTGACAAGGAATGCCGGAAATTCGTTCCAGAATAAATTAAAAAAGCAATTATTTTGTGATTTTGAGTCACTTTTCCTTTGCACGATGATAAGTACGGCTAAATATTTCCTAAATGTCACCCAACAAAAAACACTAAAAATAAGTTAATTACCAATGTTTATTTATTGCTTCAGGAGTTTCAATGATTTCCGCGTTTTTATATTTTGGTGAAATAAGACTCTTACAAACAAGTAAGAAAGTCTAAGTTCGGGCGGAGCCGAACATTAAATACCCGGCGCAAGTATTAAATATATGTTTTCCTCCTTTCCGAAAGCTACCGCTACATGATAAGCCGGGATGTATACATTTTAAGTAAATTATCGTCCTTAAATTTCGAAATATTGAAATTTCAAGCATTTCTGAAATTTACCGTTATATGAAAAGCGGCCTCAATTTTAGTCCGATTTCAACAATTTTCAACGGTTTGCTTTTATGTGGCAAGCACAATAACCATACCGAGCTTGGTACAAATTGCTAGAACGGTTAGCGAGATACATATATGTGATCACAAGTGGGCGGTGCTACGCCCATTTCCCAAAGTTTTGTCATAAACGTATTTCTTGGTAAAGAATTGTTGCAACCATCAATTTTGAATAAATTAGCTTCAATATTTACTAATTTATCGAAGATTTTGTATTTCTCGAAATTACCGTTATATGGGATGTGGGCGTGGTTATTGTCCGATTTTAGAAATTTTCGGCCATTTGGTATGCTGTACCAGGACCAACAACTGTGCCAAGTTTGGAAGAAATTGGTGTAGCGGTTACCAAGATATACACATGTAACCATAAGTGGGCGTGACTACGCCCATTTTCCAAAATTTTGTAATATTCTTATTTTTCGTCTAAAACTCATTGCAAATATCAATTTTGAGTGAATTATCTTCAGTAGTTACTAAAATATCGCAGTTTTCGTATTTCTTAAAATTACCGTTATATGGGAGGTAGGCGTGGTTATTGTCCGATTTCGCCCATTTTCAATACCGTCCGTTCTACGCCCAAATGAAGTTCACGTACCAAGTTTCGTTAAGATATCTCAATTTTTACTCGAGTTATCGTGTGCACAGACGGAGGGACGGACGGACGGACGGACGGACAGACAGTCACCGCTTAATCGATTTCTCTTTTCATTCTGATCATTTATGTATACATTTGTCTATATCTATCTCGATTCGTTTTGCCTGTTACAAACAACCGTTATGTGAACAAAGTTATAATACCCTTGTGCACAAGTGCGCTCGGGTATAAAAATTAATGGTTTTTGTTTACCATTATTAAAAAGTAAATAGTGGTGCGTAGATAATATTAAAAGTTTTGGTATAAAGTTGTTTGTATTAGCTTTTACTGGAGTAAGCGGTATTGTAAAAGATGCAATGTTTTCCGTCCTTTTCGAAATTTTTCATTACTTTTTGAAAAAAGTAGCAACTACATTTTTATTTCAAGAGAAATGAAAAGAAAAGAGGGAAATACAACTAAAATAATTACTGAATCACATGTCTGTCGGACGATCGATAGGACCAAAAAACAATCGATAGTAGCGAAGAATAAAAAAAACATCGATACTATCGATAGTGCGATCGATAGTTTTGCACCTCTAATTTAGTGATAAAAATCAGTACAGTGCTTATTGGTTAGTAGAATTTTTTCTAACAGTTTCTAAACTTATTTATTGCTTTAGCTTACTTTTAAAAAGTTACATTCTTGAAAATATTTAACAAAAAAATAAAAATAAGCAAAAAATCAATCAAAGTCTGATGCCGTCTTGAGACGTATATATATATATATATATATATGAATTCTCGTCGCTTTAAATCAAAGTGATTTTGTCAAAGAGTAAGTGCAGAAGTGTTGGCTATAAAAGTGAAGAGAAAAGCTTCGATCGTAGTGAAAACGGTTACACTGACGATTGCCACTTACTCATTCTTTGTGTACTTAAATGCAAAAAATTTACCAAAATAGGTTTAAGTCCAAATATTTTACTAAAAACCATTGCCATATATGGCTCCTATAATGGCTACACGGACAGATCGGTGCTTGACTTTTGACCTCCTGGACAGTGCTTAGTACGTAATAATAATAATAATAATAGATTAGCGCTTACACATATGTTAGTGTTTGGCCGAGCTTCTCCTCCGATTTGTGGCGTGCGCCTTGATGTTGTCACACAAAGCGGAGGGACCTACAGTTTTACGCCGACTCCGAACGGCGATTGTATTTTTATGAGAAGCTGCTTTTTCATGGCAGAAATGCACTCGGAGGTTTGCCATTGCCTGCCGAGGGACGACCGCTGTTAAGAAAAAACCTTTTTTCTTGCTTAATACGTACCCTCCAAAAATTTGAGAACAAGCTGGTCCACTGGGTCGTAGTTTTAAAGTACAGTATATTTTGCTTAGCTGCCCATCCTTCTTTGCACGAAAAACGTGTGCACTTAACCGAAAAAAGCACTTAAGCGAATTTTCTTTACTACTTCAATGAGGAAGGTATCCGAATCCCTATGAAACCAATTAATGGAGGAGCACTTACCACGTAGAAATTACTGCAAGCGAAATTTTTACCGAATGGTATCTAATTATCTATATAACTACATTAATTTATAGCCATTTTCGTTGTTCTGCGAGATGAGCAAAATAAATAAAAGCTTGTAAAATTAGGTAATTGTAGGGCCAGTGCAGGTAAACCTAATACTTTCTTTGATAGCTAATAATAGTTGCACAATTTTTAAGGCAGGTATCGCCAATGTGCAGGTATTTTGGATGCACCTATCGGAGGAGTTTCCTTATAAATGTAAAAAATAATGCCGCTAAAGCGCATTTTAGGGTAGGTATCTTAAATGTGCACTTAAGCATAAAGGCAGCAAAGCAAAATATACTGTATGTGCAAAAGGAACAGGTTACATACTAGTATCTTGATGTGCTGACCTGGACCACTTCAAACGTAAAAAACTGATATATGTGTTGAACACCACCTCTTCGTGGCCCATCGGCAATATGATTCGGTTGCCGCCTGCGCCATGGTCCAAAAGGAGTAGTCTAGGTGGCCCCATGTTATGCAGCGTTGACCAGAGGTGGTCAGGTCCAATGACATCGCAATGTTAATGTAACCATATTTTCTCCATATATTTGGACCATTTTGGTTACTAGTGTTGGTTACAAGGTAGCGTGGTCCTGTACTAGTATTTGACCTAGTCCCACTTTTTACAGGGTAATAATCGGTTTTGTGACTGTATTGAATGGCCAAAACGTCAGTTTGGGAAATATTCCCCATATTTTACCATAAAGCCTCCGACAGCTTAGTAGTTAACAGCTATGAGATGTGACTATCAGTTGACCCCTGCATGCTTCGCCTCTTGCGATAGCTCAATCTCCGAAATTTCTTAGTCAGATTTAAGGCTGCCTGATCTAGAGGTAATGTTACCTTCATTTTAGCCCTTCACGAAGATGTGTAGCTTATATGTAAAATCCTTTGCTTTTCCAGGATCTCAAGCCTAACGCCTCCTTGTTCTGATATTATAGTTCAGGATTCAACATGCTTATGTTCCAAGCAGTACGCAGTCATTGCCTTGGATTTTTTGAATGTCAAGGAACCCATAAAGGGTTACCTGCATATACAGCAATGCCTTTCAATTACCTGAGTTAAACAATAGGGGAATTCGCTCTTCTGTGTATTCGTTGTATGTTGTGTAATTGTAACTGCAAGTGCGTGTGATTTGTTGTTGCTATCCTCCAGTACTGCTGGAGTCAATCGCTACTTTTGAACCGCTACTGCACCGACTCCTAGGTAAGTATCTACTCTATTTACCCGTGGTAGTGCACATGGTAGTGCAGAGTCGAAGCAGAATAGCGAAAAACTACGACAGAGGGCGCCCATAAATCACGCAAGTGACTACTTTAGTAACTCCCGGTAGTGCAGAGAGAGCCGATGGTGACTACCGCCTAGGACATTGCCTTGTAAAAGTAATCGATGGAATACACTGCAAGTAGTCGGTCGGTAATTGACGGTGTTTATTAGGCAGCTACCGATTCAGCAGTCCTGTAGTCACTCCCCCGTACTGCAGGGTAGCGGTACATCAAATACACATGCAACAACAACCACACGCTCGTCCATTTACACTTACGCAGAATACAGCGAATACACAGAAACGCAAATTCCACTAATGTCCCAGTAGAAATTTTATGCATACGACATTGCTGTTGGTGACATGAGCTTGCTGCTGTGTATACATGCCAATATAAATGAACCTTCATTTCCATTTAACACGCGTGGTTTCTCAGAGCGTATGCGTACTCTAACCATACACTTGTACTACTGCTGTATGCATATGGCTGTAGTAATGTTTCAAACATACAAAAATGCATTGATGGAACAGTATTAAAGCATTCTTACAAGATATGTATCCCCATACGTAAATGCTACTTTCTTGATACATTTTGATATACGGGGACATACAAAAAAGTAGCACTTACATATGCAAATGCATATCTTGTAAAAGCCCGTTTGTGCTGAAAATAGTATCGCACAACACGTCCGTTCACTAAAATTTTTGTACACGACTGAAAATATTACAAAAATTCCACTTCAAATTTATCAAGAAATTTACTTAAAACAACGACAACGTACATTCGCTTGCATTTCTCTAGAATTTGAATTTATTCGTGGAAATTCATGAATACGCATGAATTGTTCACACGAATTCACTCATATAGCAAGCATTCTTCATCAATGCATATAACTGATTTCTACCGGGGTGTTGCCGTAATAGCAGATTTTCCTGATGATATGTACGTTGGTCTTCACACAACGGCTTCACCTTTAAATAGGTATGTGATGTAAGTAATAACTTCCTCATTTTGCCAGATTAACAAAAAAGTACCAATTCCGAAAGTTATGTATAGGGCTCGGAATCTCATGCACAAAAAAATCAAAAATATGCGCATAAAATATGCACCCGAAATTCAAAAATATGCGCTATAAACAAGTAAAATATGCTACTAAAACATTTTCCTAATATTTTACTGACGATATAAAATTAAAAAACACATGTATTTTAACAAGAATATAACGAAAACAATTCACTTGAAAATACAATACATATTTATGTTTCAAATTCGTTTATAATCAAGCAGTCAGATACAATCTTTTCTAAAAAGATAGTTGAAAGTTTGCCATTTTGATTCCACAACTCGTGCAACCTACAGCCATTTGTCGGCTTTAATGAATTTCAGTACGTCGTAATCCTATGGTTTGACGTAATTATTATTTTAATTTAACTAAATTCGAATTTACAAACAGGTGGGTATGCTATTCGTAATATTTTTAAGCTAAAATCTAACTTAAACCTCTTTCGTCTGACTCCCTTATGGTGATACCTATCTATTTCAATTACTTTATTCCTTAAATTCAAGTGGAATTTGATTTCTTAAACAGGTGGCAACTCTCTACATGTAGCTAATACACATTTCGATTTATACCCATCTCTTAATAATTCATTTAACTTAAAAAAAAAAATGTGAATCTAATTTTTTTTAAATCTAATTTTTTTTCAGGTGGCAACTCTTTAAAAAAAAAATAAACCTTCTATTGTCCGCAGGTTAGTCTTTCTAGTCTGATACTTCATTTTTGAAAATAGAACGAAGCTTGCAGATCTCAAGGCATTGACAAAAAATGAAAAAAATATTTTATGCATTAGCGAAAAACTCATTACTTCAGAAAGTGCAAAAAATGAGCAGGTTTTTATTTCTTCTTTTGAAAGCTAAAAGCCCGTACTATATAATAAAATAATAAAAAATAACCTATTTTTACATATATTTTTTATTCATTCCATTAAAATTTAGCATTTTTTGAAATTTTGTTTAAAAAAATTGTTTTTTTTTTTTGGAACACCGCAGGAACACCCTGTATTTAATTTTATTCCAAAATTTTAATTCCTGTAATTCTCTACTATTTATGTGGAAACAAAAAACGTCAAACTAACATTTTATTTCAAAGAATTTATTTTTGACACTTTTTTCTGTGAAGAGCTTACACCTGGCTATGCTTTTATTAAAATTCTTAGTATAAAATTTGTCGACTTTAGTGGCTTCCTGGCGGCATATAATTAATTTTTTTAGGGAAATGTCTGTTTAATTCTTTTTAGTGGATAAATTGTCTTTACAAAAATACCAAACAAGTTCACATTACAGATAACGATTTTTTCGATTTATGCCCACTTAGGCGGCACTGTGCGTCATACAGCTTCACTCTAAGACATACTGCTGGAATGGCTTGCAGAGTATGTTTAGCCTCATCCTTGCAAGGGCTGGCGCCTCGCACAGGAAGTGCTCGACTGTCTCTTTTGAGCCAGAGTCATCGCAACTACTACACCAATGGACCAGTGCCCTGTGCACACTGCAGTAAATTAGTAGGCATCTTCTTTGCTCTTTCCTAAGAGAGCTTTGGTCTAATTGGGTCGCAGGACTCCCAGAACTGGCGGATAATCCTGCACGATCCTATACGGTTCCACCTCTGCTTAGCCTTCGAGTCATACATTTCGGTAATTGTTGCTTTTGTCTCCTTGCTGTCCGCTGCCACGTTTCCGTTAATGTCGCTATCAGTGATCGGACTCGAAAAAAATTCTGTGTGTATCTGGAAAAAAATGTGGTAGATTTCAAAAAAATGTGGTAGATCTCAGGTTTTGGATCAAACTTTGTACAAAAATTAAAAAAAATCTGCAAGGTTTTACCTAAATTGCAAACTTTTTAAATAAACTCTACAAAAATTTAATTTTGAAGATGCTAAAAGTTGCATTGAGGTTTGGCAATTTTTCTTCCTTGAATGTGTAAAGCAGTTTTTTCCACATCAATATATTTTTCGAACATATTTCAAGAGATTTCTGCAACCTTCCGGAGTGCTGCCAGCTTTTCTTTTTATAACATCACGATCTAGCGAACAAATGTGGCACGTTCCAAAAACCGCTACTTGGGATTTACCGATTTTGACAATTCTCAAGTAAAAGTAAACAACGCCTCAACAACTTTAGATGCATTTAAATTTGCTAATCTTTCACAAAAATCGTCGGTTTTCAACATTGTCACTATTAATTCATTTTTTAAATCATATATTTTGCAATTTAACTCAATTTAAAATTTATTATTGAGAAAATTTACTATTTTACACAGGGACGTGAACCGGTTTTGAACCGGAAAACCGTTTTTTTTCTATTAATTAACTGAACCATTAACCGAACCGAAATTTTCCACAAATGTTTGATCCGAGCCGAAAACCGAACCACTTTCTATAAAAGTTTAAAGGTTTGTTTCAACCAATGTTCAATAGATAAATGTACCCCCTTTTTTTCTTTTTGTTAAACATGGTAACACCTACCATATTTGTTTACAATAGGCATGTTTTATTCAACCATCACAAGCAAATAGCTAAATCTTGGTCAAATAAAACGAAATTAGCTTATTTCCTATCTTAGCCTAATTTTGACAGTTATTTCACTGCAAATAGTGTCAAAGTAAGTTTTTGCCTCTTTCTGATTGGCTCAAGGAGAAAATTTCTGATGCTGAATGGCAATGCCTCTTGTTCAATATATAGGCCAAGATAGCTTTTCATAAGCCAATATAATTATGTTGGGTAAGTCCTCCATACAAAATAAGCTAATAGCTTAAATTTCTGGACAAATAAAACACGACTAATATCAAATGTAAAGGCAACCCATCTCATTTGATACACACTTGACCCTTGCCCTTGCGCGTTATTTTTTTGTTTTTCGAACCGTTGAACCGAACCGAAACCCCGGTTCAAAGACCCAAAAAACCGCTTTGACGAACCAATCCAAAAGTGCAAAAACGTTTCGAACCGCTGAACCGAACCTACCAAATTTTTCATCCGGTTCACGTCCCTGATTTTACAGTTTATTTTATCCTCCCTATGGGCTATTTCACACTAGAATGACAGAACAATTATTCTCACGGTTTCACACTGGATGAAAATTAGCAGAATAAAATGAGTATACATACAGGACGTTTGAATGTATTCGTAACTTCTGCGCCACCTTGAGTGGTAGATGCTCAAAAAAGTGGTAGATCTACCACAATGTGGTAGAGGTCCGATCACTGGTCGCTATGTGCCAGTAACCATTTTAGCGTAATTTCGTATTTATCATAGATATAGGCCAGCTCTGTCCTACAGTCTTCCACTACATGAACCAACTAACAAGATCACCCAGCACGGCAACCGTGTATTTGTAATTGCATTTGAGAAAAAAAATAATGGTTGATGACGTCATTTTTTAATCGGTTCTTTCATTCACACACAGGTTTCATTCCGTTTTATTCACATGGCGGCGAAAAAATGACGTCACTGCAAAAAAATAACTTTTCTCTCGCACGCCGTGCTGGGTGATCTTTATTCGTTCGTTCATGCTTCCACTAGTTGAGATCTAACAGAGGTAGAAGAGAGTACTTCAATGGCCGCTTGGCTATCCGACAAGACATTCAGATGAATATTTAAGAAAATATTATAGGGATTTTTTGGCAAGAGATTTCGCACTAAATTTAAAGATGTAAAAAAAGGAAAAATATGCAAAGGTCACATGCCTTAATTGTAAAATGTACTAAGATTTGCGCAAAAAATATGCAAAAATAGATATTTCTTGCAAAATATGCAAAATAATGCATTTATTGCAAAGTAAACTTGGCTTAATTCCGATTTCCACGATGGAGAATTTTTCGATCTCAATAAGTTTGACGTATTTCGTAAAGAGAGAGATCCTTCTACTACTGGCTCCCGCAGAGGTGGAGGTGTTCTTTTCGCCGTTTGACGAAAACTCAAGGCATATATGGTAACTCTTAACAACGATGACTCCTTGCTTGACCAAGCATGTGTCTGCATACGAGGCTCTTCTTTCAACCGCTCGTTATTTCTTATTGCCTCTTATATT
>NW_023458569.1:4423285-4429227 GCF_013731165.1 Rhagoletis pomonella | reverse complement strand
ATAGTTGAGAGCTTAGAGATGGGCCTATAGTTACGAATATCGTTTTTCTGGCCGCCTTTTAGAATTGGAGTAATGGTAGTTATTTTCCACTCATCAATGAATGTACCCGAGGTTAAGGACTTATTAAAAATAATTTGTAAGGTTTGGATAAGAGCAGGACAATTTTTAATTAGTAGCGCAGACAGCCCGTCAACGTCAGTATGAGAAGTAGGTTTGAGTCCTGCTATCCCCTTGACGATGTCTTCATAAGAAAGAGTTAAGGAACCAAAATTCAAATACGAATCAACATCATTCGAGAAGTCGGGTGAGGTAACATTGTCATCTAATACAAAGTTCGACTTAAAGAAGTCGGCTAATAGATTTGCCACATCTTTTGGTAGTTCAGCAAACTTGTCATCTAAAAAAACAGAAGTGGTAATATTCGAAGACGATCTTTTGGATTTGATGTAGTTCCAAAAATATTTTGGATTAGCTTTGATGTTCGACTCTGCGGTCCGAATGTAGTTGTTGTACTGAGATTTGTCTAAGCAATTAAACTTTCTTAAGTATTCTTGATATTTAACAAAAACAGTATGATCCTTGGTTAACTTAAACTTTTATAAAATTTATTCCTTAGATTTTTAAGCTTTTTTAATTCTTTAGTATACCAGGGTATCTTATACGGAACCTTTTTCTTAATAGGTATATTTTCCAGGCAGAACTCATACATTCTTGATTAAAAACTTGAGAAGCAATTATTTTTTTTTTTTTTTTTTTTCTTTATTGACAACAAAATTCAATTAAGAACAGATTTTCTCAAAAAAAAACAATGTTTTTGTACGAGAATATAGCTTATTTCTATATAATTACATCATGCCGTCAATTATAAAATGTTACAAAGTGAGGAGAACAGTATAATTTAAAAAAAAAAAAAATAAATAAAAGTGATATGGAAATTATTCATAATAATAATATAAAATGATGAAAGTAAAAGTAAAAAGTAAAAAATAGAACAAAATAAAAAAGTTTATAAAAGTAAAATCTCACACCTGACTGTTAAAGTTGAAATCTGCAAGAAGTAGCTGTCTGACTTCAGTTTTGAAACATTGCAAGTTTCTTGCATTTTTAACTTCCTCTGGAAGTTTATTAAATAATTTTACACCATAGTGTCTTAAAGATTTAGCACACCTTTCAGTTCTAAATATACGTGGTTTAATATTTGTTCTGACTCTAAGTGCATATTCCGGAGTTGGCTCTTCTGATATGGTCAGATTATGTTTAATTAAATTATTTTTGATTTTATAAAATGTGATTAAGGTTTGTAATATGGAATATTTGCGAATATTCAACTTATCATGATACAAAAGCACACTGGATGTCATTCGTGGTAAATTCAAAATGTTTTTAATTATTTTATTTTGTATTCTTTGTATCTCATTCATAAGTTGTTCCATGCATTAACGATATCCAAATCTGAATGAATATTCCAGTTATTTTTAAGCAATAAATCGTTCAATTTTACGAAGTCGCAATTGGAAAATTTGAAAGCAGTTTTATCGTCATTAATTACAGCAGAAAATTCATAAAAATCTATGCTTATAACTAAAGATACATGATGCTTATCACATGCTCAAGTAGCACACTGGTGTATAAATTGGTGTAAATTTATGGATTTTGGTACAAATCTGATTAGATTGAATAAAAAATGAACGTTTTGGTTTATTTGTTATTCCACCAGTATTTCTTTCAAATCAAAATTCTACCTTTAACATTTTGGCACTATTTATTCATTGAGATTAGTACGAAAACTACACCAGCTCCTAAAATGCGCCACTTTTTTCATTTGGTTCACAAATAGCTCCACGTTAACAAATGTCATTAAATTATTCAGGCGACATTCTGAGTAGTGATGTGCTGAATTCTCGGTACCCAATACTTGAAATAAATTTCGGTACCCAATTCGACACACTAAACTTTCGTCATTATATCTGTGCCGTTCAATTAAAGTAGCTTAAGTCACCTTAGATGGTTTGACTTTGAATTTAAAAAAAAAAAATCAGTTTCCTTTGAAATTGTTTTATATTTTAATTAAGATTCTATTATAGGGGCATCTTGAACTACATCTTTGGCTATTTAAACGTTAAAATATTGTTTGGGAATCCAATGAAATGTGGCTTTAAAGGGAAAAGGACCTATCTCGACATAGGCTACTTTTGGGGGTAAAAATTATTGATATTTTATAAGACATCGCCTAAAAACCCAAAATGTACAAATAAGACGGTCCTTTCTCAAGAGATGAGCAATGTGTTTGTATGTATGTAGTTAAGTGAAGCAAGTATAATGCGTGCGGCAAACAAGGCAGGCAATTAAATCTGCACAATAATGATCAAGGCGAATTTAATAAGGTGGTGTTAGCCGTATATAAGTAAAAAATTACACTAACAAATTATACGCAGATATTCATACTGTCATTAGTATGAACTACAACAAACACATAATTTTGATGTAATGTCCTCCACGGCGAAAAATTCAGATACGCCGGTAACACCACCTTATTAAATTCGCCCTGATACTGATGTCGCAAAACACACTCTCGCCTTCTTTTACTTATCGCAACCGTCTTTCCAATTGCAATAGTTCTGGTGGCAATATTATTTATTTTTAATAGCTGACACTATATGTATGTGTACATATAACTCATATTTTTGGCTGTTGCGCGCTTTTATTAGAAATTCCAAGATTTCGGTACCGAGCATCGAAAGTATTTGATACTTTTTAAATCGGTACCGGGTATCGATCAATACTTAAAAGTAGCGACTCAGCACATCACAAATTCTGAGAGCAATTGACATTGGACCAAAGAATTCACCAAAAAATTAATATTGAATACACCACACAGTAGCTTTGTTTCTTTACAGATAGGCGCTTTTACACAAGGTAGTGTTAGCCGAATATAAGTAAAAAATTACAAAAGCAAATTACAAGAAACACATAATTTTCACGTTATGCGGTGAAAAATTCAGCTGTTGCTCCAACATTAGAGAGATTAGGCACAGTTACTTTGATTTGCTTCTTTTACATAAATATTTTTTGATAAAAATGGGCGATTTATTAAATGTGATAAAGTGTGGCAAAACCTTAGTATTTGTGAATAATTTTTAAACATAAAATGCGGTTAAAAATTCGCAGCAAATACATATGTTCAGTTGTCCAGAGCATCGGTCAGGTGTTTACTAGCTAGTTTCTGCTAGTTTGCGTTTCTTGACCTTTTCTATATTTCACTCGCTGTGATCGTAATTCTCCAATTCTTCCCATTCTTCTTCCTGATAATGATCTGCTGCACTGCCCGTTTTAATATGAGCTTATTATACATACCACAAGTAGAGCTGCTATCAGTGTTGCCGTTTTGATAAAGTGGTAGTTTCATTTCAGGGCTGTTCTGGTTTCGTTCGAAATTGATTTCTCATCGATTTGGATTTCCGGTTCCAAATTTTAAAGATGTTTTGCAATCCTATCGAAGTTTTGAAGTTATAACAGAAAATAAATCCTATTCGAAATGTCAAAAATGCAGTGAGCTGTTGTTGCATAGTATTCGTTTATTAGAACATTTGTAAAAATTTTAAATAAATTTTGTCGAATGGCGGTAATACAATGGTGATGTAAAAGTAGAAAAGCGTACTGAAAGCGTGCTAAAATGGCCTAAAACTCGTACCGAAATATTAAGATTATGTTGCTGACATTCCGTAATTTTATTGCATCATGGTTAAATGAAAACAAATACATAAAAATAAAATTGCGCGAGCACAGTAATAAATTTTTTTTGTTACCAAATATAAAATGTTTATATCGATTGTATTTTTTTTACATTTTAGACATAAAATAATTGATATATGTAAATTGAATTAATCTCAAAGATTCATACTTTTACATGAAGTAAAATCAGAAACGAAATAAAATATCAATATCTGATGATTAAAAAAAATTGGTAGTTTGGAAACTGATTTGGTAGGATTTTTTGTTCCTAAAAATATTGTCGAGTGGTAACACTGGTTGGTATGTTTCCCTGCAAAAATCGTTGGATCATGTAGTCTATTTGTAGTAAATTGGAGTACTTACAAAAGTGTTCCTCTGTCATGCTGTAGCGGACCAACTGGTGTCTCTGCGCTAGCTTATTGTTTGTTATCCGATCACTGCTCGTGTTTTAACGAAACGTGATTGAAGTTGAGCATTTGAAAGCACATTTGCATGTCTGGCTGTAGCTGAACGTGTAGAGATGCTCGCTGTTAGTTCTTAGCTCCCAGCATGTTCGGGTTCGAATACCGTCAGAGGCAACATATAATTTTTAATTTTTGTCTTGGTTTTTATTAATTTCGAAAAAGTATTTGAGAAGTGAAGAACAAAAGCGTGTACAAACGAAAAAATATAGCAACAATGCCATTGTTATTATATTGGAGTAGTTTTGTGCTACTCTGATGTAATGCGGGGATGGAGTATATGGTCCTGCCCTAGGACATCGCAATGTTAATTGGACCATATTTTTTATATGAATTGTGGTTAATTTTGGAGTACTCCTTGGTCCTTAGGGAGTACTCTTTACACGCATGCATGGAGTAGTCGCGATTTTTGCAGGGTTACTACACCAGTGGTGAAATATGCATCAATAAGGCACCCCTACACGCTTAAAGTTTGTTTGGGTACTAATGATTCAACATCGTGCCTTCACAAATGCAGCTCTAAGTTGCATAGTAAATACGAGTACGAACAACAGCGAGAATTTTTTCTACATAACATAGGCGAACACTGATTTGATTTCTTCTTTTCGTACGCGAACGTTAACAAAACATGTTGAAATGTATACGTTCCCATTTGCGTTCGAATAATGGACGTGAGGTAGGCGCTTAAACTTCTATCAACTGTGTTCATTTGACAAGAAACATTTTTTATACCAAATTCTCAAACTTAATTGTGTTTAGGGCAAAATAAATACACCGTTCTTGGCTTGGTAAATATTTTTGTACCAAACTCAAGAATCTGTGTAAGTTTTCAACGACGACCATATTTTCAAAGTATTATAAAAGTAAAGCTAAGTTCACAACCTAGAGTAATAGCGTTACGCGATGCAATGGAAATCGCTCAATCCAAAGAAACTTCTTCGCCAGCATAATCGCTGGCGATTAAAAAGTAGCTAGTGTTTAAATTGTAGCAATATTATACACGACTAATTTTTTATAATAGGGGAGTTTACGATGAGTAGCATTTTAGATTTAAAGTTGCTACGTACCAATCTAGCACATATTTTGTTGTTGGGAAAGCAACAAAACGTGTGATACATTGCTACGTAGGGATTCCCCTAATATACTTTTTTTTGTTTCCACAACCCTTTGACAATTTATACCGAAACTTAAGCATATTGTATTGTATATAATAGTAGGAGAAGAGATGTTTAATTTATTATATAAATATGTACATATGTATATTTATTTATTTGGGCTTTAAGTATGAGAAAAAGCTTTATTTAACAAACTGCATAATTTTTATTTGCTTGCACAGCGATAAACATCAAAGACTGTGTAAATGTTGGTAAGAAGCGATTTTTATGTATTCTCGCTACGCTAATACGTTAGGTTGTAAACTTAGCCTAATACTGAAACTCAGCTGGACGCCATATTAAAGCTGTATGACTATTATTTAACTAATTTAAGAATTTCATTATGTACATTGGCTCAACTATGCCACTTTCGAACCTTTTTTTAAACAGCGCATCTCTTAAAAATTTAATAATGGCGAAAAAATCATTGCTTTCAAAATATAAGTTTTCCCAGATTTATTTAAAAATTTTCAAATCTTTATAAATTTTGAGGCGCTCGAGTTTTAGAGGGGGTAGTACCGAAATTCACTCGACAGAATGTACCTCGCTTTTAAATTAGGAACTCACAATCATATATATTCGCGATTTTCTTGCC
>NW_023458569.1:4417128-4423185 GCF_013731165.1 Rhagoletis pomonella | reverse complement strand
TATATGTGACCTGGTCTACGGAAAGGGGGCTTAGGTGTCAAAAAATCAATTTTCACTTTTTGGTTGATTCGGATGGAAGATGAGATGCTTTTTCACGTGGTGAAAAGCAGAAAATCCTAACTTGCTTAGAAGTGTACTAAAAATGTAGAGAAAGAAGAGTAAAAATACGACAAAATATAATTTATTGGTAATGAACAAAATACATTGAATTATAAGCTATAAAGACATGATTATACACTAGAAAAACGTATTATGGGCCAAAAATAATAATGCTGAGTAGTTTATGTATTTTTCTTTGTTGTCGTTTTCCTTGAGATCTTTTTACGTGTTGATCCTGAGGAAGATGGACTTGGTTCCTCGTCTGGTTTGAGAACATCTTCACTAGTTTTTGCCTTCCGTTTCTTCGATGGCAAATCTTTCGACAATGGTGCCACAATATCTACTTTAGATATATCCGAAACTAAGCTGCGAAGATTGTGATAGATGTACCACTGACGTTCCAAAGATAAACCGGCTGGTTGTATAACTTTCGGCATTTCAGGATCGATAAACAATTATTCCGCGTACTCTCGATCATTTCCCGTGGTATCAGTGTATGGCATTCATTATTACAACAATCTTTTGACAGAAATTTTGTTACCAGCTCCTCCTCCTTTACATCAACAACATACAGGTCCATCTTAACAAAAGTTTGTTCGGTATCATCTTCTGCCTGAGATACACATACTTCGTCTTCATCATCATCGCTCTCTTCATAGTTTTCATCATCGTTTTCATCATCCTTTTCATGGAAATATTGTCCGTATACGGCACTGAACTCCTCATCAACACTCATGTTTCATTTCATGCGAAATGCGAAGACGATAATCAACAGAAACAGTAAACGTCACTTCTTCAGTGTTACTTTTTCAAATGTTCCACACTAGCAACTTACACGATGAATTCCGACCAACGACAACACTTACTGGACCAACAACAACACTTACTGGACCAACAACAACACTTACTGGACGTCCAGCGCGGAGAACAATTAACGAGATAATGAGAAACTGACGAAACGAGTTGCTTACTTTTAACAGCTTTTTCACAGAAAACTAGTTTTCGCACGTAAGCTCCCTTTTCGTAGACCAGGTCACATATATTGCCATGTCTGACACGCTCTTTACTCAGTCACGCAAAAGGGCAGAACGGATTGGAATATTTAGCCCCAGACAGCTGTACTAGGGACTGACCTATTCGAAAAAATGTTGTTGTTGTTGTTGTTGTTGTAGCGACTACAACAACCCCGCCCAGATCGGTTGGTATCTCAGTCGTTGTCGTCAAGTTCCACTAACGGCAACCCTAGGAAGCGTGCAGCTTCTGCGGGGTTTGCCCATAAGGACAAGGTCGTTAGGGATGTCGGGTTTGCCGGGCATGCGAAGAGATGTTTCGAGTCATGTGGGGTCTCTCCGCATGCCGGACATTCATTCGGCACATCCTCATTCAGCCTACTCAAGTAGGAGTTTAACCTGCTGCAGTAGCCGGAGCGAAGTTGTGCAAGTGTAGTGCGCGTCTCCCGAGGCAGATGAAGCTCCGTCTCGTCAATGTCCGGGGGTGGTGTGCCTAGAACGGCATTCACAGGTCTAGAGTCTACATAACTCGAGACTGAGTCCCTGTGAATGCCGTTCAAGGCCTGTCTGTAGGCTGTCGGGTCCAGAGGTTGCTTAATGAACCTCTGGACTTCGTCCGTTAGTTCATATAGATGCCTCCTGACGTGCCTAGGCGAGGGCTCCTCTGCAAGCAGCTGTCTGCTTGGGTGGCCACTTCTGTGGCTCCCGATCAGGAACTGCTTGCAGAGCATTATATTGTGCTCCTTTACCGGGAGCATTTGCGCCTCGCCGTGCAGGTGGTGTTCAGGCGTCATCAAGAGGCATCCCGTCGCTGTCCTCAGTGCGGTGTTTTGTGCGGTCTGTAGCTTCGTCCACTGCGTCCTACTAGTTCCAGGCGACCACACTGGCGCTGCGTAGTTCAAAACCGGCCGGCCTATTGCCTTGTATGTTGCCAGCAACGTTTCTTTGTCTTTGCCCCAAGTACTGCCGGCTAGCGACTTGAGGACCTTGTTGCGGCTCTGTACTTTATTGACAATAGCGGTTGAGTGCGCAGAGAAGGAGAGCAGGCTGTCGAATGTTACTCCGAGTATTTTGGGGTTATTCACCGTCGGAATTGGTGTGTCATCGACGTGAATCCCCAGCGGTAGCCTGACCTCCTTCGTCCAGGTTGTGAACAGGGTCGCGGAGGATTTCGTAGGGGAGAGGGCTAGACACTTTGCAGTGAAGAAGCGAGAAAGTTCGGAGAGATAGCCGTTTACTTTCGAACACAGGTCATCAATTCCATTCCCAGTCGCCATAATCGAGCAATCGTCGGCATAGGAGACAATCGAGACTCCCTCTGGTGGTTGAGGGAGCTTTTAAATATAAAAGTTAAACAGTAGCGGGGAAAGGACACCACCCTGAGGAACCCCCTGTTTTATTTTTCGCTGCTTACTCGTTTTGTCTCTGAACATTACCGACGAATGTCGACCACTTAGATAATTTTCCGACCACCGTTTGAGCCTCTGTGGGAGAGAGGAGGCCTCTATATCTTCTAGTAGCGTGGAATGGCAGACGGTGTCAAACGCCTTTGACAAGTCCAACGCTACTAGAATCGTTCTCTCACAGGGACGGTTACGGTTAAGGCCACGAGTTATCTGAGTGTTTATGGCGTTAAGTGCTGTTGTTGTGCTGTGCACTTTACGGAAACCATGCTGATGCTTCGCTGGGGTCAGGTGATATGTGAAGTACGGGAGTAGCAAGGCCTCGAGTGTCTTCGCTACCGGGGAAAGGAGTGTAATCGGACGATACGAATCTCCTTTGTTTGCAGGTCTCCCCACCTTCCAGATGTCTGGGATGATGAGAGTGGCCATTGACAAATTGAGGACCTCCGTTAGATACGCTACCCCCGCAGGACCCAAATTTTTCAGCATCAGCATGCATATTCCGTCGGGACCCATGGCTTTGGAGGCTTTCGCCTTCCCGATGGCCACCTGAACTTCACCGCAAGTGAAAGCAAGGGGGGCACAAGTTGTTGGCAGTTTGTGCAGCCTTCTGGTCACTCGACGCTTGGCTTTGTCCACCGGAGGATGCAGTATGAACTGCCGGCTAAAATAGCTCGCGCATCGCTCCGGGTCCGACGAAGCATGGTCGCCGAAGGAAATTTCGACTCTGTCGTCGTGCTTCGTCGGATTAGACAATGACCTCACGGTTGACCAAAGCTTGCTCACACCAGAGGTGAAGTTGCAGGTCTTCAGATGCTCCTCCCACTTCTTCCGCTTATGTACGTTTACAAGTTGCCGAATCTCCGCGTTGAGATCCCTGATACGGGGATCTCCGGGATCGGCCTGACGAAGGCTATCACGCTCATTTGCTAAAACAGCCGCTTCGGCAGGGAAGTTTGGACGTGGGTCCGATATGCACCCTGCCGGTATGAAGCGAGCTGCAGCAGCAGTGATAGCCCTGCGGAACTTACGTTCACCGAGATGGACGTCGGTTGGTGTGGGGAGCGATGTGAAGGTGTTTTCAGTAAACTCCGCGTAACCTTTCCAGTCAGCTTTAGAAAAGTTGACATAGGTCCGGTGTTTGGCGGAGGCAAAGTCGGTTGGTTTATCAATCGAGATGACTATTGGTAGATGGTCTGATGCTAGAGTCAGCATAGGTCGCCACGTTATGCTGTTTATCAGACCAGCGCTGACTATTGTGATGTCTGGCGAGCTACTGCAGTTACCCATAATCCTGGTGGGTGCGTCGTCGTTCATTGTGCAGAATGTCGAATCGTCTATCTGCTCAGCCAAGTCTGTTCCCCTACGATCGTTTGACAGGCTTGAGTGCCAAAGATCGTGGTGCGCATTAAAGTCACCTACTACCATACGGTTTTCACCTCTGAGGAGCGCACCTATATCAGGGTGATATCCTGCCGGGCAGCAGGTGACAGGGGGTATGTATATATTAAATATTTCGAGCTCGACATCGCCTGACCGGATAGCGATGCCCTGACATTCTAGGGTGGTATCCCTGCGGTCGATATCTGCTTCGATAAGACGATACTGCACGGTGTGGTGCGTGATGAACGCTAAGCCACCACCATTATCTCGCTCGCGATCTCGACGGTGCACGTTGTACCCGGCACAATTCAACAAAGTTGAATTGCTGTGCAACTTCGTCTCTTGGACCGCAGCTATTAATATACCATGCCGACACATAAAGGCGGTTATCTCCTCAATCTTGCTCTGTAGCCCGTTACAGTTGAATTGGAGGAGCTTCATGTGGTTCGGGAGACGTGTTGTGATGTGGGGTGTGAGTGAGGTGTATGTTCTTGCCGCCGTTGGCTGTGTGTGCTGCTGAGGTGATTGCCTCCCTGTGGTGGTAGTGGGGGGCGTCGCAATTGATGTCAGCGACCGAGCAGCGCAACACGGGCCCTCGAAGTTCCCCGTCCAATCTCGCGTGGTGCGCAGACCTGAACATGCCCTAAAGTGGCACCAGCCAAGGCAGGTGTTGCACTTGACTGATGTCACATTACGGAATATTCTGGTCTGACATACCGTGCAGATTGTAGGGGGAACCAGGAGTTGTTGGCGGCGGCGTGTGGGTGGTGGTGCGGTTGTGTGTGTTATGTGGTCTGTGGTGGCTGTGGTATGTTGTTGTGTTGTGGCGACTGTGTGTGGTTGCTGTGTGAGTGTGTGGGGCTGCACGGGCGGACTATGGGTTGCCGTGGAGGCTGCTCTATTTGAGCAACAGGGGGCCACGTACGACGTGGTCCACTGTCTGTGTGTCCGTAGTCCCGAGCAGACCCTGAGGTGACTCCACCCCTCGCAGGCATTACACTTGACTGAGGTGGAGTTGTGGTGTAAACGTCTTCGGCATACACAGCAGGTGTATATTTCTGGCCCAGGGTTTGACTCGATGCCAGCCCTGAGTAGGAGAATGAGTAGTGAATGTTGCCCTATGGACGGACAACTTCTGAGATACTTCGCCGACCTAAACGGGGTTAGATCGCCGAAACAACAGCCCTTGGTCGGGTGAAACCCGAGTCATTCCGGTACGTAGAACCGGCTGTCGTGGGAATGATTCGAAAAAATCGTATTTATGGTTCGATTATGGTATCAAAGCGGCGTTACATTTAATATAAGCGGCAGCGTAAAAATTTTCAGCTGGAAAAAATGGCGGAAAGTTGGCAACTGTTGAGCTGAGCGGAACTACTCAACTGTGCGTTTCTAAGACAAATAGCCAACGGTTAGGCAACAGCTACGTCTTATGAACGCGCCCAATATCAATGAGATTTTTCAGACAATTGAACTAACACGTCAATGTCAAGATTGAATGAATGTGTTTTCGCGACCCACTGATTGGGAACCGATGGTCTAAACTAATTGCGCTATACACTGAAAAAAAATTAACCATATCTTCTTTGTTTCCAGCTAAAACACAAAATTATTTTTCTGTTCAGAAATTTTTAATCGCTAACAAGGAAAACCCAAAAATGACACTGTTTGAAAAAATCATTTTACTGTTTTCTTAGTGTAATGATTGCGGCTAATTAATGCTGAGAATAATCCAAGAGTATTCTCTTCAGATATTAGTCGCACAATTTTTTGCAGGGTAGCGAGTTTTTCCAGAATGATACAATTGTATGGTCGTGTGCGTATGACCACCAGTGTTGCCGCGAATCATTTTTAGAACAAATTACCAAATTACGTTAAAAAAAGGGCTAAAAAAGTCGTTGTGGCTAAAAATGGTAGCTAAACTTTTTACTTAAATATACATATATAAGTATACACGCAAACATTTTCAATAAGTAATGGTATAGAAAAACAATGAAGTCTGGAAAAAAGCTAATATTTTATCCAACCAAAAACCTTTTTGTATAAAAGAGGAAATATACGACACCAGCTTGCTGGCTCCATCAAGTAATTGTACCATCAGGCTCGAAGCATATAACTTTACCAGCATGCTGGTAAAATATTTATTTCTTTACAAATGAGGTCGA
>NW_023458569.1:4411148-4417028 GCF_013731165.1 Rhagoletis pomonella | reverse complement strand
CATATACCTTAAAATTGTTGTTTACAAGTTTTGTTCGTTCCCGCCTTGAATATGCCGTATTTGTTTGGAGACCTTATAATCAGCTTTCGAACAGCAGAATTGAGCGTATACAGAAGGTATTCCTAAAATTTGCTCTACGGTCATTAAAATTTGAAGATCCTATCCCTCCTTATACTTCTCGTCTGATGTTGATAAACCTACAATCTTTGGAAAACCGTAGATCAATGTTATCATTGACCTTTACTTTTAATGTGATCCAAGATATTATTGAATGCCCGTATCTTTTGGAAAGGATTAGTTTTAATGTTCCAAAGCGTAGTCTTCGAATCTCATACCCCTTTTATTGGGCGAATATTAAAACAAGATTTGCCAGCAATGCTCCGCTAGCGAGAACTATGCGGGAATTTAATATTTTATCCAAATCTGTGGAAATCGACTTTTGAATGCCAAAACGAGCTTTTTTAAATCTTCTGCACACCATGTTTTAATATTATTCTCTATTTAAGTATTAGCTTTATTAACTTAATTAAGCATTGAATAGTCTGTAAGAAATATTGTTTCATAGACTGAAATAAATAAATAAATAAATAAAAAAGTATGCACTAACGATTTAATGCCATTTTAAAGGAAATTTCATGATTCGTAAAGATAACTTAACCATTTAGATTTGAACATGCCTAATAAAAACATGCATTTGCATGAGATTCCGAGCCCTAGTTATGTGCCTGTGTACCTAATTGGAAAAAAAATTACCAAAAATGGTACATTTGGCCAAAACGGCAATCGTGGTCATCAGTGTTGCCGTTTTAGCCCTTTGGTGGTTAGATTTAGCTACCACATACTTTTTTTAGCCACATAAATTTAAAATTGCCCCTAGCCCTTTTTTAGCCCTTTGGAAAATTGATTGATACTTGGCATGAAAAAGGTGTATATGCTTAATTTGATCTCTTTTTTTTATCTATGTAAGAGATGAATTTTTAAACTAAGAAAGACTGATATACATATATACATATATGTATTGTATGTTCCTTACGTTTTTATACTACTATAGTTTAAAATAGATAAGTTTACGGCCCTTAATATGCTTTATTTGTTAAATGGCCCATCAAGTCGATTGACCGTGTATGTTATTGTCGTGTGATTGTACCAGCTGCTGGTGTGACTTCAAAAACTATTTGAAAATTTTATGATTGCTGGTGTCGTCAGTGGAGAAATTAGCTAAATTTTCTAAGTAAAAAGTATTTTGGCGGAAATTTCTTGCCCTATATAGGTCAAAGCCGTATTTGTGGAAGATTAAGTTCACGATATTGCAGTTGTGAATTTCAAAAAAAAAACAATGTTTAATAAAATGGTAGAAAAATTATGAAATTTTCGGCTCTAATCATTTCGATCTTTCCTCGACCTCATTTGTAAAGAAATAAATATTTTACCAGCATGCTGGTAAGTTATATGCTTCGAGCCTGATGGTACAATTACTTGATGGAGCCAGCAAGCTGGTGTCGTATATTTCCTCTTTTATACAACCAGGTTTTTGGTCGGATAAAATATTAGCTTTTTTCCAGACTTCATTGTTTTTCTATACCATTACTTATTGAAAATGTTTGCGTGTATACTTATATATGTATATTTAAGTAAAAAATTTGGCTAACATTTTTAGCCACAGCGACTTTTTTAGCTCTTTTTTAGCCCTTTTTTTTTAACGGAATTTGGCTACCGATAAAAAAGATTCGCGGCAACACTGGTGGTGGTCATACGCACACGACCATACAATTGTATCATTCTGGAAAAACTCGCTACCCTGCAAAAAAATGTGCGACTAATATCTGAAGATAATACTCTTGGATTATTCTCAGCATTAATTAGCCGCAATCATTACACTAAGAAAACAGTAAAATTATTTTTTCAAACAGTGTCATTTTTGGGTTTTCCTTGTTAGCGATTAAAAATTTCTGAACAGAAAAAAAATTTTGTGTTTTAGCTGGAAACAAAGAAGATATGGTTAATTTTTTTTTCAGTGTATAGCGCAATTAGTTTAGACCATCGGTTCCCAACCAGTGGGTCGCGAAAACACATTCATTCAATCTTGACATTGACGTGTTAGTTCAATTGTCTGAAAAATCTCATTGATATTGGGCGCGTTCATAAGAGGTAGCTGTTGCCTAACCGTTGGCTATTTGTCTTAGAAACGCACAGTTGAGTAGTTCCGCTCAGCTCAACAGTTGCCAACTTTCCGCCATTTTTTCCAGCGGAAAATTTTTACGCTACCGCTTATATTAAATGTAACGCCGCTTTGATACCATAACCGAACCATAAATACGATTTTTTCGAATAGGTCAGTCCCTAGTACAGCTGTCTAGGGCTAAATATTCCAATCCGTTCTGCCCTTTTGCGTGACTGAGTAAAGAGCGTGTCATAAATGGCAATATATTTCGATGCAATAAATTTCGGAAAGGCTGTCAAACTGAGAAATCAGTTGCATGAGCAGTCACACCTTGCATGGAAAGTGTCTTTCGAAAGAGGTTTTTATTTCCCAAAGGCGAATTGCAGGAAAGATTTCTGAAATCGCTTTTTGGCTGTTCACACAGCGAATGAGTTTCTGGCAATCTTTCTCGATACTAAAATGCAACCATGGGCGGTGGAGTTGTCGTTTGTTTGCTATTTCTTTTGTAAAAGCGAGAACGAAAACGCGAAAAATGAATACTCGACGAAAGAAGAATAATTTAACGATTAAGTATATTAAGCAAAATAATATATTTCAAGCATTTTTGATATTTAATTCAACATTTGAGGGATTCACAACGGTGTCGTATTGTTGTATGTCGTAAACTTTAAAAACTTAAATAAATGTCTAGATAACCTGAAACCACAACCAACTACTTTTTAACACTGCGAATATTCATAATATGACTTTGATGGTACTTTGCGAACCCCCGTAATATATTTTTAAGAGTTTAAAGTTAACGTCATACAACAATACGACAGTTACGACAGCGTTGTGCATACCCCAAATATTTTTTATCATTTTACACAAATTCACGATCAGTGCCACACGGCAACACCCGATTAGTTTGACAGCACTTGCAGAAGAAATAAAAATTGCTAGTGCAGCACGAGCAAGTTGAAATATATTTCCGAAATCGATTTTCGCTCTTGCAGTTGCAGTCACACCTTGCAACTTTTATTTCTGAAACTGATTTCCGAAAAGTGAAAGAAAGATCTTTCTGGCTGTTCACACATCGAAATAAAATTTCTCTTTCTCAATTTGACAGCGAATTGCGTGCGAAAGACGGAAATATTGACACATCGGACAGGCTCTTAACACACATACAAACTTTCACATTTATAATAGTGGTATTTATCTGAACCGATAACTTTATCAAGCAGATATTTTTATAAATTTAAGCACTCTATTGCATGAACGCCACATACTCTCCTTTCGTTTACAATTGCGTCAATAGTGGTGTTTTTTTTTGGTTATCGAGCTCAGTATCAGTAATTTTATACTACTAGCAAATTTTAGAAATGACCTCACTAAATGGGAAAAAATTATATTTAGACGAGATAATATCCATTTAAATAAATATTTAACATAAATGCGATTTATTTGAAGCAAGTTAAAAGAAACAATGGCAGAATGTCTGTTTGTGTATGAATTCATTTACCACTGCAACCAAAGCGGCCAAATAATCAGTGAAACAAAAGAAACAGAACGGATAATAAATTTAACCAGGGCTCGAATCGTAACATACGTTATCGTATTACTCGTCACGTAAAAACACATTTTTCAGATTATGGCACACGTGAACGTACTCTTTGTCCCATTCAGCTTATACTGCCTGACGTATCACGTAATTTTCTTTCGTATCCTTTTCGATCCGTGAACGGATGTTACGATTCGAGCTCAGATCTCTATCAGGATCATATCGTGGTTGTTGAATTTGTGTGCAAAAGTTTTATGCGGATCCCGATTATTGCCCGCGAGACACATCTAGAATTGCGACAGAGTTGCATTGTCTTCAGTTTCTAAAGTTTATTCAAAGAAATCGCTGGAGAAATTTATTAGAAATATGTAAACGAGTTTCCATACAAATTTTGACAGTTCATTTATAAGGTTTACACAATTATAAGTTTATACGGCTTATAAAACATTTATAAGGTGGATGAGCACCCTTAATATTAGAAATAGGTATAGGTAGAATAGATGCTACGCCCATTTTTCCAATAACCTTCAGTTTTCTATATGAGCATGGAACTCATTTCATATATGAGTAGTCCCCTTACAAAGTGCGCTATGTAAAATTTTTTCGATTTTTAGGTTTTGGTGGATTACGTACCAGTATTTAAAGTAGTTTCATGTCCACTAACAACACAGTGCAAAATCTTTTTGTATTCTGAAAAAAATAGCAGCAAATATTAAATTTTCTTCCCAAAGCCGCTATCATACTTATTTATAAACTTTCCAAAGTATCCATCTTCTGATGAACTTAGAAAACTGCTTTACGTCGTATAGACTGTTAATGTTATCTTATGCCATGTTAAGTTATGTTACAATTTTGTAAGGCTCTTATTTATCAAAATTTTCAGGTAATAATAAAAAAGATTCAATTCAATTGTTACTTGTTGTCGTAGTCGATTTTTTTTAAATTTATGGCTTTCTATTATAAAATCACATAACGCTGTTTGCAAGTTGACTACTGATATATCCGTACCGAATTTCAGTACTCCACCGCAACTACTTTCAGAGATATACGGTGTCAAAAATGAAGCATGTAGTGCCACGCCCACTTTTGCAATAAGATATTTTCCTGTGGTAAAATAGAGCCTGTAATTTAATACATCGGGGGAAACTTTTAACATTTAATTCCATACATGGCTTTTACGGAGAAAACGACAAAAATGAGTAGTTCCTTCCTAACTGCTAAGTTTCATTAATTTAATACATATAGAGAAAAGTGCAATTAATTTTAACATTTGTTCGCGTTTAGGTGTCACCACTAAGTTAAAGGCAGTAGTGAAACGGGAGATGACAAATTTCTCTCTGAATATGTTAACATTAAAAAGACAGATTTGACAAACGAACGGAACATAGAGAATCTAAATTTAAATCAACATTTCCCCTACCCTTCGACATTGCTGCTAGAGGTTAGCATCTTCGGAAATTATTTATTTCTTTCAAATAGTAAGGGCGCACATCAAAGTATTTCCCTACCTAACATATAAAAACGACATTGGTAAAAACTTCAACAAATTTTAGGGTATGCCAGGGGGGTAGAAAGATTTGGGGGATAGATTCCTATCTAACAGCTAACATCCGCGGATGCGGATTAGAATCTAGCATAATGGCGTTGTTTAAACAGCGCTTACAAGCCAAACCAGATATGTCAGGTTTTTCTAAAGCTTTTTAAAAAGGATTCTTCATTCTCATTGCTTTGGCTATTTCAGAATTCGGGGAATCTGTAACTTCATTAGCGTTTTTCGATTTTGGTTTTTATAATTAATTTTTAATTCTTTCTTCTGCGACTGGTTTGAAAAATTTGTGCTTACAACGAGCTAAATAGGTGGATATGGAAAGTAAATTATTATTTTCCAGGAATGGAAATTTTGAGCAAAATTTTGTTTTCTAAGTCGTGGCTGCCAGCCGAATCAGATCAGAATATTGTTATTTAAAAAAAAATACCACATTTTTTTATAAGCATTTGAATCTCAGATAGTTACGTAATTATTATCTTATTAAAGGTCAGACCTATAGTTTTGTAATTATTTCAGCATCGATTCTCTTTATAGCCAGAAGTTGATCATTTCTGCTGGAAATCCCTATTGAAGGAGCTTACTTATTGACTTTAAATAGCAAAGAAGGGGCAGTTTTACCGCAGAAGTTTT
>NW_023458569.1:4405132-4411048 GCF_013731165.1 Rhagoletis pomonella | reverse complement strand
ATTGACTTTAAATAGCAAAGAAGGGGCAGTTTTACCGCAGAAGTTTTTAGCCAAGGATCCAATGTATATCCCTATAAAAAAAAATATTGGGCGACAGTAAAAAAATTACTGTTTCCAAAATTTTTGCTAAAAATAAATTCCCCAAAGAGCCCCATTCAAAATTATTGAAACAAATATATGTAACATCAAAAGCAAATCACGAAAATTTGGTGTACACTTTCTTCTTTTGTGTCGAGTAGTTTTTGTAAGATTGGCCCAAAAAAATCATTAGAAAGAAAGAAACTAATGCAGGTATTTAAAGCACAGAAAGAAAAATATTGTTAAAAAGACTCTGTTCTCTTTGACGTACGTCAAAGGTCAAGTATAAGTTGGAACTTGTATGACTGCCCATTGATAGCTCAGTTAGATAGCTTAAGAAATAATATGTTTAAAGACATTTTTATCAAAGTTGATAAATATGACATTTGACCAGTTTTGTTATACAAATACTCCCATGACCTCAGGCAAAAATATTGGCTACAATTTTTCATTTTGTTTGCCATATATACGTTTTATCGGTGCACTTGCAACAGCAATTATTGCGAATGCGAAAGCGAATGCGAATGTTAAAATTAATGCGGAAGCTCCGCGGTTGCGAATGCGAATATTCGCAACAACCCTGATACATACATACAGCCTATGTACGCGTAAATATATAAATATGCAGATATATTCACTGAACTCTGAAAAACAAACGAGGTAAACGGTGACAGAATTAAGTAAAATTTCTCAAATAAAAAAATTTTGAATTTTTTTGCAGAACTATTTACAAAACCCTTACAGAACTCTTTAGCGTACACTGGAGTATGGCATCAGAACTCTTTTTCCTGCAAAAAATGGGGCCGCGTGAAGTTGGCCCCCCAAATCGTTTTTTTCGATTTCTTCCCGAAATTCCCCGGAACTATTGCAATTTCCAGTCAGGAACTCTAGAACTATTTAAAATCTAGCCAGAACTCTAAAAACTTTCACATTTTAATAAGGTTTTGGGCCAACTTCACGGAAATGGAGGGAGGATCTGAAATACTTTAGCCAAATGTATGGAGAAAACAAGGCATCTAGTAGATATGTATGTACTTTGTTAACTATGTTATATGTATGTATGTAGGTACGCATATTAATAATTGTGATTTTAAGCCAAATTGTTTGTGGTTTAATGCTTTGTTTCGAATAAACAGACTCCCTGATGAAGACGGAAAAGACGCCGAAACGCGTAGGAGGAAAGAAAACTTTGTTTTGCTCTTTATTTAACAGGCCGTAAAGCTCCAAAAATCAGCTTGTACAGACCAAAATGTATTCAACAAAGTGTGATTGATTTTGACATTGCTCTCATAAGAAACAGGCTATAATGTCAAATTGAAATGAATTGTTAACCCCTTTGAAAATATTTTTTTTTCAATTTGAATTTGATTAAAAAAATTTACACAAACATTTTTCAAGCAACAAATTTTCTTAATAAACGTGAAATTGTTAAGAGACAAACCGCCGAGGAGAGCAAGTAAGTACATTTAAGTTTGGTAATAAGTAAATACGTTCGACTTTGCTTAAATATTTAATGTAAGGAAACCAAGATGAAACGGAGCAAAACTTTTGAACGGTGCGATGTATGCAATATAAGTCAGGACACGAAAATAGTGCGATGATTTAAACCACCTAGATGCGAGTTAAGACGGCAGCAATGTGATGTTGTACTACGTGATTCATCTCGCGTTTGTGAAAACCACTTCAAGGAAAGTGATTTCATTTGTTGTCCGTCCGAATCAAGCACTTTCAAACGAGCTCGTTTATACCCAAACTATTTCGCTTGAAAAAAATTTAATTTCAAAATTGTTAGAGCTCTTAATATAAAATTGGAAACAAATGTAAAATCATACTTTTACAAGTGTCAAATAATGTTTAGGATAAAAAATTTAAATATAAAAATAAACGCACAAAAGCATAAAACTTGGGCATTTAAAAACAAGAAAATTGCTAAAACGATTTTATAAACAATTTGTTTTGTTTTATTGACAAAATATATTTATTCCAGGTAATGTAAGTAAAAAAAAACTATAATCAAAATAAAAGCCTAGGGTACTAGTGCTGACAAGATACATGCATCACCAAGGGTTAATTCGTTTGTCTTTACTTTTTGACATTATAGTACCTTAAAAGAGAGCCGCACTGAGTTGTCAATCACACCTTGTTTAATACACCTTGGTACAGACCATGATAAAAACATTACATGGTAAACTCATTCTCTCAATTCGTCGGCCATGATTTTTTTCTGGCGTTTGCCAACATTTTAAAATCATATAAAATTGAAAATAAAAAAATTAAATTGTTCGCAATTGTTGTTGTTTGAGATTGAAAATAATAATGTGTGAGTGAGTTTGAGTTTTGATTTTAAAATTATATTGTTGGCAAACGTCAGACTGCCTCTCAATGGTTTTACCTTGTTATGTTTTTATCATGGTACAGACAACAAACCATGATAAAAATACTTAAAGGTAAAAGCGCTTGCTCAATTCGTCCGCCAATGGGTTTTTTGACGATTGATAGCATTTTGAGTTTACTCTCTCGAAATAATTCTAGTGTTAAAGAAATACAAAATAAACCAATGAAAATTTATGATTTGAAATATTTTTTTTATTCAGAAGTTCAAAAAAACTAAAAAAATTGGAAAAGAAAAATTAGTTGCTGCTTTAACGGCTGAGGAAATTCCATTGTCCTCTGCAAGCAAAGCAATATCAAGTTTTTAAGTTCCCGCAATTGCCGTATAAAGGCAAAAATGGATCGAGGCTTGTGGTGTTATGAAAACGGATTTGCCAAAGTGCCCCTATGTAAGCTCGGCTCGTTTTTTGCCACACCCTTGACCCAATGTAAGCACAAGTTCGTTCACTAAAACACAATTGCTTTCATTTATTTATTTACATACATATGTACGTATGTATGTGCATTCAAATTTTGTTCTTTCGACAGAAATATATTCTTTGGTTTGAGTGAAAATAAATTCCAACAAATGAAATGACGGCGAGAGATATTTTCAAAATGCACTTTGTACTCGATACCCATGAAGTACTTGTAGGTAGGGACACGAATTTCGATACGATACGATACCATATCGATACTTTTGGTATTCGATACCGATATTTTCTACTCGATAGTTTTCAAACAATATTTTTTTGGAATCGAGTACCAGAACCCTAGTATCGTATCGAATGTCATAAACTCACATTCCAACACTGAGGGAAAAAAATATTAGAATTAAAAAATGCCAAATTGAAAAAATACGCATATGAAAGAGCACCCAACTCGTTTTAAATTTGAGTATATACGTTATAAAATATGTGGTTGTGAAGTGCGCAGATGCTTTTTCGTAATTAAGAAAAAAAATTAATTTTATGTTCCGTCTGATGGTAATTGAACCCGGACCCTCTTGACCGTAACCAATTGTATCAAGCGTCTTTGCACACTCAGCTACAGCCATACATGTAAAGGTGTTTTCAAATGTTGAGTTTGAATCAACATCACAGCGCGCGATTAGTGTATTATGTCATACCATGTATGTATGTATGTGTTGTCACCGCTGTGCATGCTTTGTATACATATACTTTCTTAATTACATATTAAAAAGCATCCGAGACGTGCAAAACGCCATCCGTGTAGTGAAAAATGCTTCATTTTAATACGGACGTATTTGAATTGAATATTTCCATTATATGTACGTAGTGCCAATTGAGCATAAACAGCAAATCGAAATGTCACGCAAAACAAATCTTGGAGTTAGCTTTTTACGCACGCATACAAGGTTGGCCTGTAGCAATTCTTCCCGATATAAATTGGGCTTTAAAGTGCAGAAATGTGTACTATGGTTAGGATTGCATGTGGTGGGATTTGAATCCGCGGCCTTGGTGTTTAAGTCAACACCTCAATCTCTACGTGTTGTAATAATAATAAAGTCCGGCGCTTACACAATATGTTAGTGTTTGGCCGAACTTCTTCTCCGATTTGTCGCGTGGGCCTTAATGTTGTGGCACAAAGGGGGTGCCTACAGTTTTATGTCGACTCTGAACGGCGATTGTACTTTATGGGAAGCTGTTTTTCATTTTCAATGTTTGCGCACTTCTAACCACTACTCCCCAGCGGCCTACATGCGAGATCTATATTCAAATAGTTTTTTTGGTTTTTGTTATCGATATTTGGAATATCGAGTCTTTTTATTCCGATATTAATGGGTACCCGATATTTTTAAAGCGATACTTTAAATGAGTACCATATCGATACTTTCGGTTCGATATCGTGTCCCTACTTGTAGGTACACGCGTATCGAAGTACAAAAGATACTCGGTACTTGGTAGATGTACTCGAGTATATACTTCTAACTACTGGTATTGCAACATCACTAATTGCATTACAGTACTTTACTCAAAAGTTTTTGCCTAACAACTGTCATTTTTATTTCCTGAAATAAATTTTATCAGAGGCAATATTTGTGCGTGGGCATTTTTTATCTTGATAAAAGCATTTGAAAGATGGCTATTTTTGCCGGATTTAATCACTTAAAAATTTAGAATATAATAACAAATATTTTAACATTTTAATAGAACGGCTCGAATTTTTCTTTTATATTAAAATATCAATAATGGTGCCGCCAGAAAGTTATCGCGCAAATGAAAATGTAGCTGTCAAAGTACCACATTGCTGGCAAGAGCATTTGCTCTAATAATTATTGCTTACAAAGAGCAATATGCGGTCTCTAATGGCAAAATTTTGCCTGATAACATTATCAAGATAAAAACTTTTGCCTGTGGAGACAGCAAGTTTTGGAGAGCAAAGAAAGACCAAAGCCACAACCATCGCCGAGGCTGCCCTCATTTTCTTAGTCCCCTCAGAAACAAATAATTTCACACTGAGTCGAATTACTGTGTCTTTTATGTTATTTTACTGATATGTATGTGGCATAGTCATACAATAATGAATCGTCACCATATCCAATGCCAATCGCAACATTTTGTGTTGAACTGTGACACAAACGAAAAACCATAACCAAATCGAGCTAAAACAAAACAGTTGAAATGAGTTGTATAGGTACATAGTTTGTATCTGTAGGTTTTCGCTTGTATCGTGTCTATGTGCCGAGGCGAGTTGAGACGATGAGCGATGCTTTTATGAGATAGCGCGTCTACAGCTAATGGAAATCTGATTATTGTGCGGTGATAAAGAGTTTCATATAATTGTATATACATATAAACGACGCTACATAATACCACAACAAACGAGTCAAAGCGGCTATGAGGAAACGACGCACAGTGTGGAAAATTAACTTTTTTGTGACAAAATCTAATAACTCGAGAACGAGAGTAGCTAGCGAAACAACTTTAAGGCTGCGTTTCTCCAAACTCATTTAAGGGGAAATTAACTTTAATTTAATATTTTATTTTATTCTAATTTAAATTATTTACAGTTTCAATAATCTCTTTATTTAAGTGGTTGTAAAACAGACTTGGCCAGCGAAAGCTTTCATTTGTACTAAGAGTTTTTGAAAGCTTTGGCACGCTGTGTTGTAAAAGCAGGGCTGGTATACAAACAAGCAGCAGATACATAAAATTGTGGTGTGTGTATATTGATCAGCTGTTTAAACGTATAACATCTCTGAGTGTGGTTATTCTGATTTAATTTTTATTTAAGTATTAAGAGTATAGTTCACTTAAATCAGAATTAAAAACAAATTAAAATTGATTGGTGAAACCAAAAGTTCGAAAATTTAAGTAATTTTCACTTAAATGAATGCAGCCTAACAGTATTTTAAATATTTTGAGATAGAGAATTCGGAAAAAGGTCTCGTTGGACAGAATAGTTCCTTGACCCTTAAAATAAAACTGTAGGTTTTTTTAATTT
>NW_023458569.1:4403813-4405032 GCF_013731165.1 Rhagoletis pomonella | reverse complement strand
ATCCACCTGACAAAGCTTCACACGGCAGAGAATGTGCGTTTTTTTTGCCTTACAAGAGTGTGACATTTTAAGAAACGAACACACAATCTTCTCACCTGAGTTCTCCACCTCAAAAGCTTTAAGATACTGCCAAATTCATTCCGCTAGTTATTCTCGTTATCGAGATAAAGTTTTATCACTAAAAAAAATTCATATTTCACTCTGTGCAACGGCCGACGAGCGGCTGGCGTTAACGGTATGGCGGCCGTTGCTGTAGCTGCTGCTGCTGCCGCCACCGTACACGGATATTTATCTATCTATCTGCTTGTGTCGGATGGTCGATCGGCCAGCCGACTAACTGGCAGGTCAGTCAGCGAATCAGCCGTCTTGAATGTAGGCAGCAAGTGAGTGTTGGAAAAGTGAAGAGGTGAGTGAGCACGTGAGCGGTAAGATAGTGCGCGCTCAATGCCGCTTTAGCACTTCGTTCGGTACCATGGTTGCCACTCGCCTAAAATTTCTGCTAGCAAAATTTTTTAGGAAAAGCTATTAAAAGTTTCCAAATTTATTTTATGTACAAAAATGTATATACCCTGCAGGGAAACCGCGGACTAGTGAATCAAATTTCTAGTTCCGTACTAGGTCTTTATCACCAAAAAGGAACTAGTCCGATAGGAACTAGATCTCCACCAGTCCAAAATTGGCGAAAAGTGGTACTTTTAAGAAACTAATTTTTTCAGTTTTTTTCACGAGAAATATATCTAAAGTGACGAATTTAGAAATGGTTCGGAACTATAGAAAAAGGGATGCAGAACGAACTAGATCCTTTTTGTTGAATTGAGAACTATTCGATAGGAATAAGGGATGCAGCGGGGGACTTGTTTACTTTACATAGATATGTGTTCGGCGGCTTTTTTGTTCAAATACGCTTCTATTCTGTGCTTCGCAGATGCTATTTCATAGTTTGGTAATACAAAACAAAGCTTTGTGTTAACATATTAACATCTTGGGGCCGTCTGGAATCTAACCAATAACAGCGAGCACCTCTGCAAAGTCAGCTACAGCCAAAGGTATGTAAACGTACATTTCTTACAATCATTCAAAAAAATTTAATTTAAAATTTGAAAAAATGTTTCTTTGAAAATAATGTAAAATCGCACACGGTAGAACCGAAAAGATTGAAAAATCATAATACCTTTTTCTTTCGTCTGTCGATTTTAGAACTGGTTCGGAACTATAGAAT
>NW_023458569.1:4395521-4403713 GCF_013731165.1 Rhagoletis pomonella | reverse complement strand
TTTTTTAACGTAAATAACGTGAAAAGGTTTTTACTCATCTATTGGTTATTAACAACAAAAAACACAATACACTTTTCCTCAAAAGTAGTCAAAATTAATCTTCTGTACGAGCCGAAGGTGGTAACACTAGTGCTCCATCTGAATGTAAGGGAGTGGATGGTCACTTCTTTTCATATACATAATAATAATAATAATCTTCTGTACATTGTTATATAGAAAATATGTGCAGTTCTATAGGTAACGTAACTCTTCTTCTTACTATTTTTTGTGGCAGGCTGTAGGTGTGCTTTTGGTTCTGTATGTATATTGCAGTGAAAGGCTAAACCAGTATGCAGAAGTTCCAGTTCACGGACTATTATTCGAGTTCTTTATAAACTAAAATTATACCAGTTCCTCATAGAAAAAAGTAAACTAGTTAATAGAAATTCTACTTCGGAAAGTGGTATTAAATGGGAAGTCGTACCAGTTCGTCATGAACTATAATTATACCCGTTCTCCGCAGTGAAATTCCAAACCAGTTAGTAAAAATACTAATTTATTAACTAGGGATGTGCCGGGTATCCGCTAGATATCCGGAATCCGGCGTATCCGGCCGTTTATCTGTTATCCGACTATCTGGCCGGATACTAGGTAAAATCCGGTCGAATTTCCGGATTTCTTTTATAGAAGCTTCAATTTAAAAATCTAGTTCGGAAATTAATTTTTTTGTATTTTTATAATTAAATTTAATGTGGGACTGCGCCTCTCGTGTCCGTTGGGTGGGAAAGAAGGGTAAAAACCATAGGGATTAATTTTTTAATTAATTAATACCATTAGTAATTAAAGTTAACCATTTTAATATTTTTCATTATGAAAAGAAGCATTTCCGAATTATCGGGCAACAACCTGTTCCTATTTTCAACATAAATGCTACCCGATGCACTAAACACTCTTTCTGAATTCACTGAGGAAGATGGTGCTCAGATATTCTTCATTGTAAGTATAAACACCCTGCAGTGAAAAGCTAAACCAGTATGCACAAATTCCAGTTCATGAACTATTATTTAAGGATAAAAGTCATACCAGTTCGTTATGAACCATAATTATACCAGTTCCGCGCAGAAAAAAGTAAACTAGTTGGTAGAAATTCTAGTTCGAAAACTGGTATTAAATGGGAGAGTCATACCAGTTCGTCATGGACTATAATTATACCAGTTCTCCGCCAAACCAGCCAGTATAAATACTAGTTCACTAACCAGTATGTGCTAAAGCGACGGCCTACCATTTCGGCGATTTCGTACAACTTATGCGATCAGCGACATCTGTCTTTGAATAGGCATAACCAAAACTAAAACGTGGTTAATTGCTTTCATCACAAATGTCGGCTGTGGCGTCGAGTGAAGAATACCGATTCTGGTTCTGAGATCTCAGGTTCGAGTGCGCGTGGAGGTTGTTAAAGTAAAGTAAGTAAATTAATTTAAATATAAAATAAAAATTGTACATAAATTTAATTTGATTTGGAAAAAACGTAAATACTCAAATACCATAAAAAAATTAAAATAAATAATTTTTTGTTCTTTTTAAAACAATAAATTTAAAAATTACATAAGAGATATAAATAAGAAATAAACAAATAAAAAAGAAAAAATAAAAAAAACACTCGCCCACTGAGATTCGAACTCGGATCTCTTGATTTGGGGTGCCAAAGCATTACTCTGTCGACCATTACCACTGTTGCAGCGCCGCGAGCAAAATGACATACTTATGCTTTTCACGGGGAATGAATAGGCAGTCTATCCCGTCAACTGGTATGATGCTACTAGTATCTCTACTGGTAGCGTGCTGATGCAGGAGCGGACAATTGACATCTCCTATGACACCGCCATGTTAAAAATACCAGTCGCTATCATTGAAAAAGGATACAACGTGAACTAGTTGGGCTGAATCGCAAACTGGTAGCATTCTGGTTCACAACTGGTAGCTTTCCCTGCAGGGCAAATGTCGAAATTCTTTGCAATTAAGCTTCCACCAAATTAAAGGATGTTCTTGTCTGGTTATATGGGGTAGCAGAAAATATTTCTGCATTCCTACATCGCTCCTTTTTTCCTTGTACGATCGCTGCCATGTGTACCCATCGTTTACCTATCTATATCACTACAAAAATTGGAATCAGTATCAGAGACGTTGGCGATTTCCTCAAAGCATTGCCAAATATCCTGGTGAGGTCCCTCTTCAATAGAAACTTTTATCCAGTTTTTAGCTTTATTGATGTCAGAAAAAAACGAGTTTTGAAACGTGGGTCCCGCATACCGAGATATTAAAAAAATAACATAATTATTGGAGGGGGAACAAATTTTAAATTGTGCAGGCCTGTGTAATCTATAAATCAGGGTTATATTTTTAATACAGGATCCCAGAGGAGAAATTTTCTATTCTTAAATAGGTTTCAGATAGTTCAGCTCGAAAAAGCAGATAATCTCATAAGTATGACCATGGCCGAAGAAAATAAGCAAGAAAAGATGCTTTTTAAGCGCTCAGATAAGCATTAAAACATTGGTAAATATGCTCGCAAACCAACAAAATTTAAGTTTTGTTTTTTATTCAGTTTATTTCAATGATTGAAAAATTACAATGGACAACACAGTGCTGCTTGATATTCTCAAATAATAGATATCTGCGCTGGTCGTTGTAATCTTTTTAAATACTCGTTATTTTTTATTTGAGTTAAATTATTTTTTATCTCTTCAATAACATCAATGCCTTCCCGTAGAGACAAACCAGTGGTTTTAAATTTTTTTATCCAAGCAGACATGCAACTGAAGTTAAGGTTAAATAACCAAATCTGTTTTTATGTAATTATTTTTAAACATTTCTTTAGTTCGACGAATAAAAAAACGCCAAAGAAATGTTCAAGAAAAATTTATTGAGCCAAATTTTCTTAAGCAGTACGCAGTTTTTAAGAATTTTTCTACGTTTTCTACTATAGTTTGCTAAAGTTTGTTTGTGAAAAGTAGATACAAAGCAGCCTTGTTTTCCACAGAAATATATGTCCGTTCCAAAATCTCGTAAGGAAAAAGTGAGACAGCAGGCTGTAAAATATTAGATGTCAAAACTCCTTGAACACTACTATTCACTCACAAGAAATAATAGAAATTTATTTCTTGGTCGTTTACTTAAAAGGTCCGTACTAAGCTTTATACATAGAAATAAGCAAAATAAGCATATCGTTAAAAATAAGCTCGGAAACCCTGAATAAGCAAAATAAGCAATTCCAAGCAAAAGCTTAAACTTTTCGGCCCTGAGTATGACTATCGGGTGAAAAATTTCACCGCCGAAAAATTTCGTTCAACGAAATGGTTCACTTTATCATGAATGTGGAACGATTTCGGCTGAACAGCATTTCACATAGACATTTCAAAGTTGGTATAACAGCTGTTAAAGCCATTAAATACAATTTCACGACGGCCTACCGTTTCGGCGATTTCGAACAACTTATGCGATCACCTGCATCTGTCTTTGAATTGCCAAAACCAAAGCTAACCGGTGTCTTCACGTGCTGGAAAATCTCGCTTGCTTGACGACGCATGCGAGTTCCCGCACGTGTAGAACGCAAAGAGTACGAAGCATACCTTTTCTCGCATACCGATGGGTTTGCGAGATCTCGCATGCTTTCAACTATCATTTTTGTTGTTTGACAGGTATTTTCTCATTTCGCAGAATTCTTTTGAGTAGAAAAATCGTTTATATTGGTGAAAATATAATTTTAATATTTGAGAATATAATTTTGGACTGAAAAGCTCGGACCTTCTGTTTTGGCAACATTTTACAAATGATAAAGTCTGCTGTCAAGTGCCCAGTAAACTGCGGTAAATTGCTTTCCTTACAAATGTCGGCTGTGGCGTCGAGTGAAGGCTACCGTTTCTAAATTTGAGATCTCAGGTTCGAGTCCGCTTAGAGGGTATATTAAGTAAATGTTTTAAATTTAAATATAAAATAAAAATTGTAAATTTAATTTCAAAATACTCAAATACCATAAAAAATTAAAAATAATTTTTTGTTCTTTCTAAAACACAATTTAAAAACTACAACAAAATGTATAAATAAAAAGATAAAATTAAAAAAGATTCGTTCACTGAGATTCGAACTCAGATCTCTCGAATGGCGTGCCAGAATTTTACTCTGTCGGCCATTACTACTGCCGCGAGCAAAATGGTTTTCACGGGGGATGAATTGGCAGTCTATCCCGTTAACTGGTATGGAGCTACTAGTATTTCTACTGGTATAGTGCTGATGCAGGAGCGGACAATTGACATCTCCTATGACACCGCCATATTGAAAATACCAGTCGCTTATATCGAAAAAGGATACAACGTAAACGAGTTGGGCTAAAACGCAAATTGGTAGCATTCTGGTTCACAACTAGAATCTTTCCCTGCAGGGTGAGCAAAACCTATAGATATGGTCCGAAATAGGGTATTAAGTTTATTAATCGTGCACACTCAGTTTTTCTATATCAATTGGTAATTTAATTGAAAACGTATTTCAAAGCTGCGCTTACCACCTATATCATGTGGACAAAAAGTCGAAAAATTCGTTGTCTGCAATGTGAACGTGTATGGTATTTTTATGAAGGTAATTTATCCTCCAAAAATAATTATAAAGAAATTTCCCTATAAAATAAATTATATACCGCCAGGAAGCCACTAAAGTCAACACATTTTATACTTAGAATTTTAATCAGAGCATAGCCATGCAAAGCTCTTCGCGGAAATAAATGTTTAAAATACGTTCTTTGGAATAAAATGTTGGTTTGATATTCTTTATTTCCACATATATAGCAGAGAACAAAAATAAAACAATAATACGATTTTTTTATAAAAATGAAAAAAAATGGTAGTTTTTAATGGAATGAATAAAAATATACGTAAAAATATGTTATTTTTTTATTGTTTTATTTAACATTGCGGGGTTTTAACTTTCGAAGGAGAAAATAAAAATCTGGTCATTGGTTGCACTTTTTGAAGTAAAGCGTTTTTGCTAATGCGTAAAATCATTTTTTACAACGCTTTTGTCAACTTACAATGTTGTGTGTCTAGACACCATTTCTACAAAGGTATTATGGCAAAGTTTCTATACAACTTAACCCAGACATCAACCACGATCCAGAAAATAAAGGTCGCGCCATTCGCGGACCGCTAACCCTCTCTTCGTCGGTTTGACAGCATCTACCCAATCGCTGACGTCATACAATACTTTTGTTTACATTCACTGTTGCCAACTTAATGCTTTTCGCACCAAATTTAGTGGGTACGTTTTTGTTGCTTTTGTTTTAGGTTTGACGACACCAAATTTGAAAATCTTAAAAAAATGGAAGCAAAATTTATAGAAATCGTAAGTGTGGTAAGCAACTTTACAAAAATTTAAACAAAATCATGGCACAGTGGCAATCATAAGCGTCAAAAAAATATGTGGCAGCACCTTCAATCATGCCCCAAGAAATCGACCGTCATGCAAGAAACATTGGGCCTTATGCATAAAAAGTGAGCTTAAGCTCAGACTCAATTGCACTGAAAGGGTGAGCTCAAGCTCAAGAATTTGTACTGAAAAACGAATCGGAGCTTAAGCTCACTTTTTATGCATGAGGCCCATTGATTTGTGTTAATTTGTTATTTTCCGACGAAATTTTCTTAGAAAACTACTGTTTTCCATCTTATTATATATTTAAATAGGTCTATTTTGTCAATTTATCCAGTAAAACTTGCAAATTCTGCTGCTCTCTCAATTTCCCCTCTTTTGCTAGTTTCTTGCAAGTTTTTGCGTACGAAAACGGCATCCAGTAAAAAACCAGTAAAATTAGTACTGGATTTACTGGATAGTGCGTACGCGAACAGGGCTGCTGCCTTTTGTTCGATGCTTCCCCCTTTTCTTGTCAAGTTCATCTTGCTCTCTCATTCTGGTATTTGTTGACGGCACGGCCAGTTGCTCTCAGCCTGATTGGCGCAATCGTGTATTCTATTATTCTTGGATATCAACCTCGTCTAGGTATCATATCAAAACGCCAGAAGTAGATGTCGCCCTGCCGCAAGTAGTTATATGTTCCGCCTAAAAATTTGCACAGCATACACTACAGCGGAAATGGACGACACGCCATTTATTTAAATGAAATTAATTGGTGCTCGTATGTATGTGCATTATATTACGTTCTCATTGAGCCATTAACTCGAGTTTAACGTTTTGAGTTTATGAACAACTGTCAAGCGTTCACATTGGGGTGTTTAAGAAACTCAGAGTTTAATTTGACATTTTTTTGTTTACTTTTTCTTATTCTCATTTAGTCTGTTCCCGTACTACAGGAGTTAACACGCACACACATAAGTCTAGAATACTAACCGTTTAGCTATAAAAAAAAAAACAAGAAATAATGATCGATGGAACTTTTTACGCTAATTCCAACCATACCAAAATTATTTGGTGCAAATAAAATCCAAAGCCAATAAAAGAGGTTAAAGTTCACCTAAACTATTTCTTATGTGTTTAGTATCTCGGAAACTAGTTAACCGCTTAAAAAATTATTGATGATAATTTCAACATAATTTAAATGCCTTTTATGCAAGGTATATACTATAACCAGTTTTAGAAGTAATTTTATATAAACTACATTTAAAAATATATATTTTTATTTTATTTTGTTTTTTAGTATTTCTGGACTTAAAGTATAAAAAGGCATATAAATTATATACATATATGAAAGAAAGAATAATTATCTTTATTTTGACGTCATTCGTTTTTTAATAGGTTATATTGTTCAAAAGATATTAATATTAAAAAAAAAAAAAACAGAAAATTTAACTTTAACCATTGATATCTTTTTATATTTTAATTTCGCCAGGTAATTTTGGTAGGGTTGAAATCAGCACAAAAAGTTCTGTCGAGCCACATTTTTGGTTTTTTCATCGCTAGATTGTTGATATTCTAGACTTACGTGCACAGACGACTTCGGACTAATTCTGATTAAATCATATATGTAATACTCCTATATTGGCAGTAAGAGCTAGTACCGTCCGAAAACACTACAGTACAGATATATCAATAAACACGTACGAAAGAAAAGGAACACATACGTTTATAAATAAACATGTACACAACACATATACAAAAACGGCACTCAAGTACACAATACATTGACAAGAACGGTACTAGACTGTCTCGCTTTGATTTCGGAATGCTTACACATTGAGAAGTTAGCTTACTGCCAATATAGAAGTATTACATATATGGATTAAATCCTGCAGTACGGGAAGAGACTAATTGTCGGCAAGTTGGTTGCAAGTTTGGATTATCAAAGACACAAACCGAAACCGGTCACAAAAAAGGGTTTCATTCGCATAAACTCCAAATAAAAGTGGTATTTAAGGAGAGTTTAACGAAATTTTTTGTATGGTAAACTCCGAGTTTAAGAGTAGAGTTAAGGCTTAAACTCCAAAATGGCCCATAAACACGAGTTAGTGGCTCAATGTGAATGCCTTATTAGGGTGGTCCTTTAAAATCAAATGAACGATTTTTTCAGTCTCACCACCTTAATCGGTAATACTACGATCACTGATATCACATATAAATTTTAGCTCCGATTGGAGACGGTTAAAGCGTGTCGCACAGGGGGCAAATTTCTGATTCTTCTATAGAGTATTTTTTTCATCTAATACCCAAAATCGATACTACCATAGTCGAAGACATCACACATAAATTTTGGTCCCGATTACAGTCGGTTTAGGCGTGTCGCAAAGGAGTCAAAGGCCAGAAGCCTCAATGGAGACTCAAAAATTCAAAATAATTTTCTCATTTAACACCCAAAATCGATACTACTAAAGTCGAAGATATCACATGTAAGTTTTGGTCCCGATTGCAGTCGGTTAAGACGTTTTTATGTGATATCTTTGACTAAAGTAGTATCGATTTTGGGTATTAGGTGAAAAAAAAAATTATTTTAATTTTTTGAGTCTCCATAGAGGAATCTTAACTTTGCTCCCTGTGCGACGTGACTTAACCGTTTCCAATCGAGATCAAAATTTATATGTGATATCTTCGACTATAGTACCATCGAATTAGGGGTTGGGGGTTAGGAAATCTGATGTAAAAATTTGCTTCCTACATTTTAGGACCACCCTAAAGCACATACATATGCAGTAGAAAATAATATTTCTCAGTCCCATAGA
>NW_023458569.1:4391986-4395421 GCF_013731165.1 Rhagoletis pomonella | reverse complement strand
AAGCACATACATATGCAGTAGAAAATAATATTTCTCAGTCCCATAGAATTTGTTTTGATAACTTTTTATTTTGAAATTTTGGCAAAAGTCATTATAACCAATTTATGAGATAGAAAATGAAAAGCGTGGGGCGTATGTAATATACCTGAATTGAAATGAAAAGTAATATATGTATGTACATATGTGGGTATATGAATAACGATCGCTTAAAATCAATCTCAAATTTTGTAGAAATTTTAGGTCTATGTTATGTAGTTTGACTATTGTCAATTAAATCTAATTATTTCTATTGAATGCGCTCCACGTTTTTCGTTTTCAATGTCATAAATTGTTTATAATGACTTTTGCTAAAATTTCACATCAAAAGTTATCAAAACAAATTCTATGGGACTGAGAAATATTAGATATTATCTACTTTCTAGTCCATTTATAAAAGCGTGGTTATTAAAAAGTGTTTTTATTTTTTTATTTTATTTATTTAATTGTCTTGTCATTGCCATCGGATCAGCATTGTTCGTTCAATTTTCAAAACTTAGGCTACAAATTAAAAAGCGTAGGCTGTAGATAATACATTAAGTTTATTAAAGAGTTGCCACCTGTTAAACAAATAAATTCAAATTATTTAATACGTTGGGTATCAATCGAAAAGGGTATGAAAAGGGTATATTTCTCAACTTCATGTAGGAGGGATGCCCCGTGTTTCAAAAATTAAATTCCATTTAAATTAAGGGATTTAGGTAATTGAAACAGATAGGTGTCTTCATATCGGAGTCAGACGAAAGAGGTTTAAGAAGGTTTTAGCTTGGAAATATATTGAAGTTGGTTGCCATCTGTTTGTAAAGTCAAATTTAATGTAACCAAAATAATACTTGTGTCAAACGAAATGTTTACGACATCGTATTTTTTATTTTATTACAATTTGGAAATACATTCATTGCCAGTGAATGATTTGTTCTGATTAATTCCTTTTAAAGTTTCAGGAATGTTTTTACTTTTCACTGATTTCTTGCTAAATATATCAAATTTTTTCTTTTGGCTGATACACATATTTCAATTACCTAATTCCCTCAATTAAATTGAATTCGATTTTTTAAACAGGTGGCAACCTTTCTAAGTGTAGTTTAAAAGTAAACGATTTTGCAAGCAATTGCGATTGATACCCATATTAGCTCTAATCCAGTACTCCATGAACTTACAGGTTTTTACACGAACTTGCAGGAAGTTACAGGAAAAATGATCCCGTACTCCAAATTGCTCCAAAATCCTGTAAGTGAGAGCGATTTCGGAGAGTTGTGTAGAGAATGAAGTTTCAAGATTTTATCCGAACTTTCTCTTCTGGTAAGATCATGAAAAGTGTCAAGCGATCACTGGTTGACGTTTTTACAGGAAAAATGTTTTTCCCGTACTTTTTGTTCTTACTCACTTTTTACTCTCACTTTAGAAAGTAATTTTACTTTTCAAAAGAATAAAACTTGAGTACACATCTACAGTCCAAGCCCTGTAATTTGGCAACCCACTTTTGAAAATAGAACGTACTATATGTACATACTAGGGATGTTAATTTTTTAGATTTTTGCGATCACAGGATTTTCGGGACAACGTTCATACAATCCCGGGATCCCGCGGTTAGTCCCGGGATTTAATATTCATTATTTTCCAATAACTTAACATGAAAAAATTGCATCAATATAGTTTGAGAAGCTGTCCTACCATATAATAAATATCAAAATAAATGGGTTTGAAACCTACTTTAATATTTAAGTTGAAAAATATTTCATTAGTAACAAAACAAATGACGGTAATTAAATTTATACGCATTTAACAATACTTTAGTGTGTACATATCTGATAAAAGAACTTAAGGCAGTCTAAAACAGCTCGATGTAAAAAAAACACTTAAGTCAACATATGTATTGTGTGGCTGAAAGAAGTTCATAATACTAGTGACAGAAATAAGAGAAATGCCTTATTTCAACCAGTTTAGTCTATATTTCTTTTCTTTATTTAATATTTAAATTTTTGTATAAAAGTCTACCTCATTTTATATATAATTATAATAATATAATAGATTGGCGCTTATACATATGTTTTTGACCGAGCTTCTCCTCCGATTTGTGGCGTACGCCTTGATGTTGTCCCACAAAGCGGAGGGACCTACAGTTTTACGCCGACTCCGAACGGCGATTCTATTTTTATGAGAAGCTGTTTTTCGTGGCTGAAATACACTCGGAGGTTTGCCATTGCCTGCCCAGGGACGACCGCTGTTAAGAAAATACCTTTTTTCTACATTTTTTGCGATGTAGCTTTGACCAGGGCTTGAACCCAGGCGTTGCAAAGACACCACAGCGACCGATATATATATGTATATATATTATATATAATTAACTGCATTTAAATGCGCATTTCAAAATTTGTACAAAAATTATAAAAATGCAAAGTTACAAACTTCTTACTCAGCATTTTTAGAAAAATTGTAGGTACGCAGTTTTATAGCCCATTAAATTAAAGTAGGGTAAAATGAAGTTTCATGCAATTACAAAATATCGTTGATTTGTGGGAATTTTTTAAACGATGCTGGGCATTTTCTTCCATATAAACAAATTGCCGAACATACTTTGTATGAAAAAAAATGCGTGACACCTACAGCAAAAAAATTATAAAAAATCAACGTTACTTTTAGTCACTTGAAACTTGCACTTTGTTCTCCTGTAATTTAATGGGCTATACTTATAAAATTGCGTACCTAAAATTTTTCTAAAAATTCTGAGTAAAAAGATTGAAACCAAGCAATCAATATACTCACAACACTATGGGCCATATAGAGTAAAACTGCGTTTATAGTTTTAGAATTTTTTTTCCAGAACTTTATAATTTCAAAGATATCATAAATTATAAAAAAAATATTTTAAAAATTCAGTGCTACGCAGAATAAAGATGGGTACCAAATGAAAGATAAAATTCTGTAGGATTTAAAAAATTTAAATTTTTCGGGTTCACAAGGACGAACAGGTATTGAAATGCCCTTTTATTAAATTTTATTTTTTAAGCTAATAAAGTTAGAATTTTCATAAAAATCCGTCCATAATTCTTTTTTGCCCATTTTATATGCACTGTTCCGCCTTAGCGATTTTGGCCGAGTCCAAAACAACACGCTAGTCGTTACTCCTCTGTGTAGAGCTGCAAAACTATCGAGTGCACTATCGGTAGTTTCAATTTGGGATTACTATCGATGAATGGTGGTCACTATCGCGATAGTATCGGCAATCTCTTCTCATCGCTTTTTATTCCATTATTTATAATTCCTACTTAAAGAATTCATAATTATTTGTGCGATCGTGCATGTATGTAGGTATATGCAAACTATGTTAGGCAATTTTTGTGTATGTAGCAATTAAGCAACACCTTCAACAAAAAAATTTGCAATAATTAGCGGTAA
>NW_023458569.1:4390808-4391886 GCF_013731165.1 Rhagoletis pomonella | reverse complement strand
GAGCACTATCCAATATTCGCGAAAGCTTATTCCGTACCGTTCGGGTTGCGAAAAAAAGTTGAGGACGAAATTGGTCGTCTTTGCCAACAGGGTGTGATTGTTCCAGTTAGTAGAAGTCGGTGGGCTAGTCCAATTGTGATCGTAAATAAGGGAGATGGCTCAATAAGGCTATGTGTCAACTGTCGAAGGACAGTTAACAGATTTGTTGAAATGGAAAATTACGTTATTCCACGAATCGACGATATATTTGCAAATTTAAGTGGTTGGAAATATTTTTGCAAGTTAGATTTGACGGGCGCGTATTTGCAGGTGAATGTCTCAGAAAGGTCTAGGGAATTGTTAACGATTAACACGCGCATAGGGTTGTTTCAATTCACACATTTGGTGTACGGGCTTAAAACAGCGCCACAAAGTTTTTCAAAAATACTGGATGAGATTCTGAAAGGTCTAGAGAAAGTACAAGTTTATTTTGACGATATTCTCGTTGGTGGTCGCGATTTAGACGAATGTAAGAAAAACTTGAAAGCTGTGTTTGACAAATTGTTAGAGTACAACGTGAAGATAAATTTTGATAAATGTAGATTCTTCGAAACAGTACTTAGGGTACAAAATTAATGGTGAAGGTATAAGTCCAGCTAAGAAAAATGTAGAGGCTGTGTTGAAAGCACCAGCACCTGAAAATAAGCAGCAGCTTAAATCATATTTAGGGATGATTAATTATCACAGCCATTGTATTCGAAATTTATCTAGTGAACTGCATATATTATATGGTTTAACAAAGTCTAATGTTATTTGGAAATGGTCGGCAAAGCATCAAGAGGTATTTGATAGAAGTAAGGAGCTAGTGACAGGTATGAACAATTTAACCCACTATGTCCAACCAAACCCATTATAATTTCATGTGACGCTAGTCCGTATGGCGTAGGAGGTGTTCTCCCTCACATAGTTGATGGCGAGGAAAAGCCCGTTATGTTCGTTTCCAGTACGTTGAAACCCGCTGAGCGGAACTATTCGTAACTGCATCGAGAAGCACTCGCGATTGTCTTCTCGGTCCGAAAGTTCCACAAATACATATACG
>NW_023458569.1:4377703-4390708 GCF_013731165.1 Rhagoletis pomonella | reverse complement strand
GCATTTATACTATTTTACATTTTTGGCCGACAAAATCGAAGACCTTGACCTCATACAATTGATTTTCTAATGAAATGAATTAAAATGCATTGGTTTTGTTGTTTAAAATAACTAACTTTTTTATGTTTAATAAATCAAACTAAAATGGCGTTTAAAGCTAGCCTTCATATTTTTTCTACTGATATTACCATGTTCAATATAATTCCGTTTTGGTTGTTGTTGTTTCCGACAGGGTGGGTGTATGATGTATTTTGGAACGAATTTCCGTCATCCCTTGTCAAATTTGGTTTGGAGACAAACCGGTTTCGGCGTTATGCCATCTTCAGTGTCATTTTTCGTTCTAGATAATTTTTGTTGGTTGATCGTATTTATACTCCTTATTAACTACTTCTTTCTTTTGTTAGGTACGACTTCTTAGTTTTGCAGTATTTGCGGTGCTGAATAGGTAGCTGAATTGTTCTAGCTGGTGTTTGCTGATAGGTAGAAGTCAGTGATTTTTACCTTCTTTGTTTTTGTAGTTAGTGTATTCCCCTCCATGTCTAACCTTAATATATTTTTGTTGTCATTTTTCTTCTCGCACAATAGTTTTAGTGGTTCAAACAGTACGTCCGATACAGTATTTATTTGCTCATTTATTATTTGTCCTTTGAAGGTCTTCTGTTTATATATTTCCATGTTTTCTAATATATTCAATCTTTGTCCTTTATGTTGTACACGGAGAAGTTCTGTTGTTTGTCCAGTCTTCATTGGTGCGCATTTATTTTTGATCATGTGATTTGCGAAGTTCGATTCTACTGTAGCCTTTGGTTTACGTTTTTTCTTATTATAAACCCTTATGTGTTCTTGATACCTTGTTCTTATATTTCGTCCTGTTTGTCCTATGTAGCTGTATCGGCATTCGCAGGTTGACTTGTAAACGCCCTGTTTATCTAGTGGGTCTTCCTCGCTTATTTTCTCTTTCAATATTCCTCCCACAGTGTTCCTTGTTTTAAATGATGTCTGAATGTAAGTGAAAGTAAGTGTAAGTTAGAACTGCCCAAGTTTTTTTATTGTTTTGCTTTTTGCTTGTCTTTCGATTTTGTGTATTTTCTTAACTTTTCAACCAGGCCTCTCTTATATCCGTTATTTTGCGCAATGGCATATATTGTATCCAGTTTATTCTTGTAGTCTTCTTCTGTTAAAGGGGTCCTTTGAAGCCTCGTTATTAGTTGTCTAAATGCTGCATTTTTGTGTTGCTGTGGATGGTTTGAGGTGTTGTGTATTATTGTATCTGTGGCTGTTGGTGTTCTGTATATTTCAAACTCTATCTTGCTCGTGGTATTGTTTATTTTAATTGTTAAATCCTGATACTTAATCTTTCTTTCCTCTTCCGTTTCCATAGTGAATTTTATATTCTGGTGTTGTTTGTTGAGATAGTCTAGTATCTGCTTCTCTTTGTTTCCCTCTATTAAATAGACATATTACATCATCGACATATCTCGCGTAGAATTTTACTCCTAGACTGGTCGATAGATTTTCCATATATTTCTCCTCTAGTGCTTGCAAGAATACTTCCATGAGTATTGCTTACGTCGGGTTGCCCATTCCTAACCCGTTCGTCTGTTTATATATCTTATTATTGAACCGGAAGTAGTTCTGTTTTAATGTAACCCTCAATGCGTTTACTATTTCCGTAGCAGCTTCTCTTTTCATTTTTTCAATCAGTATTTCTGGTACGGCATTTATGGTTTCTATTTTTGGTATTGATGGGTAAAGGTCCTTGATGTCGATTGATACGAATTTAGTGTTTTTGTTGATCTTTAATATAATTAGGGCCGTAGTAAGGATCTGATATATTTTAACTTTGTTCGTATAACGGTTGTTTGTAACAGCCAAAACGAATCGAGATAGATATAGACAAATGTATACATAAGTGATCAGAATCAAAAGATAAGTCGATTAATCCATGTCCATTCGTCCGTCCGTCCGTCTAACCGTGTACACGATAACTCGAGCAAAAATTGAGATATGTCAAAGAAATTTAGTATGTCGGTTGCCCTTTATCCAGGGTACGTTGGCGTTGAAAATGGGCGAAATCGGACTGTAACCGCGCCCACTTCCACGGTATTTTCGGAAAATGCAAAAACTGCGATATTTCTGTAAATATTAGATGCAAATTGTTGTAAATTAGTATGCGGAGTAGAATTGTGGTAAAAAATAATATTATTATGAAATTTTTGGAAAATGGGCGTGACCCCGCGCACTTATGATGAAATGCCGTATCTCAGTAGCCTCTCTACCAATCCTTACAAAACTCGGTACGAGGCTTTAGTAGGGTCTAGCTAAGAAATCTGTTGAAAATATTTGAAATCGAGCAATAACCACGCCCACCTGCAATATAAAGGTAATTTACAGAAACACGAAAACTGCGGTAAATCAGTAACTACTGGAGCTAATTCACTTAAAATCGATGATGACAATAACCACTTATCAAAAAATTAGAATAGTATAAATTTTAGGATAATGGACGTGGCGCCGCTCACTTATGACCACAAATGTGTATCTCGGTAACTGATTTATCAATTTCTACCAAACTCGGTGCACTTAATAATCTTGGTACGGAAAATCAAATTTGTTGAAAATTATTCAAATCGGACTAAAATTACACCCGCTTCCCGTATAACGGTAAATTTCAGAAATACGAAAACTCCGATATTTCAATAACTGAGGACGCTAATTTACTCCAAGTTAATAATTATAGCAGTCTCTTAACAATAAATAACTGCTATAGACTTTTAGGAATTGGGCGTAGCACTGCCCACTTTATAACTATAAAGGTGTTCCTCGGTAACCACTTTATCGATTTGTACCTAACTATGTTCAATTATATCGTTAAGTCTTACTCTACATATTATCGAAAACGTTTCAAATCGATTAAACACCCCTACTTATCATGCAAAGGTAGTTCAGAGAAAGTTGAAAAGACGATATTGGATACCTGCGCCGGGTATACAAAGTTCGGTTTCGCCCGAACTTATACTTCTTTACTTGTTTCTCTTAAGATTATGCATATCTTACCGATAGTATCGGTGCTATAGAGTGGTGAGATCCAAAACTATCGAAAATATCGAATGGTCCAACTATCGATAGTTTTGCAGCTCTACCTCTGTGCCAACTGACGCTTATTGAAGGCAAGTCCTTCTCCAACTGGTCTTTCCAACACAGAGAAATACTTTCAGAGCTGGAGCGTTTCTGTCCATTCGAACGACATGACCTATCCAGCGGAGCCACGGAATTTCAATTCGCTGCACTATATCTATATCATTGGGTAGGTTCAGTTGAGCGCAACCGTTGCTAACAAAATCAGTGATGGTTATGCGTCTTCTGAACGGCTTAATACATTAACTGCCAAATTCAACTCTCAAAGGTACAAAGGTTGTCTCAAATGATCAGAAAAATATTACGACCATCTAACACGCAACTGTTCAGTTTATCAGAAGTACAAAACAACGCGTTCAGAATTTGCAATCGCAACAGTTACTGAGCTGTTGCGCCTTCTGAACGTGCCCATTGTAAAGTTCATGCAGCTAACTACAAAATCCTCTTCATCAGATGTTTTCGTTGTCGATGCCCCGCACCATACACCAGCACGGGCATAATGAGTGACTTATAGAGTGTGATTTTTCTTCGACGAGAAAGGACTTTACGTCACAATTGCCTACTCAGTCCAAAGTAGCGCTTGTTGGTAAGAGTTATTCTCCTCCGGATTTCAAGCCTGACATTATTATTGGTGTTAATGCTGGTTCTCAAATAAACGAAGTCGTCTACTTTTTCAAACTTGTAACTGTCAACAGTGACGTGGGTGCAAATACGCGTATGTTCTGACTGTTTGTGTGATGATAGGAGATACTACACTTTGTCCCCGTTCCTGCCAGTCTCTTTCGCTTGGTTTCTCTATCTAAGCCCGAGAAGGCAGAACAGACGTAGCTCTTGTTTTTACCGATAATGTCGACGTCGTCGACAACGTTTGTATGGCAACCCTATTATTAGTAGAAACGTTTATTTCCAAAGGACTATCTACATTATAATATTAATTGATAATTGACTGATAACCAGGCAAGTGTGAACATTTTATTTTTTTATTTTTTTTTATAACTCTAGTTTATTTAGCATCTATCTATGTACGATATTTAGCATTTTTTATGTAAATAAAAAAAAATAACACTCTTCTTTTTTATATCTTGTAGGGCAAGTAGCCACTGCTGCACCCGTTTACATGCATCAGCAATAATTCAAGTATTTTACAGGGACATAATGTTGTTGCATACTATATTAAAAAGTAGCTGCGAGGGAAGTTGGCTTAAATCTGCTTAGACGTCTGCCTCCTTGTGACTGATCCTTAAGTGCCTTTGCTAGTGTGTTGGGATGTTGATCAAGTCTAGTTAGATATCTCTGGTTGAAACGAAGAATTTCTTGTTGAACAGTTCGGACCTTTAAATCAGCGTGTAGTGCATCGTTTGTTATAAACCAGGGTGCATTTGTAATTAGTCTTAACACTTTGGATTGAAATCATTGTAAGATTGCGATATTTGATTTCGAGGCGCATCCCCAAAGTTGTATACCATAAGTCCATATAGGTTTAAGAATGGTTTTGTAGACCAACAATTTGTTTTGCAGTGACAATTGTGATTTCGGACCAAGCAACCAATATAGGCTTGTTAACTTTAGACCGAGTTGCTTTCGTTTCATGAAGATGTGCTTCTGCCAAGTCAGACGTCTGTCAATGTGCAGCCCTAAATATCTCGCGCTTTGTTCTTGGGGAAGCTGTATGTTATTGAGGCTCACTCCTGGACAATCACCACGACAGAGGGTGTATGTTACTTGGACTGACTTGGTTGGATTTACGCGAAGCCTCCATTTTTTCAGCCATGCCGATATTTCATTCAAACTCCTTTGCAATTGCGATGAAGCTTTTGCAGGGTTGGAGTGTGTTGCCATTATGACTGTGTCGTCAGCAAACGTTGCGATGGTGGTTTCGGCTGGGGTTGGCAGATCTGCTGTAAAAAGTGTGTACAGAACTGGCCCGAGAACACTTCCCTGCGGAATACTTGAGCGAATTTCATGCATCCTTGAGTATTCATTGTTGACCTTTACCTTACTTTACAAAGTGCCGATCTGCAAGGTACGATTTAATTACGCAGTAGTATGGGTATGGTAGATTTTTCTTCAGTTTGTATAGCAGTCCTTCGTGCCATACTTTGTCGAATGCTTGCGGTCTGTCAAGGAACGCCGCTGTGCAGTACTCCCTTTTTCCATGGCAGAGCGGATAATTCGGAATACTCTATGAGTTTGCTCAATCGTAGAGTGTTTTTCTCTAAAGCCGAATTGGTGGTTAGGAATAAGCTGGTTTCGAGCAATTATAGGTTTTAGCTTAGCGAGAAACAGTGACTCAAATATTTTGTCAATCACGGGTAATAAGCTTATTGGCCTGTATGACGTAGCTTCTCCAGAGGGCTTGCCGGGTTTTGGTATTAAAATTATTATTGATACTTTCCATTGAAGAGGAAAATAACTCAACTCAGCTACGCAGTTGTAAAGATGCGTCAGAAAGATAGAGCCAGTCGTAGGTAACTCCTGTAGAACTTTTGCTGTTATGAGGTCGTAACCGGGTGCTTTTTTAGCTGGTAGTTTAGCGATTAATTGCATGACGTCTGCTACTGTGAGTCTCGGGATCGGTAGATCGAGCTGACCAGGGGAATCTAAGAAGTTTGAGATCTCTTCTTCGTTGTTGGCCACACCCTCTGCCACTGGTGTGAATACAGTTGAAAGGTGTTGGGCGAAAGTTGCTGCTTTGTCTTTATTTGACATTTTCAGAGGGGGGACTCTTGAAATGGGTTGTTTTAAACTTCTGGTAGCTTTCCAGAGTGAATAATCTGTTGCCTTTGTTGCCGTCAATCCTCGAATGTGGTTTCCAACTTCAGCATTTTGTTTTTTGAAGAGGAACTTTTTTATTTCGCTTGTAGCTCTGTTAAATCGTTTTTTGTCTTCTGGGTGTCTTGTTTGTTTCCATTTTTTTCTTAGTTGCCTTTTATTTCTCAGTTTTTTCTTGAGCTCCTCATTCACTTGATTTTGTCGTACTTTACTTGCAAGAGATGGAGTTGCCGCCCAAGCCGCTTGCTGAATGGTGTCATTGAATAGGCTTACTGCGCTTTCAATGTCTGCGGGGCATTTTAGAGAAACTTTTAGAGCGAGCGTTTCTGCTACGTGGTTACGATATCTTGTCCAATCTGTTTTATTTGAGGAAAGTGAGGACGTGTGTTCTACACAACATACTTTGCTGTAAAATTTAATCAAGACTAGCGAGTGATCTGAAGAGAGATCAAGCGTGGTATGGGCGGTAAATAGGTTTCTATTAATGCCCTTCGATACACAGAAGTCAATGCAGTCCGGGAATTTTTGTCTGTCTGTCAGCCAGTAAGTCGGTTCACCAGTTGAAAGGTAGTCTAAGTTGCAATCCCGGATGGTTTTGAAGAGGTCTCTCCCTCTTGTGGTGCTAAGCCTTGATCCCCAGGCTGTATTTTTGGCATTAAAGTGTCCCCCCAAAATGAATTTATCGCCAAGGCTATTAAAATAGTGAGTAAAGTCAGCCGATCTGACTGTCGTTGAAGGTGAACAAGCACATTGTTCCGTGTTTGTGGCGCACTCAATGGGTCATCACAGCGCACGGCAGCGACGAATAGGGACACGAATTTCGATACGATACGATACTATATCGATACTTTTGGCATTCGAAACTGATATTTTTTACTCGATAGTTTTAAAACGATATTTTTTGGAATCGAGTACCAGAATCCTAGTATCGTATCGAATGTCATAAACTCAAGTTAGTCAGATACGTCAAGTGTTGCTTTCAAGTCTGCTCGTTCCAAGGCGAAGGAGGTGAGAAGAGAGGGGAAGAGTACAGATACCTCTCATTTAAAGAACCAAGAACTTGAAATAATAAAAGTTGTCGCGTGTTGAAGCAAATAGAAAACACGAAAGAGAATGCGAAAAAATTGCTTTCAAGACTTGACGTGTCTGAAAAGAGACTTACAAAGATAATGTGATTATCAACTCTTCCCGATATAAATTGGGCTTTAATGAACAGACATGTGTTTCTATCTTAGGATTACATGTGGCGGGACTTGAACACGCGGTCTCGGTATTTAAGTCAACATCTCAATCTCTACGTGTAAAAATAATAGATTGGTGCTTACAAAATATATTAGCGTTTGGCCGAGCTTCTCCTCCGATTTGTTGCGTGCGCCTTGATGTTGTGCCACAAAGGGCGTTTTTATGAGAAGCAGGTTTTCATGGCAGAAACACGCTCGGAGGGTCTAATCACTACATACGACACCAATATTCAGATATTTATTTTTTTTTTTGGATTTTGGTATCGATATTTGCGATATCGAGTATTTTTATTCCGATAATAATGGGTACCCGATATTTTTCCAGCGATACTTTAAATGAGTACCATATCGACACTTTCGGTTCGACATCATGTCCCTAGCGACGAAAGCAGCCACAGTAGCATGCTGAAATGGCTCGCTTATATATACACGAGATTTGGAAGTTTTTATCCAGACGCCCAATCGACTTGTTTGAGGTATCTTGAAGGTCTTGCAGAGTGTGTCCAGAAAACGTTTTAAATTTTCATAAACGATTATCCGCATTCTTAAAAATTAGGCTTAAGTGATGCGAAACAAAAAACTTTTTTTTCCTTTTGCCGGTTTAAGGTTTAGTGTTATTCTATAGGCCAATACCTTTCCAACGATACCTTATATATTGTGTTCCGCATACTAGTTGGAAAGATAGAGAGCTAAATTGATTTTGGTTCGCGTCTCCAGTATGATATGATTTGCGATGTGTGTAGCGTCTGTACGTACCTTCATTTAATTCTTATTTTTTAATTTTCAGGAATTAAACTACAAAAAAAGCTAAGAGGGTTTTGTTCCACGGTGTTTCCATTGATATGCCATTGTGGGTGTTGCTGGTGCCTGCATTAAAGAAATACAATTTTTAAACCACCACTGAGACAGCACTACTCATTCGATACAATTTATGTGGATATCAGCAGAAAGGTCTTGAAACCAGATATCTAACGTTGTCTTTTGAGTTTATGAAATACTAGCCAATGCCCGCTGGCTTTGCGGCGCCTAATAAGATTTTTTGCGTTGGCTAATACAAAAATAGCGTTAAAAGCAAAGGCATTTTGTAAAGTATACATTTTTAGTTTAAATTGAAACGAATAAAGAGCAGAATCCTCCTCACAAATAGGCCAAGAATAGCAGCGCTGTGATACCCTATGGAATACTAATACCTTTCGATGTCATGAGTTTTACCGATGGTCTTATTTCCACCTGTGAGATCTCTGCCAAACGTGCGTAATATTCTTCTATGATCTTGCAACTTCAATATTGGTCCGAAAATCATGTAAGCCAGTAAGCCCACAGGATGAAAAGTTTTCCCGTACATTGACTAAATGAGTCGTGTTATCTCTTTAAATATCGTTTTAATGAAGCAATTGATATACCTACCGTTTCCTTCTTTTACGGATGTGGTCGAATCCCTCCTTGTCAATTTCCCACTTTTACAATTTACCTTAATATTTATGAACTGGTTGCTTTGAGTCTTACTGCTGTACTAACGGCCGCCCCGAGCAATTTCGTCAATCGGAGGTTGGTGCAAGATCGCATTTAGGGTGTATGAGGGCGTCAGGCAAAGGTGCGCTTACACAATGTTGCGATCTTTACATGCATACTTAAACGAATCCTCCATTTAGCCATATGAAAAGTAAATTCGTCTAAGATGAATATAGGCCAAAGTAGACCAAACCTCGTGTGGATTTCTATATATTTCGGCTGCATCGCAATCCATTAGGTCCCTTTTCTGCAAAACCACTGCATGTCATGAAATGAATACGCATTATGAATTTCAATTAGACTTTATAAAATATACAGGGTTCATTTTTAGGAAACGAATTTTTCATCACACAGGTAGCTCATTTTGCGAATTTGAACGAAATCGGTTAATAAATACGATTTTTATAAATAACTCTACTCCAGCGCCACCATCGTGTTGTCTAGTAGGCTATAATATGCAAGATATAACCTCTGACAATTTCACTGGTTTTTGAGTTTAGTCCAAACAACGAAAACGGCTATGATTTTATGTATGTATGTACATATATATTTCGAATGAAAAAAAAAATCATCATGAAAGTAGTAAACGATTCGAATTTGCATTAACAAAATCGGTTCATAAATAGGTCTTTTATCGGGTCCGTTTTTCGCAAATGCTTTTTGAAATGAAACTTCTTTAGCGGCGGTTGGTTGGTTGGGAGGAAATTGGAAAATTCAATGCAAATTGCACACGGAAATGGTGCAACGGAAATGGTTGGGGCTGAAACAAGTGCTTCTTGTGTGTATGCACATGGTATTAATTTAACAAAAATTTGCTAATAAAAGGTTAAAGAATAACACTTAGAAAAAGACCAATACAACAATGAAAGTAAAGGTTAGTACGTACATAGATAAAGAAAAGGATAATGCAAAGGTAAAAATGCAAACAAAAACAAAGATGCGTAAAGATAAAGGCAATAATGAAAACCAAGGTAAATTTAAACACTTTACTTATATACGGGCAAAGGTGGAAGGGGAATAAGTAGATGAAGAAAATGATAAACATACGTAAAAACAAAGATGAGGATCAGGATACCGATAAAAGTTAAGGTGAAGATAGGGGAAGAAAGATTAAAATAAAGGTTTTTAAAGAGGAAAGGATATAGAGAGAGACACAGAGACTCAATCTGGGAACTATTTTGGGATTTTAGAGATTTTCGGGATTCTCGAAACTTATCAGTAAAATAATCGATATTTTTATCGGTTTTGTTATCGATATTTTTATCGATCTAGTTATCGAAATTTCTATCGATATTGTTATCAATTTTGCCATCGATATTTGCGGAACTGATCGATATAATAATCGATATTTTTATCGATTTGTTATCGATTTTGTAATCGATACTTTTAAGTATTTTGTTAGCGATAGTTTTTATCGATTTTGTTATCGATACTTATCGATTTTTTATCAATTCATTTATCGATATTTATAGACTTTGCCATCGATATTTATCGATTTTGTTATTGATATTTATCGATCTTGTTATCGATACTTATCGATTTTGTTATAAATTTTGCTATCGATTTTGTTATCGATAATTTTATCGATTTTGTTGTCGATATTTTTCGATATTGCTATTGATATTTATTATTGAAATTCACCTAAGATTTAACTGCCATCGATGATATTGATACTGATCATGTATGTATATCGTTTGTTAAAAAAATTTAAAATTAACATTAGTGATGACAGCTAAGCCCTAGATCGGTTCAACATCGGAAAGTAGTTTTTCTGTAAATTGCAGATAGATTGTATTCGAAATATTGATTATGACATAAGATATTGATTAGATATGTAACGTAAGTTTCAATTCTACTGTGTGGCCCAGGCACACTTACTTTTCTTCATCATGCATGTAGCTTATACTTTGAATTTGAACGAAATCGGTTCATAAATGCGACTTTTATAAATAACTCGACTCCCGCGCCACCTAGCTTGTCTATTTTTGGTAGACGTATTTTCCATCACGTTGGTAGCTCACATTTTGAATTTAAAATAAATCGGTTCATAAATACGATTTTTATAAGTAAATGGACTCCAGCGCCACCTAGCGGGTCTATTTTTCGCATACATATTTCTCATCATGGGGATAGCACACGTTTTGAATTTGAACGAAATCGGTTCATAAATACGACTTTTATAAATAACTCGACCCTAGCGCCACCTAGCGAGTTTTCCGGTAGCCTATAATAGGACCATATATGCAAGGTATAACCTCTGAAAATTTGACTGAAATCTATGCAGTAGTTTTTGAGTTAACTCCCGAACAACGAAAACGGCTATTGCTTTATATATTTATATTTATTATTATATATTTAGAAGATAAATATGTCATAACGTTATCGTCTGTGTTATGTATGTATGTAACAGCTCAATGTACTAAAAGAGTACTCTCCCACTATACTTCTGTTACTCATTTATGCTGCAAATGAATATGAATAAGTTAGTTGTAAGTACTTTAAAATTGAAATAAAGAGTTAGTCGTAAATAGAATTCCAATGCGTTTGGTTTAGCGGACTTGATACATATAACTGGCGACGAGGGAGTGTTCGAATTTGCGCGAAGGTCAATTCAAGTGCACCACAGAATTTGGTTGTATTCGAAAAGGCGTGATATCAGTGGTTTTTTGTTAATAAATAAGAAGATTTATTAACAAGATATCGAGATGACGGAGGCAGCAGTGGCATTTATTGGATCGATAGAGGTTTTTAATATAGGTGACGATTTCGAACTATATAAGAACCGGTTCGAACATCTTTTATCACTTAACAAAATAGTGAAAGATGGCGATAAAATATCATTTTTGATTAGCTTGGGTGGAGCAGATTTATATAAAACGCTAATTTCGTTGCTGGCACCCAAGACAGAGAAAGACCATAATTACGCGTATATTGTGGAAAAATTGACGTCACATTTCAAGCCGAAGAAAAATATTATAGTGGAATGCTTCAAGTTCTTCAAACGTGAACAGCTAGCATCGGAAAAAATTGCCGATTATATAGTGGAATTGAAGCAAATGGCGCAAGAATGCGACTTCGGTAATTTTTTAGATCGTGCGCTTTTAATTAAATTCGTTTGTGGCTTGAATAATGAGCACATACAAAATCGTTTGCTGAACGAAAGCGAGCTAGCGACGTTTGAGAAAGCTTGCACAATTGCATTGTCATTGGATATGACCTCTAACAACATGGAGTTGATGAGAAATAATTCGGTACACCAGTTACGAAGTAATGCGAGGAAGACAAAACAGCTGACAATACATCAAAACAAGAAGATGTTCAACGACGGGGGAGCAAAAGTCGGAAACGTAGGGAGATCAAATGTTTTTACTTCCAAAAAGTTGGACACATGGAACGTAATTGCTGGGAGAAACAAAATGCACAGAAATCGTTGGATAAAAATAAGTCCCGTGGTAAATATAAGAGTAATTCGAGTGTAAATAATATAGACTATACAGATAATGATTTTTCTTTTAATTATTTAAACAATATTGCATCCCTTCAAAATCATTGAAAGTTAATATTAAATTAGCAGGCACAGTTTTTAAAATGGAAGTTGATACTGGTGCATGTGTGTCTGTATGTCATATTGCGGATTATAACAAAACATTTAAACATATTAAAATGAATGCGATGAGTAAAAATTTAAAGGTTATTACTGGTGAAAGCGTTGTGGTAGTGGGTAGCATTCTTGTGGACGTAGAATTTATGGGAAACCGTTTCAATTTGGAGCTAGTTGTTTTGGATTCTAAAGCTGGGTTTGACCCCCTATTAGGGAGGAATTGGCTCGATGTCATTGTTCCACAGTGGCGTGGCATTTTTGGTAACGGCGAGATTAACCAACTCAGTAATAATTTGAAGCTAAATACTTTTGATTTTCATAAATATAACCAATTATTTTCTAAAGATAATAATTCGACAATCAAAAGTTACGTTGCTGAAATAGTGTTAAAGGATGAGCACTATCCAATATTCGCGAAAGCTTATTCCGTACCGTTCGGCTTGCGGAAAAAGTTGAGGACGAAATTGGTCGTCTTTGCCAACAGGGTGTGATTGTTCCAGTTAATAGAAGTCGGTGGGCTAGTCCAATTGTGATCGTAAATAAGGGAGATGGCTCAATAAGGCTATGTGTAAACTGTCGAAGGACAGTTAACAGATTTGTTGAAATGGAATATTACGTTATTCCACGAATCGACGATATATTGGCAAATTTAAGTGGTTGGTAATATTTTTGCAAGTTAGATTTGACGGGCGCATATTTGCAGGTGAATGTCTCAGAAAGGTCTAGGGAATTGTTAACGAT
>NW_023458569.1:4374834-4377603 GCF_013731165.1 Rhagoletis pomonella | reverse complement strand
TTCCGAAGATATAGCTGATATATATTTCCACGCCTATGGAATGTGCCAGGCTCCCGTTTACAAACTCGTTTATATATACCCTCATATATGTAAGCATCTACCATTGGTATGTTTGCATACTAAATTTCAAGTTCGTGTCTGGAAGTTATGGCTGATTAAAAATTTCACGCCTGTGGGAGGTGCCACGCCCCCTTGTGTGATCCCAATTTTTTTCACCCTATTATAGGCCCAGGTGTCATGGCAATAGTCTGTCCAAATTTCGTTCAATTCTGTCAGTCCGGTTCGGCTGCAACCTGTCACATACATACATACATACATACTTCCACAAATATATAGTAGATATCTATCCTTCTCTTAGCGTAAAATAATTTTTGAGAATACCCCTACCCCAGCGCCTCCTATCGTGTAATTTTTTTGTCCAAATATTCCTTTTCAATTGGCTAACTTATGTTCAAAATATGAGCCAAATCGGCAAGTAAATGCAATTTTTAGGAATATCCTGACCCCGGCGCCACCTAGCGAACAAATTTTTGGTAGAAATATTTACTTTCATGGTGCTGATATATGTTCCAAACACGAACCAAATCGATCCAGCCGTTTAGTAGTTTAGTGACATTTAATGTACAGAAAACTCTATGAAATTGTGAAATCGTAACGTCTCAGCATTCTTCATTTTTCGGCAACAACAACAAAAAAGTTGAAATTTTTTTAAATCGAAAAACCTTCCACATAGAAGGTCCAAGAACATTTTTAACAGAATTGAAATCGGTTCAGCCGTTTGGTCAGGCATGGCGGTCATACGAAAAACATTTCATTTTTATATATATAGACTAGCAGAGCACCCGACGTCGTCCGGGGTAAATAAATCAAAATATAAAAAAGTAATACAAATATTCAGTTCAGCACAAATTAGAGGAGTAGAACTATGTTCTTTCTGTTTAAATTAAAGCATCCTTATAAGCCATATTTTTAGCTTTATCGTACTTCAACTATATATATTGATCATCACTTTCTGTACTTCAAATCTTGTTCCATTATTAATATTAGGTGGATTAAGGGAACGATAAAATTTCTAAATTAAAATTATTTTACTACAGTACATTCCGTTTAGCTGCTTATTCGATTCGCTGTTTTAGTATAGCTGCACTTTTCTGGTAGAATGCTTAATTCGGAAGAGGTGTTATCATTATGAATGAACCCTTTTTCGTTTAACAGCATCGCGGGATTAAAAAACGATTTAATCTTTCCATTTCAAAATAATCTAAAGACGGTAAGGTTAAAAAATAAATAAATAAAATACAAGCAGTTTTAAATATCCGAGTTATCTAAGAGATGAACACATATCTCTATATCCCCCTTTTACAAACTCATTTATATATACTTTACTCTGAACACCTCCCAGAGATACCTATGTCTGAATACCAAATTTCAAGTTCATGTGACCAATTTATGGCTGATTTATAAACTCATTCATATACACCTTACTATAAGCACCTACCATAGATACATATGTCTGCATACCAAATTTAAATTTCATGTGACCTATTGTTTTGAAGTTATAGCTGATAAAAATTTCCATGCCTATGGGATTTGCCACGCCATCTTTTACAAACTCATTTATATTTATCTTTTTATAAGCACCTACCATAGCTATACCTGCATACCAAATTTCAAGTTAGTGCGACTTGTTTCCGAAGTTATACCTGATAAAAAAAAATCCTCGCCAATGGGATGTGCCACATCCCTTTTACAAACTAGTTTATATATACCCTCCTATAAGCACCTACCATTTATGTGTCTGCATATTAAATTTAAAGTTCATGTGACTTATGGTTCCGAAGTTATAGATGATAAAAAAATCCACGCCTATGGGATGCGCCACGCCCCTTTTTACAAACTCATTTCTATAGACCTTATTATAAGCACCTAACAAATATGTATATAACTGCATACCAAACTTCAAGTTGATGCGACATATGGTTCCGAAGTTATAGCTGATAAAAAATTCCACGCCTATGGGATGTGCCACGCCCTGTTTCGCAAACTCGGTTATATATACCCTATATATGTTTGCATACCAAATTTCAAGCTCGTGGGACTTATGGTTCCGTAGATATAGCTGATAAAAAATTCCACGACTATCGAAGGTGCCACGCCCCCTTCTACAAACTCATTTATATCTGCCCTCCTATAAGCACCTACCATTGATATGTCTGCATTCCAGATTTCAAGTTCGTGTGACTTATAATTCCGAAGATATAGCTGATATATATTTCCACGCCTATGGAATGTGCCAGGCTCCCGTTTACAAACTCGTTTATATATACCCTCATATATGTAAGCATCTACCATTGGTATGTTTGCATACTAAATTTCAAGTTCGTGTCTGGAAGTTATGGCTGATTAAAAATTTCACGCCTGTGGGAGGTGCCACGCCCCCTTGTGTGATCCCAATTTTTTTCACCCTATTATAGGCCCAGGTGTCATGGCAATAGTCTGTCCAAATTTCGTTCAATTCTGTCAGTCCGGTTCGGCTGCAACCTGTCACATACATACATACATACATACTTCCACAAATATATAGTAGATATCTATCCTTCTCTTAGCGTAAAATAATTTTTGAGAATACCCCTACCCCAGCGCCTCCTATCGTGTAATTTTTTTGTCCAAATATTCCTTTTCAATTGGCTAACTTATGTTCAAAATATGAGCCAAATCGGCAAGTAAATGCAATTTTTAGGAATATCCTGACCCCGGCGCCACCTAGCG
>NW_023458569.1:4374550-4374734 GCF_013731165.1 Rhagoletis pomonella | reverse complement strand
ATTTCGCTGTGTGCAAACATTTTCTATTTCGGTTTAGATTTTAAACCAAATTTTCTATATATGAAACCTAGAAACTAGAATTAAAACATTTTGGTTTGATTTTTAAACCACGAACTTTTTGGACTAAAATTTAAACCACAATATATTAAAAATTGCTTAAAACTATTGACTGGTTTAAAAAGTA
>NW_023458569.1:4365616-4374540 GCF_013731165.1 Rhagoletis pomonella | reverse complement strand
TTGGGATTCGACAAGGGAGCGTGGCACCTCCCATAGGCATAAAATTTTTTATCAGCTATAACTTCGGAACCGTAAGTCACATGAACTTGAAATTTGGTATGCATGCATATCTACAGCAGGGGCGTATAGTAAGGTATATATAAATGATTTTGTGAAAGGGATCGTGGCACATCCCATATTCGTGGAAATTTTTATCAGCTATAACTTGGGAACCATAAGCCCCACGAGCTTAAAATTTGGTATGCAGGTATAGATATGGTAGGCGCTAACTAAAAGATGTATATAAATGAGTTTTTAAAAGGAAGCGTGGCACATCCCATAGGCGTGGAAGTTTTTATCGGCTATAATTTCAAAACCATAAGTCATGGTAGGTGGTTTTAGTTAGATATATATAAATGGGTTTGTAAAAGGGTGCGTGTCACATCCCATAAGCGTGGAATTTTTTAGCAGCCATAAATTGGGAGCTATAAGTCACATGAACCTGAAATTTGGTATGCAGACATAAGTATGGGAGTTGTTTAGAATAAAGTATATATAAATGTGTTTGTATGTATTCAACTATTAGACCACTCCGATATTTAAAACTGTGTTTTTTTGAAACCTTACGGCTTTTAGACCATTTGGAAATGGAAGGATTAAATCATTTTATTAATACCGCGATTCTGTTAACGAAACATTTTCATGTGTAATGAGTAAAACTGCTTCTGAAATAAGCATTCTACCGGAAAAGTGCAGCTATACTAAAACAGCTAAGCGAATAGGAAGGTAAACGGAATGTACCATAGTAGACTAATTTTAATTTAAAAATTCTATCGTTAGCTTAATCCAGCTAATATTAATAATGGAACAAGATTTTTAGTACGATAAAGCTAAAAAGTATGGCTCATAAGGGATTTAAAAAATGTATTCAGGCGGACTTATATAAATACATAAAGATGTATTGCGTAGAGTATGCGTTAGACTTTAACGTATATATATTTATAGGTATAGCGTAGCGTATGCGAAATGTTCTACGGCCCCTATTAATCGGAGATAAAATTTCTGTTCAAATCGGTCTATGTTTCTTTGAAAAGGGATTTAAGAAATTTATTCTGGCGGACTTATATACATATAGATGTATAGCGTAGAGTATGCGTTAGACTCTAACGTACATATATTTATAGGTATAGCGAAGCGTATGCGAAATGTTCCACGGCCCCTCTTTATCGGAGATAAAATTTCTGTTCAAATCGGTCTAAGTTTTATTGAAAAGGGATTTAAACAATTTCTTCTGGCGGGCTTATATACATATAGATGTATAGCGTAGAATATGCGTTAGACTCTAACGTATATATATTTATAGGTATAGCGAAGCGAATGCGAAATGTTCCACGACCCCTATTTATCGGAGATAACATTTCTAGATTTGACGAAGTTATATCCTTCAAATCGCTCCATGTTTTATTGAAAAGGGATTAAAAAAAATGTTTCTGGTGGACTTATATACTTATGTATATATGTATAGCGTAGAGTATGCGTTAGACTCTAACGTATATATATTTGTAGGTATAGCGTAGCGTATGCGAAATGTTACACGGCGTATATTTATCGGAGATAGCATTTCTAGATTTTATTTATTTATTTATTTATTTATTTACAGTCTACATAATTCAATTCTTACAGGGTAATTAGAACTATTAAAATAATTAATTAAATTGCATAAACAAATTTAATTTACTTTTATTTAATAAGCCTAACACATCTAGAAATTGGTTAATTTTCACCATAATTGGTAGAGTGCGTTGCACATTCAAACAATATAAGAGGAGAGGAAACTATGCCACGATAACTTGCACAAAGCGATCTTTGTGAATACCTTTTGAACGCGTTCTATTCTATTTGAATGTATGTATAGGGTCTCCATATTAGAGAACAATATTCAAGGCGACTCCGGACTAGTGAAATATAGAGAGATTTCAAAGTAAATGGATCCTTAAACTCTCTGGTATTTCTTCTTATAAACCTTAGCATTGCAAAAGCTTTGGATACAATATAGTCTATATGCTTCGAGAAAGTAAGTTTCGGATCAAAGATAACACCCAAATCTTTCATTTCATTGCATCTGGATAATGCGCAGCTATTTATTTATTTATTTGTTTATTTATTTATTTATTATTATTATCAACAAACAGGACGCTTACAGACTATATGACAAGTGCCTTATGAGTAAATTCTTAAAAGTAAACTTTGAGTAAGAAAAAATCGAAGTCTAAAGATGAAGAATAAGCATTAAATTGGGAGAGAGTCCTCCTTAAAGGAGCATTCATACCATAAACAGTTTTAACAACACCCACAAAAAACAATTCATTACAACGAAGAATACGTCAGGGAACATTAAAACGAATTTTCATAAGGAGGTGCGAGCAATCTATAGAGCCTGCAATTATGTCAAAGACAAAGCACACCGATAACAGAGTACGCCTGGACTCTAAGGACATGAGATTTATCAACAAACAACGAGGACGATAGGACGGAATAGGGTCTACAAATTTCAACGAACGCAAAGCAAAGCGTATAAAAGCCCTCTGAACAGACTCCAATCTGATCACATGAACTGTATGAAAAGGTCTCCAAACAAATACAGCGTATTCTAACCTCGACCGAACTAAAGACGAATACAACAGTTTGAGAGTATAAGGATCGGAAAATGACGAGCAGTTGCGACAAATAAAGGCCAACATCGCGAATGATTTAGAAACAATAAAGTTTATGTGGGTGGTGAAGGTGAGCTTGGAGTCAAAATAAACACCCAAGTCTTCAAAATCAGTAATTGATTTTAGCGGGACATTCGAAAAACAGTAAGAGGTTGGAACAATACTAATAACTTTTGCAAAAGACATTTACCAATACAATGACATTTACCAATATTGAGGGACAAACGATTACGCGCACACCAACAGTACAAATTATCAAGCTCACCCTGGAGAATCAATGAGTCTTCTATATTTTTAATTTCATAGTATATCTTCAGGTCATCCGCATATAGAAGAAACTTACACTTTGAGAAACAGGAAGATATATCATTAATAAAGATAACAAATAATAACGGACCTAAGACAGTACCCTGGGGAACACCAGAGGAGGAGAGAAAAGAATAAGACGATACATTATCAAAACGAACAACACAGCGTCTATTATACAGATATGGTGTGATCCACTTCAGAAACTCTGAATGAAAGCCCAGGCCTTCAAGTTTAGCTATCAATATTCGATGAGGCACCCTGTCAAAAGCCTTAGACAAATCGGTATATATAGCGTCAATTTGGAATCCCTTTTGAAAGGTTTCCAAACAGTCCTCTGTAAAAGCAGCTAAATTGGTTAACGTAGATCTACCCGACACGAAGCCTTGTTGGTTGGGACATAATAAATGTTTAACAGCAAAGTAAATTTTATCTTTAACTATGGACTCAAACAGTTTTGAGACAGTGGTAAGCTTAGATATCGGCCTATAATTCTCAATACAATTTTTATTACCACATTTAAGAATTGGCGTAATAAAAGTCAATTTCCAGTCATCGAGGAAAACTCCAGCAGATAGAGACATGTTAAAAATGTGCCTCAAAGGCGCAGTTAGTGAGAAGAAATCAAGTAATTTACCACTAACACCATAGGACTCAAGCTTCTTCAAGAGAATGAAGTGTATTTAACCTTAGAGTAGGTTAAATAGAGAGCGCTGGGTGCGCCTGAGGGAGTTAATAAATAAGACACTGAGGGTTGTGGTGGAAATAAAAACAGAGTTCATGTAATTTATTAGGATTTTCACTTCAATACACACAGAATCAGATATGCGGTGTGGCGGCGGCGATGATTAGAGAGCAACTAACTATTTTATTATGTATATATTTACAGCTACAACGACAACTAAAAGAAATCAATTCATTTAATTCACAAAAGTGTGCACAAAGAGTTGCCAGCCGCACGCAGATTAATAAAAAGGATTTAAACTATTCTAAGAGATTGAGGCTCATGTCCTCAACATGCCGGCCCGCCTGCACCGGTGCGAGGAAAAGTGAGTCCTGTAGGTTGGTTATACAGTTGGGGAGCGCTGTTCGTCTATGGCTGGTAGTGGGTGAATCATCTCGGCGGTGGCGTTCAGATGCGGCGAGGTGGAGTGGTGAAACATTGTATAGTGGGTACGTCTGGTCTTCCGGCGGCCTGATCCGAGATCCTTGGAAAAGAGGAGAGGAGAGACACGACTGGAATGGCGAAACATCTTAGTTAGCCTGTGAAAGAGAGTCGTAAAATGAATTAGTTAGGAAACATAAGTGAAGTGAATTGAACTATATATGCGTTTGGTAGAGTTATTGCGTAAAAGTATGAGTGAGCTTGTAGAAGGCGTATATAATCGCTGGTAGGTTCGAGGTTTAGTTGTGGGATATGCTTCGGGCAAAGGAGTAAGACCGCTAATCGTGGAGTATAGCTTCCGCTCATTCAGGGTGAATCGCTTGTCATTCACTAAGTCTTAAGGTACTGAGATATTCCTATTAATATTCTGCTGTTGGCGTGCCTTTAGAGTGGAGCGGGTGACCCCACCTTTGGGATGTTCGGGGTATAAAGTGAGACTGATCCTCAAGTAACCAGTTGACGATGACTTTTCCGGCGAATGTGGCTGGTGATGATAGTGACCACCGATATACGGAATCAAAACGGTCGTCGAGGTGTCATCTGAGTCGGGCTGCATCGAAGTTGACGTTGGGCTTAGTGCTGGGAATCGCAAGCCGAATGTTTTCGGGGTTAAAGCACAAGTAGATTCATGAGAGTTCGTAACGGGCTCCGAACTGTGCCAGGTTGGCACTGCTGAAGAGGAGATTGATTCAGTTGAAGGAGGTGACAACCGAGAAATCTCGCCAGATCCATCAACGCCTCGTCTTATACCGTCCTCGAAATAGATAACAGGCGTAGAATTTGGTTGCTGCTGATGAGAGTAGTCTTTGTATATAACCATGATTTGGGGTAAGAGAGTAATGTTGGCAATGGGGACCTATGTCGTGGAGCTGACGCGGTTTTACCAAACTTTAAGCATTCTTCAACGTCTGCGGGGTTGAGAGTTGAATTTGGGCTTCCGTCGAGTAACTGACTATTCTGAGTTTTCATTGGCGATAGAGCCCCTGCCGGGCCGGAGGCTACCGTCTCTGATAAATTTTTAGGTAGATATAGAGTGGGAGTAATTTTTATTTTAGAGCATTTGAGGGAATCATTGGAGGATTCTATGCTGTCTTTGTTCCTTGGAGTGGAACTTGGTGTGGGGGATTTTCCAGTTGTGTCTATAGGGGAGACACCTGAGTAGTGGACTGTATTTTAACGAGACCTTCATCGAAATTTGCAGCTTTTGCCGGTTGAGGAGTATTATTTGGTACCTTTAGTGCTGCTGCGTTGTTTTTGAGGAACTCCAAAGTCTTCACCATTTCGGCTTTACATTGCTGGTATAGGGTTGAGCAGTTTTTATAATTTAGAGTAATTGAATAACTGATTACTGGAAAATGTGATGACTGGGAAAGTTGTTTCCATAAAGCTGTAAGACTTTCCCAGTTTTTTTCTAAGAGACTCATTTTTACTTTCAAAAGCGTCTCGGAGAGGTTTGTTTTTGGATTAGATGACCACCTTTGGCAAAATAAATCCAATCTATGGCTTTCAAACATAAAATCTTTATAGAGTGCATTTGAAGAAAGAGTATGTGAGAAAGGTTCCATTATGAGCAACTAATAGGAAGTGAGAGAAAGGGTGGAATTTACGAAACGCAATATTTGAATCTATTAAATTTAATTTGTTTCTTTTTTATTTATAGTACTTTAGTTTAATTTTATCTGTCTTTATATATCTATTTTTTATGTGTGTACTTATTTATTTGTCCCACTGTATCCGGATACTATTTTGCGACACTGTACTGTCTCAGCTAAAGTGCTGTATAGTGTGCGAGAGCGAGAAAAGGGGTAAAGCTTATATTCATATATTTACTTGTATATGTATATGAATTTTGGTTTACTTATGTACATATGTATGTATATAAACTTAAATGCGAGTAAGAATTGAATTGAGTACAATATTCGGCTACCGAACCTGGAGTGGGGGTGCTATATTATTTTTTTTTTTATGTAACTATATATCTATATGTACATGAATATATGTTTTACTTTTTCGTTTATGTTTAGCCGCACGGTAATGTGTATTTCTGGTGGATCTATATTACCTTAGCGCATCTAAGTGCAATATATGTATGTATGTTTCCAGCAATTAGCAAATGTCGTTGCTAAGCGAATATGCTAGCGGGTAATTAGATAATAAATATGTATGCAAGTGAGTGGGTAAGAATCTGGATTTATATAACTGCAATGTGTATTTAAATATTGATGTCAGTTATTTATATGGCTTAGCGGAATTGTGTCTCTTTCTTTTAAATTTTAATGTGGAGAGTTAGGGAAAATATTGGAATTCATAATCGCTCATATTAATATGTATGTATTTTTATACCCGAGCGCACTTGTGCACAAGGGTATTATAACTTTGTTCACATAACGGTTGTTTGTAACAGGCAAAACAAATCGAGATAGATATGGACAAATGTATACATAAATGATCAGAATGAAAAGAGAAATCGATTAAGCGGTGACTGTCTGTACGTCCGTCCGTCCGTCCGTCTGTGCACACGATAACTCGAGCCACGTAGCCACGCCCATTTATGGTGACATGTGTATATCTTGGTAACCGCTACACCAATATCTTCCAAACTTGGCACAGTTGTTGGCCTTGGTACAGCATACCAAATGGCCGAAAACTTTTAAAATCGGACTATAACCACGCCCACATCCCATATAACGGTAATTTGGAGAAATACGAAATCTTCGATAAATCAGTAAATATTAAAGCTAATTTATTCAAAATTAATGCTTGCAGCAATTCTTTACCAAGAAATACGTCTATGATAAAATTTTTGAAAATGGGCGTGGCACCGCCCACTTATGATCACATATATTTATCTCGGTAACCGTTCTACCAATTTGTACCAAACTCGGTATGGTTATTGTGCTTGCCACATGAAAGGAAAACATTGAAAATTATTGAAATCGGACTAAAATTACGCCTAATTTTCATATAACGGTAAATTACAGAAATGCTTGAAATTTCGATAACTCAAAATTTAAGGGCCCTAATTTACTCAATTAATCGCCGTCAAATAATACTCACAATAATCTCTTAAAATAAGATTATTATGGAATTTTAGAAAATGGGCGTGGTAGCGCCCACTTATAACTATATAACTTTATCCTACTAAGTATAACTGAACATATTGTGTTTGAAATAGGGTATAGTTGGTAGTAGGCTAAGAATGAATGATATTTATGTTGAGAAAAATCTAACAACAATCACGAATATACAAAAACTGCGATATTTTAGTAATTACTGAAGCCAACTCACTCAAAATTACTATTTTCAAAAACCTTTTAGCTTAATATACAACGGTAAGAAATACATATACATAAGTAGGTTGCTATGCTATGGGGTAAGATAGTTATTATTTTGGAATAGGACTAAAATGACGCCTACTTCCCAAATACCAGTTACATGATTCTATCCGTCTGAATAACTGAACTGCCAGTAGATCTAGATTTTTTATTTCAATAAATATACATATATTATTTCGTATAACTTCTCACTTTGCCGAAAACTTATAAATATTTCACACATCAAACAAATGTACTAATTCAAAATAAAAACTGAATCTTTTATGTTGTGCGCCAAAATTGTTCATAGATCATATACATACATATATACATATTTAATTTGCATTGAAAGCTGAAGCAATAGTTTCCTGTAATGGTTTCTAAACCTCATCGTAAATCCTACCTTCCCCACATGATGCTCAACATGAGCTCAGAAATAGTATTTTTTTGACAAACGGGGAATATATGTGTTTTTAAATGGACACTCCTTTTTATAGGGATATACATATGTACATACATACACATTTCAACTACTTATTAACCAATACTTTAACACTCATTATCTACATTTTTTAGTGCATAGTTTAAAGGTTTTACCTGCTTAGCAATAATCGCCGAATAGAGGCGTATATATGCCAAATGACCATGCAACCAGCAACCGGAGATTTTAGTGGGAAACTTTTATGTTAACGAGGTGTAGGTAGTCAAATCATACCATTGTACTTTGTGCATAAGTACTTGCTAACGCATATAGATTCGCTTTAAGGTCATTGAGGACTAGATGAAGTTGAGAGACGATCTCTAGTCATATTTTGACACCTACGCCATCAAGTTCTTGTAGAAATAATGCGCAAAACTGATCGCGTTTTTTTCAAAACTGCAAAATCTGTTTAATATTGAGTGAAAAATTAAATGATATTATGAAAACTTCAAAACAAAATCCAAAAAGTGTTTCATTGCGAAGAACATAGCAGCATCAAATTCCACAACTTCAATATATACTACAATCCAGGATATCCAGAGAGGGAAAGAAGAAGAACTACTTGGAGCGGACGGACAACCAGACGAGCTGAACACATCACCGGCAGAGAATTTTCGTAAATATTTTATAATTTTAATTATTATACATAATTTATATTAGTTTTAGAATAAGTGTATACAAGACAATCATGCCAAGGTTAAGTAGGAAATCTCTTTTATTGCGACGCACTGAGAATAGAAGGAGAATGCAAATTATTCGCGAAGATTCTGAAAATAGGTTCAATGAGCAGTCCCAAGATACAGAAAATCGCTCTAGACGCCGATTAGATCCGATAAACCGATCTGCTGAGCAACTTTGAATACGATGCAACGCAGATGTCGTTGAGGAAATCTTGAGTTTCGTTCTACTGAGCAAGTAAGGAATACCCAGGCACATAGATCTCGTCGAGAAAATTCTCAAATTCG
>NW_023458569.1:4356842-4365606 GCF_013731165.1 Rhagoletis pomonella | reverse complement strand
GCACATAGATCTCGTCGAGAAAATTCTCAAATTCGCTCTGCTGAGCAGGAGAGAAACACCCAAGCACATAGATGTTGCCGAGAGAGCTCCGAAATTCGCTCTGCTGAGCAGGTGAGGAATACCCAGGCATATAGATCTCGTCGAGAAAATTCTCAGATTCGCTCTGCTGAGCAGATGAGGAATACCCGACAGCATAGATCTCGCCGCGAAAGCTCTCAAATTCGCTCTGCCGAGCAAGAGAGGAATACCCAGGGACATAGATATCGCCGCCAAAACTCTGCAATTCGCTCTGTTGAGCAGGTGAGGAATACCCAAGAGCATAGGTCTCGTAGAGAGAATCCTCAGATTCGGTCTTTTGAGCAAATTATAAATACGATACAACATAGAAATCGCCGTGAAAATTCCGTAATTCGTACTGTAGAGCAAAGCAGGAATACCCTACAGCATAGGTCTCGACGCGAAAATTCAATAACTCGGTCTGTGGAGCAATCCAGCAATACTGAAGCTCGCAGAGTCCTGCGCAGCAGAAGTGAATACAGACATTTGGAACGATTACGTGATCGTACCCAAAGATACCAAGCTCGATTAGATGCTGGACGTAGGGAAAATGAGCGTATTCGGGAAACTGAACGTCGCCGACACAAAAGAACAGAAAATCGGGATGAAACGTCTGATTTGAGACGGCGAATTCAATGTCGAGTACGTATTCATAGAGTTGACATAGAAAATAGGCAAGTTGAAAATGAGAGGCAGTCAGAGCGAATTCGATCAATACGTGATAGTAATGCTGATAATGAAGATTCTGAAAATGGTGCAGGCTTTAATAACTTCAGACGCACTTATTTACAAAGCATTAAAAAGGGGCCAACAATAGTTTGTATTTCCTGTGGGGGTTTATGGTTTCCACACCAAGTACGCCAATTAAACTTCAATTTAGTTTCCCAAAGCCACCCGAATGTTGCATCAGCCTTCTATCTTTCGGATAAATTCCCCTCCGAAAATGGAAATTTTAATTTTTATGTGACTTGCAGAAATGCAATATTGAATCAAAAGGTCCAAAGTTATGTCTCGCTAATGGACTAGATTTTCCAGAAATACCTGATTGCCTGAAGAATCTAACACCTATTGAAGAGCGTCTTATTATGCCCAGGTTATCATTCATGACGATTCGCCCATTAGGGTATCAAGGGCAAGGTTCACTAAAAGGTGCTGTTGTAAATGTCCCTATTTCCGTGAATGACATTGTGACATGTCTTCCTCGATCGTTTGATCAAACACATGTCATTCAAATTCATTTGAGAAGGCGTATGGAATACAGTCACGATTATATGACGGATACCATACGACCTGCAAAAATTATGGAAGCTTTGCGGTTTTTAGTTAACACCCCTTTGTACCGTAAGCACAATATTGAAGTCAACGAAAATTGGATTTCGAACTTTCTAACCAAGAGGAAGTCCCTTTTATTGCGTTTGTCGAAGATGCTCCGTTGATTGAAAATATTTATAGGGAACAAGTTATTTCCCATAATATATCCTCCAATGTTCACCCATTCGTTGAACCAGTTGTTGAAGAGCCTAATGTTGGTGGCCAAGAAACTTTTCTTGATAATGTTCCTGTAGAGAACTTTGACATTAACCGTCTGGTGATAGCTCCCGGCGAGGGCCAAAGGCCTCTTGATATAATACAAGATAATGACTCAGAAGAATTGTCATTCGCTACAATTTATGCTGGGCAAAAGCGCACTTGTACAGAGACGTACGATTGTACGATCTGAAATCCGCCGGTATGACAGAAGGGCTTGCACCTTACCTAAGTTATTTTACGACTACAAAAAGCTAGAATTATTGCAAATTAAGAACAACACGTCAGTTTTCCCTCGAAAATTTGCCGGTCGTAACAAAGTCACAGCTCAAAATCTTTTAAATGATAACTTTGTTCAAAGCTTGATTCAGCATGATGATGGCTATAAGGTTCTGAAAGGTGTCAGATCTTCTCCTGCGCACTGGGAGGCGGAGATCAAAAGGCTATTGCCATGATTCGCCAATTTGGCCTCCCTACATTCTTTATTACTCTATCAGCTGCTGAGTCCCAGTGGCTGGAGCTATTAGTGATTTTAGCTAAAACAGTCGACGACAGAGAAATCTCGGAGGAAGTCGCCAATAATTTGTCAACTCAAGAGCGATATCGTCTTAGCCGTTCTGATGCTGTCACCTGTGCTAGGTATTTTGACTATCGTTTCCGTCAAAGGCTTAAAATTTTCAAAACAAGCGGGGGCATCTTTGAGGAACATTATGTTAAGAATTTCTATTGGAGAGTTGAATTCCAACAAAGAGGTTCCCCTCACATACATGGAATGTTTTGGCTTATTAACGCCTACAAAATCCTCTTACTTTTCCGGATGCTATTAGTTTCATTGATAAGTGTATTTCCACGGATGGTTCCGTAAGCCACTTGGAAAACTATCTTGGATATCAAAAGCATAACCATAGTCGTTCCTGTACAAGAGAAATAAGGGGACAACAGGTTTGCCGATTTGGTATTCCTTACCCACCTATGCCTTCCACCCAAATTTTATTACCTTTGTCAGAAAACGTAGAAAACTTGGAAGTGCATAGGGAAAACTACTTCAAAATACAAAACTTTTTGAATTCCAATATTCTTTCGGCTGATGTTTCCAACTTAAATAATTTTGAAAGTTTTCTCACAGACCAAAGAATAAATATTTCATTCGATGATTACTTGCTTGCGCTAAGGTCGAGTTTAGCAAAACCAAAAATCTTTTTGGAGAGAAAACTAGAAGATCGATTCATTAACGCATACAACCCCATTATTTTAGAACTACATAAAGCCAATATGGATATCCAGTTTATATTGGATGCATATGCCTGCTGTTCATATATTATTAACTATATAAACAAATCAAATAGAGGGATTTCTAGGCTCTAAAATGAAGCAATATCAGAAGTGAATGCCGGTAACTATACTATTAAGCAAAAACTTCAGCATATAGGACACAAATTTATTTCTGGCACAGAAATACCCGCCAAAGAAGCAGTTTATTGCAGTATTGGACTTCATCTATCGGAAGCGAGCAATGCGGAAGTCTTTATAAATACCTCTCGTCCTGAAGAACGAGTGCGGATGGTAAAACCTAGAGCGCAACTTCAGAATCTTCCTTCGAACTCGACCGACATATTTGTTTCTGGAATTTTAGAGCATTATGTTGAGCGACCCACTCAATTAGAGACCGTATGCTTAGCTGATTTTGCATCTCTTTATACATATGTAAAGTCAGCCATAAGGATAGCAGGTAGTGATGATGATGAAGATGGTAGGGAGGCTGACGACTTCCTTGGGCATGGGAATGCTCTTCCTCTGAGAGACGGTAGTGGTTTCGTTAAAAGACGTACCAAGCCATGTGTCATCAGGTCCAGAATATTTAGCCCCGATACCGCCAGAAGTGATTACTTCAGGGAAATGGTAATGCTTTACCATCCATGGCGTGATGAACATCGGGGCCTCATTGAAAATGATAACGAACAAACTTGTGTAGAAAATCATGTTTCAATAGAGGAAAATCGAAGAAGGTATGATGTTTTTGATCAACGAGAGCTCGAAAATGTTTTAAATCATCTTCGCGATGAAGTAGATGTTGAAACAATTGAGCAACATAACCCACCTGTTGTAGATAACGAGTTTAGGGTTGTAGCACTTCCCGAAATAGACCCTGGCTTGAATTTGCTAGATATAAATGAAGGGGATCCATCTAATAATGATGGGGACTCAGGCGGGAATGTAAGACTAATAAAACTCCCACCTTTGATCCCCGTAGAAAACCTTCTTTCTTTAGTTCGTAGCCTAAACTTGGAACAGAGAACATATTTGACCCATATGCTGCACAAGATGAAAAATAATCAGCCATATTATGAGTTTGTGGGAGGTGGAGCAGGAGTTGGAAAGAGTCGTTTGATATATGCAATATATCATACTCTTAACCATCGGCTAAACTCCGTTCCTGGAACCAATCCAAGTTCGTTGAAAGTTCTTCTTTGCGCCCCTACAGGAAAGGCATCTTTCGGAATAAATGGTTTAACACTTCACTCTATCTTTTCACTTCCCGTAAATCAATCAAGTCTAGAGTTGCGGCCACGTAGCAATGATGGCGTTAACTTAATCTACTCAAAACTCATTGATTTAAAATTAATAATCATTGGGTAGGTTCAGAAGGCGCAGAAGTTGAGCGCAACCGTTGCTAAAAAAATCAGTGATCATAATGCGCCTTCTGAACGGCTTGATACATTAGCTGTCAAATTCAAAACACACAACACGTTGTCTCAAATGAACATAAAAATATTACGATCATTTAATACGCAACTGTTCAGTTGATCAGAAGTGCAAAACAACGCGTTCAGAAGGTGCAATCGCAACAGTTACTGAGCTGTTGTGCCTTCTGAACGTGCCCATTGATGAAATATCAATGGTAGGGGCACGAATGTTTAGTTCAATCGATGCTAGACTTAAACAAATCTTCAAAAGCAATAATGCATTTGGAGGTATCCCCATTATTGCTTTTGGTGATTTAAAGCAACTTTCGCCAGTTGGAGATAGGTGGATTTTTTCTCCCAATCCTAGTGACAACTACAGTACTTTAGTTGGGTCACCTTTGTGGGAATTATTTAAATACTTTGAGTTAACTGAGGTAATGAGGCAAAGAGGGGATCAGCCTTTTGCTATCGCTTTAAATAATATGGCATCCGGTACTATGACAAATGATGACATATCTTTAATCGAAAGCCGTTTAGTTAACTCGAATCAAATTCCTGATGATGCAATCCACCTTTTCTGGTCCAACGAAGAATCTAATAATTTCAATGCACTCAAACTAAGTCTTATCCCCACGCCAACTATTCTTTCAACTGCTAAGGATGTAATCAAAGGGATAGGTGTGGGCGCGCAAGCTTCGAATATTTTGGAGAGAGTTCGCCTTTTCAAATCTTCGGAAACGCAAGGCCTTTCATATAATTTGACATTAAAAACCACAGCCAAATATATGATCACTGTAAATATCAATACAGGTGATGGATTAGTAAATAGGGCTACGGGGCAGCTTATGCATATTGATTTCGAATTTTCCATGCCATCAACTATTTGGTTAAAATTTTTAGAACCATCTGTGGGTTTGTTGGCGAGATCAAAAAAGTCTCATCTGGGTGATACTTCTTGGACACCAGTTGAAAAGACAGTGAGAGCTTTTCAGTATAGGAGGAACGAGCAGATCACAATCGAAAGAACCCGATTTCCGGTTGTTCCCGCTGAGGGAATAACTATCCATAAAAGCCAGGGTGCTACGTATAACAAAGTCGTTGTACACACCCGGCCCAGGATGCCAAGGGAGTTTTCAGCCACCTAATCCATTTTCGGCATCGGACCCAGTATATAAAGAACTTATTGAATTGAGTACCTCAAAAGCCCTTACTCCAACCTTCCACTTCATGGTGTCACGAACATCAAAACTACACATTTTATATCATAATGCTCAGAGTCTTCATGCTCATATAGATGATGTTAGAAACGATTACCTGATGCTATCTTCGGATATATTATGTTTCGTCGAGACATGGAGCTATCCTTCGGAAAATTTTTTAATTCCTGGTTTTATTCTATTAAATGAGATAAGGATAGATAGCACCACAACACGGAATAGGAATAAGGGAGGAATTTTAGTATATGCAAAGTCTGAGATTGTTTCATCAATTCAACTTTGCAGAATTATAAAAAAGTATACTGGCCATAAGTCTTTAGAAGCCGTACTATTCAAACATCTTAACATATATGTATTGGTGCTTTACAGGAATTCCGTTTTTCCTATCGGAGATATGGCATCAGTGCTCCGAGATATTCTCAGTAATGACTTGTGTAATCAAAAAGTTATTATTGTCGGGGATTTCAATCTATGCCTTAGAACTTATGGGAATAGAATAGCAAATCTCCTAGGAGAATGTAGTCTTAGATCGCTATTAGATTCGGAATGTTCGACAACTCTTGCAGGATCTCAAATTGACTGGGCATTTTCGAACATAAATGGTACTCAAATTAAAGCAGTTGTATATGAAACAGTTCACAGTTACCATGACAGTATCTGCATTTCCGTGTCTGATTTAACTCCTTCCTCTTAACCGTCTCAATAAAAGTTATTTTGTACATACTTTCTCTTCTCTCAAACTAAAAACTATTGTAATTAAATATTTATTGTACACATAAATATATATAAGAATATAGAAAATAAATAAGCAAATATTCGAAATGTTTTAATGAAGAAAATTTAAATTTTGTTAATTTAATCTCAAATATTTTATTAAACATAAATGAAATAAGTGAAAAATATTCGATGATGTAATAAACTGTTTTTGCAATTAGACATATGTACATGTTGAAATAAGTATATTAATAGCTGTAAACAATAACTTAAGCAAATATTTGTAAACATCTTTTAAAATAAAAATTAATTTATAACTATTTGAATAAATATTATTTTAACGATTATTTAAACAACTTTCTTAAACATTTTGAAACAAAATTGCAAATTGGTTTATACCTTTTTGCAAAGTGGACGTCGCATTGGCCACTTACATGTGTACATGAAAACTCGAAACATTAATTATTTCAGTAGCTCCTGAAATGTACCTGTCTAAAAATAATATGTAAAGTGATCTCTTAGCAAAACTTTTATTGCTAAAAAATTTTTTACAATGGTCGTGGAACCGTTCACTTATGATTTAATATATGTACTAAAAAATCACATTCACATTCATTAATTGACTTCATTGCTTTTCGGCTCACCAAAAAAAAACACGCCCACCTAATATGCAACATATTACTTTTAATCTATGTATATAAATAATATTGCGAGGGTATATAAAATTTGGGCTCGCCCGAATTTAGCCTTTTTTACTTGTTACAGATGCATATGTACATGTATATACTCGTATTGGTAAATATATATGTAAAAGCTGGGGAATTGGCGTGAGTTCGTCGATTTATAATGTTAACTGAACACTATACACAAGTACATATGTATTTACATTCCGCTAAGTCATGCACTCTTGAGTAGGAACTCGTTCACTTACTTTCTAGAATTATACCACCTTATTTTGTTGTGACTGTACTATAGACCTTCTTCTACCGGTTAGGGTTTTTTATGTATATTTTCTCTTTTCGGGTATTTGCACTTTTCTTTTGAGTATATGTATATGTAGTTAATTTCGTGTTTTTTTTTTATCGTGCGCACATTAATGTTCGTTTTTCTTTGGATTGCGTACCACCCTGATGTTTTGATTTTACCGGTGCCGCTATTTTATAATTTGCAATTATTTTTGTTTGTGCTTTTTTTCATATTTTTTGGGGTAAAAAGTTATTTATTATTTTATTTTATTTTCTTTTCACTTTTAATAACTTTCTTTTTGTTTCAAAGCTTTTTGTTCACGTTCGGGTAATTTTAATCACCGTCTATATATGTACTTTCCGGGAACCGCTTAGAGTAGGTTTTGGTTTTTTTTGTTCGCTAGGTCACGGGCTGCCTTTTCAGCGACAAAGGACCATGTTTCTATTTGAGGGAGTAATTATGCTAGCGCAGGGTGCGCCAATTGACGAAATCCACAAAAAATAAAAACCGATGGGATTTTGATCTATACAATTCAAAACTTTATTCAAGAAAATTTAGACAAGTGAATTCAATTTTTTAGCCCGAGTGGCTTATTAAGAGGATAGTTATAAAAAGAGTGCGATGCGGCCACGGCGGTAGTTGAATAAGAAGTACTTAACTTTCTTAATTGCGGGCACAGATCACCCCATGACACCGCTTACAACAAGGCAATCCAATTTTCCAAATTCCAAATTAATTCACAATAATATAAATGACATAGTTGCCGGCCGCACGCATAATATGAAAAAATGAAAAAAGACATATAAGGATTAGTCAAATTCTATTAAATTGGCGCTCATGTCCTCGACAAAGTGGTTTACTTTATCAAACCAATTGCGCGCGACTTTCAAATGCATTAATTACGTGATTTGATAATATGGCTAAATTTGTACAGGTTGATCTGCCCGGAAAGAATCCATGTTGGCATTTAGATATCACACTATTTGCATGATCAAACAATTTAACCTGAATTATATGGTCAAACAACTTAGCTAGAGTGCTCTGCTTAACTATGGGTCTGTAGTTACAGACGTCATTACGATCACCGGATTTGAAAACTGGAACAATGGTACATACCTTCCATTGGCTTAAAAAAACTCCTTTACTAAGACATTCTTGAAATAGTAGGGTAATAGGAAAGACTATTGCGTTGGAGCAATTTTTAAAAAAAATAGCTGCGAGAAGCCTTCAGAGTCTGACTTTGAGCTCGAATTCAGTGATGAAATTGCTAACAGAACAGCTTCCTCTGCCACAGTGAAAGATGTGATTGTAGGCAAACGTGTAGATGTAAATGCTGGGGTTAAAAAAGTGGCTTGGTTCTCATAAACTTTCTGGAAAAATTTAGCGAATGAAGCACATGAGTCTAATGCATTTGTGGAGGTAACGCCATCATACGCCCACAAACTGGTGGGGAATCCATTTGTTTTCCTTTTAGAGTCGATAAAGTGCCAGAAACTTGATGGATTAGATTTGAGGTTGGCTTCAACAGTATACATATAATGTCTAAATAAAAAACTATGGAGGCAGTCAAAATCCTTTCTCCAGCGATAGAAATTTAGA
>NW_023458569.1:4353204-4356742 GCF_013731165.1 Rhagoletis pomonella | reverse complement strand
AAGCTCATACAGCTCATCGTTAAATCGTCTGCGATATTCGCCATCACTAACATACATACATACATATACATATACTCAAAAGAAAGATTTACATATACCAAAAACAAAAAAAAAGTTGCAAACACTGGAAAAGAAAAACAAATTTAAACAAATTCGCGAAAAATAGCTGAAATAAAGTAAAAAGGCTGGAAAAACAAGCTGAAAAGACAATAAAAAGAGAAGGGGAGGATCTGGCGACAACAAAAGGAAGTGCAAAACACAAGGGCAGAAACCGCAGACAGCGTCACCGGTAGAAGAAGGTCTATAGTACAGTCACAACAAAATAAGGTGGTATAATTCTAGAAAGTAAGTGAACGAGTTCCTACTCAAGAGTGCATGACTTAGCGAAATGTAAATACATATGTACTTGTGTATAGTGTTCAGTTCCATTATAAATCGACGAACGAGTATACACATGTATACTGCTCAACCCTATACCAGCAATGTAAAGCCGAAATGGTGAAGACTTTGGAGTTCCTCAAAAACAACACAGCAGCACTAAAGGTACCAAATAATACTCCTCAACCGGCAAAAGCTGCAAATTTCGATGAAGGTCTCGTTAAAATACAGTCCACTACTCAGGTGTCTCCTCTATAGACACAACTGGAAAATCCCCCACACCAAGTTCCACTCCAAAGAACAAAGACAGCATAGAATCCTCCAATGATTCCCTCAAATGCTCTAAAATAAAAATTACTCCCACTCGATATCTACCTAAAAATTTATCAGAGACGGTAGCCTCCGGCCGGGCAGGGGCTCTATCGCCAATGAAAACTCAGAATAGTCAGTTACTCGACGGAAGCCCAAATTCAACTCTCAACCCCGCAGACGTTGAAGAATGCTTAAAGTTTGGTAAAACCGCGTCAGCTCCACGACATAGGTCCCCATTGCCAACATTACTCTCTTACCCCAAATCATGGTTATATACAAAGACTACTCTCATCAGCAGCATCCAAATTCTACGCCTGTTATCTATTTCGAGGACGGTATAAGACGAGGCGTTGATGGATCTGGCGAGATTTCTCGGTTGTCACCTCCTTCAACTGAATCAATCTCCTCTTCAGCAGTGCCAACCTGGCACAGTTCGGAGCCCGTTACGAACTCTCATGAATCTACTTGTGCTTTAACCCCGAAAACATTCGGCTTGCGATTCCCAGCAGTAAGCCCAACGTCAACTTCGATGCAGCCCGACTCAGATGACACCTCGACGACCGTTTTGATTCCGTATATCGGTGGTCACTATCATCACCAGCCAAATTCGCCGGAAAAGTCATCGTCAACTGGTTACTTGAGGATCAGTCTCACTTTATACCCCGACAATCCCAAAGGTGGGGTCACCCGCTCCACTCTAAAGGCACGCCAACAGCAGAATATTAATAGGAATATCTCAGTACCTAAAGACTTAGTGAATGACAAGTGATTCACCCTGAATGAGCGGAAGCTATACTCCACGATTAGCGGTCTTACTCCTTTGCCCGAAGCATATCCCACAACTAAACCTCGAACCTACCAGCGATTATATACGCCTTCTACAAGCTCACTCATACTTTTACGCAATAACTCTACCAAACGCATATTTAGTTCAATTCACTTCACTTATGTTTCCTAACTAATTCATTTTACGACTCTCTTTCACAGGCTTACTAAGATGTTTCGCCATTCCAGTCGTGTCTCTCCTCTCCTCTTTTCCAGGGATCACGGATCAGGCCGCCGGAAGACCAGACGTACCCACTATACAATGTTGCACCACTCCACCTCGCCGCATCTGAACGCCACCGCCGAGATATTTACCCACTACCAGCCATAGACGAACAGCGCTCCCCAACTGTATAACCAACCTACAGGACTCACTTTTCCTCGCACCGGTGCAGGCGGGGCGGCATGTTGAGGACATGAGCCTCAATCTCTTAGAATAGTTTAAATCCTTTTTATTAATCTGCGTGCGGCTGGCAACTCTTTGTGCACACTATTGTGAATTAAATGAATTGATTTGTTTTAGTTGTCGTTGTAGCTGTATATACATAATAAAATAGTTAGTTGCTCTCTAATAATCGCCGCCGCCACACCGCATATCTGATTCTGTGTATATTGAAGTGAAAATCCTAATAAATTACATGAACTCTGTTTTCATTTCCACCACAACCCTCAGTGTCTTATTTATTAACTCCCTCAGGCGCACCCAGCGCTCTCTATTTAACCTACTTTAAGGTTAAATACACTTCATTCTCTTGAAGAAGCTTGAGTCCTATGGTGTTAGTGGTAAATTACTTGATTTCTTCTCACTAACTGCGCCTTTGAGGCACATTTTTAACATGTCTCTATCTGCCGGAGTTTTCCTCGATGACTGGAAATTGACTTTTATTACGCCAATTCTTAAATGTGGTAATAAAAATTGTATTGAGAATTATAGGCCGATATCTAAGCTTACCACTGTCTCAAAACTGTTTGAGTCCATAGTTAAAGATAAAATTTACTTTGCTGTTAAACATTTATTATGTCCCAAAAAACATGGCTTCGTGTCGGGTAGATCTACGTTAACCAATTTAGCTGCTTTTAAAGAGGACTGTTTGGAAACCTTTCAAAAGGGATTCCAAATTGACGCTATATATACCGATTTGTCGAAGGCTTTTGACAGGGTGCCTCATCGAATATTGATAGCTAAACTTGAAGGCCTGGGCTTTCATTCAGAGTTTCTGAAGTAGATCACATCATATCTGTATAATAGACGCTGTGTTGTTCGTTTTGATAATGTATCGTCTTATTCTTTTGTCTCCTCCTCTGGTGTTCCCCAGGGTACTGTCTTAGGTCCGTTATTATTTGTTATCTTTATTAATGATATATCTTCCTGTTTCTCAAAGTGTAAGTTTCTTCTATATGCGGATGACCTGAAGATATACTATGAAATTAAAAATATAGAAGACTCATTGATTCTCCAGGGTGAGCTTGATAATTTGTACTGTTGGTGTGCGCGTAATCGTTTGTCCCTCAATATTGGTAAATGTCATTGTATTGGTAAATGTCTTTTGCAAAAGTGATTAGTATTGTTCCAACCTCTTACTGTTTTTCAAATGTCCCACTAAAATCAATTACTGATTTTAAAGACTTGGGTGTTTATTTTGACTCCAAGCTCACCTTCACCACCCACATAAACTTTATTGTTTCTAAATCATTCGCGATGTTGGCCTTTATTCGTCGCAACTGCTCGTCATTTTCCGATCCTTATACTCTCAAACTGTTGTATTCGTCTTTAGTTCGGTCGAGGTTAGAATACGCTGTATTTGTTTGGAGACCTTTTCATACAGTTCATGTGAACAGATTGGAGTCTGTTCAGAGGGCTTTTATACGCTTTGCTTTGCGTTCGTTGAAATTTGTAGACCCTATTCCGTCCTATCGTCCTCGTTGTTTGTTGATAAATCTCATGTCCTTAGAGTCCAGGCGTACTCTGTTATCGATGTGCTTTGTCTTTGACATAATTGCAGGCTCTATAGATTGCTCGCAC
>NW_023458569.1:4347437-4353104 GCF_013731165.1 Rhagoletis pomonella | reverse complement strand
GGCATGCGTACCAAAACGCAAGCCGCGAATATTAGGTTAGCCTGTAAGAAACCAATTTGCCTAGAGTGCTCAAACAAGTTGTGTATTCACTGCCGTGAAAAACTATAAGTTGAAGATGTGCAATTTTGCGTAATTTTTCTTTTTCTTTGAGAAATTCATATAATTTCAGAATTTTTAAATATTGAATAATCCAAAATTAATAAGAAATTCTTGATATATTACGTTCCTTTTTATTTTTGACTTCATTTTCCAAGGGGTATAGTTTTAAAGTCAAAACAAGATGACTGAGGAAGTGATTTAAGTTTAAAAAACAATAAGTTGAATTTTTTCTGTACTTTTTCGTTTAATAAATACATGAATATATATAAATACTAATTAATGTCCCAAAATATCTTTAAATTTGTTAAACCATGCACGCACGGGCAATATCAAGTCGACGTCTCCTAGACGGCAGGTAGGTGGTTGTGTGATAAAAATAGGGGGTAGGTGGTTAAGGGTTAATCTGATTCCAATAATTTTCAACGTTTTGCTTCTATGTGGCAAGTACAATAATCATACCGAGTTTGGTACAAATTGGTATAACGGTTACCGAGATATATATATGTGATCATAAGTGGGCGGTGCCACGCCCATTTTCCAAAATTTTATCATAAACGTATTTCTCGGTAAAGAATTGTTGCAAGCATCAGTTTTGAGTAAATTAGCTTTAATATTTATTGATTTATCGAAGATTTCGTATTTCTCCAAATTACCGATATATCCGAGGTAGGCGTGGTTATCGTCCGATTTTAAAAATTTTCAGCCATTTGGTATGATGTAGCAAGACTAATAACTGTGGCTACGCCCATTTTCCAAAAATGTATAATATTCTTATTTTTCGTCTAAAAATTATTGTAAATATCAATTTTTAGTGAATAATCTTCAGTAGTTACTAAAATATCGCAGTTTTCGTATTTCTGAAATTACCGTTATATGGGAGGTACGCGTGGTTATTGTCCGACTTTGCCCATTTTCAATACCATCCGTCCTACGCCGGAAAGAAGTGCACATACCAAGTTTCGTTAAGATATCTCAATTTTTACTCGAGTTTTCGTGTGCACAGACGGACGGAAGGACGGACGGACGGACTGACGGACAGACAGTCACCGCTTAATGGATTTCTCTTTTCATTCTGATCATTTATGTATACATTTGTCTATATCTATCTCGATTCGTTTTGCCTGTTACAAACAACCGTTATGTGAACAAAGTTATAAAACCCTTGTGCACAAGTGCGCTCGGGTATAAAAATGTTGTGTTCGTATGTCACGGTCGTCAAAACTCGATAACGGCTGAACCGATTTAAATTTTTTGTATTTGAAAATTTTTAAACCCAATTATATTGATAAAATAAATAAATTATTCCAATATGTGTATCAAATTAAAGAGGCTTAAGAAAGATAACTGCTGGAAATATTTTTGACGAGGATTCCCACCTATTTGAAAATTTTATCTCAGTCAAATTGATAAAATAAATGAAATATTGCCATGTGGGTGTCAAACTAAAAAGTTATAAGAAGGCTTACAGCCGAAAATATGTTGGAAGAGTTGTCACCTGTTTGAAAATTTAACTAAAGTACATCGATAAAATAAATGAAATATTACAATATGGGTACCAAATTAAAGAGGTTTAAGAAAGATAACTGTTGGAAATATTTTTAAGAAGGGTTGCCACCAATTTTAAAATTTTAACTCAGCTAAATTGATAAAGTAAATTAAATATTGCTATGTGGGTATCAAACTAAAGAGTTTTAATAAGGCTTACAGTCAAAACATTTTAAAAGGAGGGTTTCCACCTGTTAAAAAATTTAGCGCAATTCAATTGATTAACTAAATGATATCTCACAATATAGATATTAAATTTAAGAGGTTTAAGAAAGATAATAAAGGAAATATTTTTGAGTAAAAGTCCCACATCTTTCAAAATTTAAACTAAGTTATTTTGATAAAATAAATGAAATAGGGTAATTTGGGTATCAAACTTTAGCTTTTTAAGAAGGCTTACGCGAAGTTGAGGAGGGTTGCCACCTGTTTGAAAATTTAACTCAATTTAATTGATATGGGTATCAAATTAAAGAGGTTTAAGAAAAAATAATTTTGGAAATACTGTCGAAGAGGGTTGCCACCTATTTGAAAATTTTAACTCAGTTAAATTGATTAACTAAATGAAATATTGCAATGTGGGTATACAATTAAATAGGGTTAAAAATATTTCTGCTGGAATACTTTTGAGGAGGGTTGCCACCTGTTTGAAAATTCAACTAAATTTAAAGGTAAAATGAATGGCCTATCACAATATAGGTATCAAATTAAAGAGGTCTAGGAAATATGACTGTTGGAAATATTTTTGAGGAGGGTTGCCACCTATTTGAAAATTTTAGTTCAGTTAAATTGATAAAATAAATGAAGTATTTCAATATGGGTATCAAACTTTAGATTTTTAAGAAGGCTTACAGGCGAAAATATGTTTGAGGAGGGTTGTTACGTGTTTGAAAATTTAACTCAATTTAATTGATAAAATAAATAACTTATTATATAGGTGTCAAATTAAAGAGGTTTAAGAAATATGACCGTTGGAGACATTTTTGAATAGGGTTTCCACCTATTTAAAAATTTTAACTCAGTTAAATTGATTAATAAATGCAATATTGCAATGTGGGTATAAAATTAAATAGGTTTCAGAAAGATAAATGGAGGAAATAACTTTCAGGAGGGCTGCCACCTATTTGAAAATTTTAACTCGGTTAAAGTGATAAAATAAATTAAATATTGCCATGTGGGTATCAAATAAAATAGGTGTTATAAAGATTACTCTTGGAAATATTTTTTAGGAGGGTTGCCATCTATTTACAAATTTTAACTCGAATAAATTGATAAAATAAATGAAATATTGCAATGTGGGTATCAAATTAAATAGTTTTCAGAAAGGTAACTGTTGGAAATATTTTTTAGGAGGGTTGCCAACAATTTGAAAATTTTAACTCAATTAAATTGATAAAATAAATGACGTATTGCCATGTGGGCGTCGAAAGTAAATAGTTTCAAAAAGGCTTATAGCAGAAAATATGTTTGAGGAGGGTGCCACCTGGTTGAAAATCTAACTCAAGGAAATTCTTTTGAGGAGGTCTGCCACCTATTTGCAAATTTTAGCTCAGTTAAATTGATAAACTAAATGAAATATTGCAATCTCAGTAACAAGCGTTAGATTCTTATTAAGGTTTAAGGCCGAAAATGCATTTGAGGAGGGTTGCCACCTGTTTGAAAATTTAACTCGATTTGCATAATTGATAAAATAAATAACGTATTAAAATATAGGTATGAAATTAAGGAGGTTTAAGACAGATGACTGTTGGAAATATTTTTGAGAAAAGTTGCCACGTTTTTGAAAATTTGAACTCGAAAGCTTAGTATGTTGCACCAATGTATTTATAAAGCGATAAAATAAATAAACAAACGAAAAATTAGTTCTTTGTCAAATATGTTTGGTTTATTATTATTTATTTATGTATATGTACAAATGTAAAGCGGATACGGATGACGTGTGGTGGCTGACGGTCGTTCCTGGTTGAATACGGGAAAATAAGTACCCGCGCTCTTTTCAATAGAATTGAGTTCAATCTCAAAGCAGTAAAACTGTTTGGAGGAGAAGTCAAAAGATAGTTAATTTGGCGAGAAAAATTTATGACAGTTTCTAATAAATACATGTGTTGGTTGGTTGGTTGGTTGAAGTGGCGAGTTTAACAACTCCAATTAGCACTTATGCGTGCCGTTTTAAAACCACTACTCGCAATTTAAACCTGAAATGAAAGCCCGAAGAGAAAGCAGCAGAAGTCGGTTATATATCTCAAACCCAGCCTGTGGAGTTCAAGAACTTAAGAAGTTGCAGTGGGTTAATATCACTTATGTCTGTTAAATCGCAGAAGCAGGGTTTGCCTAGAAGCCTGATTTTAGTCCTACATAGTGCTGGGCAATCGCAGAGCAGATGTTCCACCGTTTCTTCTGCATCTGGTGAATTACAACTACGACAAGATATGTTGTGTTCCAGTCCTAGTCTTGCAGCATGGATCTCCACGGCCCAGTGGCCTGTGTAGACGGCAATTAGTCGAGATAGATCCCTCCTGTTTAGTTTGATAAGAAAAGCAGTGCGTTTTGCGCAGTAGGTGGGCCACAGACTCTGCAGACCCTACAGGATTGTAGGTTTTTCCACCCACACTTAGCCACATTTTTCCAGTGCTGAGAGATACGGCTCTTGATATAGCTCAGGGGCACAAGAACCTCCTTTGCCTATGAGATATCCAGAGCCGACCCATTCCTGGCCAGCTCGTCAGCCATCTCGTTGCCATGAATTCTGCTGTGCCCCGGCACCCAGATCAGTGCATCGACGTGCCTGCCAGCTAAAACCATAACGTTATCCCTGCACTGTTTTATTATGCTGGAGGTGATGCTTACAGAGCCAAGTGCCTTGATCGCTGCCTGACTAGCTGAGAAAATAGCAATGCTGGTTCTCGCTAGCTTCGAGGCTAAAATTATATTGCACGCCTCGTTTATGGCAAAGACCTCTGCCTGAAAAAGACTGGCCGAATTAGGTAATCAAATAGACTCTTCAATTTGGAGGTCGGTTGAAAAAATTCCCGCCCCTGCCCACAATCCATTTTTGAACCGTTCGTAAAAATGTATACTTCGAGGCGTTCAGTAAAAATAGGATCCTTCCACTCCTTTCTTGATGGAAAAATCGTGCCGAAGTTTTTCTTGAAGAGAAGCGAAGGACAAATGTAGTCAGTTTTTTCGCGAATGCTCGGGTCTTTGAAAGAATACAGGATACGTCCATGCCCGTACGTACGTTCTTTCCACAATCCAAGTTCCCTCAACATGAGCGCACTCTGTGAAGCACTTTCCTTGATAAAGAGATCAATCGGTGGCAGATGACAGATGACATTCAATGCTTCCGTTGGATATGATCTGATCGCCCCAGTAATCGCAATGCAGGCGTACCTTTGTACCCTGCCTAACATTGTGCGTATGTAGTTGATCTCTGCGGCTTTCCACCAAACCAGCGAACCGTATGCAATAATTGGGCGCACCGCCTTGTATATCCATAAGATAAGATCAGGTCGTAGGCCCCACCTCTTACCCAGCATTTTCTTGCAGGAATACAGAGCACCATAGGCCTTTTTTACTGGGTGCTCTGTATTCATTTTCCAGTTTAATTTCAGTGTGTAATATATATATTGGACCGTCTTGGATTGATTAAATAAATGAAATATTGCAATGTGGGTATCAAACTAAAGAGTTTTAAGAAGACTTACAATCGAAAATATGTTTGAGGTACGATATGGGTGCCAAACGAAAGGTATGTGAAAAATCTTGATTTGGAAATATTTTTATAGGAATTATCTAAAAGTAAAGACTGAAAATATTGAAATGAAATGAAATATTACATAACTAGTTCCAAACGAAAAGTGTTAGGGAAAGCTTTACTAGGGAATTTTTCTAAATCTTTCCACTTATCCAAAATCCGAATGGTTTAAATAAATATAGAATTTGCAACATCTTATCAAAGCGATCATATTTGGGCGATTAACAATGGTGTCGTAAGTGTCGTATTGTTGTATGTCGTAAACTTTAAAA
>NW_023458569.1:4346672-4347337 GCF_013731165.1 Rhagoletis pomonella | reverse complement strand
ATTATGATTGTGATTATCATTACTATTCCCGATCAAGGATTCCCAAATTAAAGCGAAAGCAGAAGGTCACTTACGATCGCATTATGCAAATGTTAAGATAATAAGAGCTGCAGAACTGAACCATGTAGGAACAGTTTTTACAAGGGTGTGTAATTTCTGGTGTGAGCCGATGACACCGACATCATCAGTAACAAAAATCGCGAAGTCTCTTCTGCCTTTTCCAAGCTGGATAAGGAATCAAAGCGAATGCGCCTGGTGGTAAACGAGGACAAGAAGAAGTATCTCCTGTCACAAAAAACAGTCCGCGCATTCGCGCCTTGGTACCCACGTCACTGTTGACAGTTATAATTTCGGGAAAGTGGAGAATTTCGTTTACTAGTGTCAAACGAATAGCCGAGTGTATCGTTAGGATGGTATTTGATCCACAAAGATAAATTGTTTTATTAAGTAAAAGTATAAAGTAATATTTCAATAAAAATTTAGACTGACTCTACTCCTCTTATTCTCGACTACTCTCCTCTTATTCTCGTTGTCGCTGTTGTACATAGGGTTGCCAAGCGTGACACTAGGGAACCAGCATTATCACCGATAAAAATATCAGCATGGAAAACCCACGCAGAATCACTCTTGCCAAAAAGTGCTACTTTGGACTGAGTAGGCAATTC
>NW_023458569.1:4345961-4346662 GCF_013731165.1 Rhagoletis pomonella | reverse complement strand
CCGCGCCACCCCCGCCGCGGTCGACGTCGCGCTCGCGTCCCCCGCCCTCCCCTCCTTTCGCAATTATGTACTGGTGGCATTATAACCGTTTAGAAAATGGAAAAATTATAAAATAACACAAGTTCACTTCTGAAACTGCTTTTTAATGTCCAAGTAATGGGAATTATTGTGTATGGTGTTATTGCATGCTGGATCCCACCCATAGTGGAATTTACCAGGTGCCACTGCTTCATTTGAAAATATGCCTATAAAATGTGACTATAAGGCAGCTGAATGTCAGAAAATAAAGCGAGAAAGCCGTTTTATTACTTCATCTGTTTATTGCGACATGGTTCCATGCAAACATTTTAAGGTTTTCCAGCAATGTTTTTAACATATTAAAAAGCATGCATGAATTATTTCACATTTTTTGTTCAATTCAAGGCCTATCAAACAGGTTTAGAGCATTTGAGCAAAAACAACATTTGCCTGTATTTTGTTGTTGCTTCTGGTATTGAAGGTGCTAAAAACTGTTCTGATTTTTTTCTTCTACATCAAAGCGTGCCATGCGAAATACGAAAAAGGTAAAAAATTTAAATTGAAAAAATGAAAATTGTTGCAACTTTCTCTCTTAGTAAATTGGTTCGCTTCTCGAAGCATTGATCAATCCTGTGTCAGGCCCAGTAATCAGCGGTTGTGCTGCTGAGTTGGGCGAGCTTTCC
>NW_023458569.1:4323130-4345861 GCF_013731165.1 Rhagoletis pomonella | reverse complement strand
CAGCCTAGAAGAATTTTATCAGTTTTGGATAAGATTTCGACAAAAAGATATTCAATTCTGTTATTTTTAGGTGATGCGCATTTAACATTGCACGAAAGTCCATTTTTAACATACATAGCCACCCCACCACCATGTCCAACTCTATCTAAACGAAATAGCTTGTAGCCATTCACACCAAACAAATCATTACTCAAATACGAGGAGAGTCAAGTTTCAGATATACACACCACGTCGACATTAGAAGATTCAAATATGTATCTGAATTCGTCAATTTTGTTTGATATGCTTTGAGCATTCAAATGACAGACTTTTAGTCCGTTCCTTTGTTTGCGAATCATATTAAATGTATTGTCTATGGAACGACAGCAATCATCAAATTTCAGAGACATTAGTACTGAGAGAGCGGACTCTGCCTCTCAAGAGAAACTGCATGGGTAGACGAAGAAGAGTAAGGTTGAGGGCAGATTTTATGTCACTTATGTAAGGAGAGTCAGCAGAAAGAGAAGAGAGAAGAGAAAATATAAACATACTTAATATACTCAATTACTAATATTAAAAACATAAGAAACGTATACATATATATTGCGTGAAGTTTGTTATTTATATTTAAATTGAAATAATTATTCCTACTTAAATTAATTTAACTTTAAAAATCTTAACCACCTACAAGCGGCCTCGAACCTGCGGTCCCAGAACCAGAACCAGTAGTCTTCACGTGACACCACAGCCGACATTTGTAAGAAAAGCAATTAATTGCGTTTTATTTTAGGCTTTGGCAATTCAAAGGCAGATGTCGCTGAACGCTTAAGTTCTGTAGGCATCAAAATGTAACAGAGTGACATCTCGTTTTTCTTTTCCTTTTTGCTTGTCATTCGTTCTTTGAATTGAAACGTTTAGTTTTGACAATAAATTCATTCGTGTTTAGTCTTCTGAAGCGAAATGTAGTTTTCTTTGAACAGAAATGATAAACAGGCTAACCTAATATTCACGCACGCCGCCAATTTATTGTCAAAAATTTCTCATGCACATGCAACTTGTAACTATGAGATCAACCGAAATTGAACGGCGTGCGTATGAAGCTAACTCAATTTCCAATTTTTGTTCTGCGTGACATTTTGATTTGACGTTTCGCTCAATGAAATCAAATGCAAACGCATGCAAGTCAATTTCGGGTGACGCAAAAAAACAAATTCGACGGCATGCGTACCAAAACGCAAGCCGCGAATATTAGGTTAGCCTGAAAGACGCTACATAATTGGTGACCCGAACGTTTTTTGAAAATAGACGTAGCCAAATTTATATTGAATTGAACGGAACTCTGAGAATTTAAATTACGCAAAGGATTTCAAGAGAAAAAATCGTCGGAAGATAGCCTCATTTAAAGTGTTTGCTATTTGATAACTTCTTAGCTGAATAATGTCATTATTACATTCTCCGCAGTTGATTATTGATATGCCAACTCAAGAGCAGGAATGCGAAAAGCAAGCCGCGCTGGATACTGGTCTGCCTAGCCTGATTGAAATACAACAAAATCCGCAGATTGATCGTATTGAACGTCTTGAATTACCGCCTTTTTGGAACCATAAAGTGCAGCTTTGGTTTACGTCGATTGAGGCTCAATTTCAAAATAACGCTACCAAATACTATGCAGTGATAGTACGGCTTGACCAAGAGACTTTGTCGGTCATTGAACACATTGTTGCTAAGCCTCCAGCCGAGAACCAATATCAAAGTGTTAAAGATGCCCTACTAACAAACTTTTCAGTATCACAAGAGCGACGTTTTAGAACTTTAGTTTCTGGATTAGAGTTAGGTAACCGACGGCCATCAGAATTATTGGCTGAGATGCATCGCCTCGGAGGTAACATGCTTGATACAGTATTCACGCGTACATTACGGCTTGATCGCCTGCCACAATATGTACAGGTCGCATTGGCTAGTGCCGAAGGACTCGATAACGATAGTTTAGCAAAATTGGCTGACAAAATTATTGAGATCAAACCATGTTCCAGAATCGACTGTTGCACATTTAATGCCCATTAAACGCGAAAATCAACACGACGAGCGCATTGACAAACTCACGCAGCAAGTGGAATTACTAGCGTCCAAAGTTGATAAATTACTATCTGTACGTTCAAATAGTAGGCATCGCTCTCGGAGTCGCAGCGGAAGCAATAATAAGAAGTTTTGCTACTATCACAATAGATTCCGAGAACGGGCAACCAAGTGTGTTCAACCATGTACTTGGCAGCAGCAACAGGGAAACGACAATCGCCCCGAATAGAACTGGCGACTGTTGGAGGCCCTCAAACCACTCGCCGACTATTTGTTTTTGACCAAGAAACGGGTGTTAAGTTCCTTGTAGATGCAGGGGCGGATGTGTCCGTGATTCCAGTAACTCGTAGCGATAAGGCGAGACAAACAAATTTTCTTTTATACGCAGCTAATAATACACAAATTACAACTCATGGGCAACGCGCATTAACTTTAAATTTAGGACTGCGCCGAGCAATTAAATGGGTGTTTTACATCGCAAATGTTCCATGCGCTATAATTGGAGCAGATTTAATCCAGAACAATGGCATATTAGTAGACTTAAGGAATCGTTGTATATCAGACTCCCAAACTGGATGTAAGTGTGTTGGGTCTCTTGACGTGGCACCATCACTTCGTTGTCAACTATCAACAAAAACGTAAAGTTTTCTTCGGTCCTGCAATCCTTTCCTGAAATATGCGGAAAAAGCAACACTTTTAATACATCTACCACACATTCCGTGAGACACCACATATTTACAACAGGTGCGTGTGCTGAACGAGTCAGGCCTTTACGGCATGACCGATTGCAAGCAGTAAAACGCGAATTTGAATTGATGGTCGAACTTGGGAGAGCACGCCCATCAAACAGTCCTTGGGCAAGTCCATTGCTAATGGTCCCAAAGAAAAATGGGGATTGGCGTCCATGCGGGGACTACCGCAAGCTTAACTCGCAGACAATACCCGATCGGTACCCCATTGCACTCCTTCATGATTACTCTTCGATACTTGTGGGTAAGAAAGTATTTTCTATTATAGGACTTCGCCGATCATTCCACCACATACCAGTAGCCGAAGAAGATATTGCAAAAACAGCAGTAATAACGCCTTTCGGGTTGTTTGAGTTTTTGACAATGCCTTTTGGATTGAGAAACGCGGCGCAAAGTTTTTTAGCGCTTCATTAATGAAGTTCTCAAAGGCTTTGACTTTTTGTTTGCATACATTGATGATATCTTGATTGCTTCGTCATCTTTGGAGGAACATGAGCAACATCTCAGAGCAGTTTTTACACGTCTTAAAAGGTATGGACTCTATATAAATGTAGACGAAAGCGTGTTTGGTGCCGATAGTGTTGACTTTTTCGGCTACAGGATAAATTCGAAAGGTTCGTCTCCATTACCTGAAAGAGTGAGAGCCATATTGGATTATCCGAAGCCAAAAGCAATTCACCAGCTTAGACAATTTTTAGGAGCTGCAAACTTTTACAGACGTCACATAAAAGACACAGCGGAAGCCCAAGCTCCATTAAACGATTTTCTTAAACAATCTAAGAAGAATGACAAACGACCCGTAGAGTGGACTCCTCAAGCAGATATCGCATTTTCACGAGTTAAGGAACAAATCGCGAACGCTACACTTATTGCTCATCCTGTACCCCGTTGCGAACTCCGCGTTTCTACTGATGCATCATCAACTTCTATTGGAGCAGCACTTGAGCAAAAAGTTGACGGCATTTAAGAACCCTTGGGATTTTTTTCGAGGAAGCTCTCTCCAACTCAAATTAAATATAGTACATACGACAGAGAATTGACAGCTGTCTATTTATTTATTTATTTATTTAAAGAAAGGGGTTGTATCTGTAAGACTTTTTTGGCTTTTATAGTACATCAACTGGTTGGTAGTTACACAAAATTTAATTCCTTAACATTACGTTGCGTAAACTTAAAACTAAGAGTTCGGCAAATTCAAAAAATTAATATATATATATTTATTTAAAATACTTAATACTAAATCATCAGATAAAAAGAGAAAAAGAGAAAAAAAGAAAAAAAATAAAAAATATAGAAATAAATTAATTTATTAAAATTAAAATTAAAACTTACTGCTAAACATTATAAATTAAAAGTCGTCGTTTTTATTAAATACACAATTGGAACACAGAAATTTGATTAATTAGGAGAACAGAGACAGAGGCAAAGAAAATAGAACAGCCATATCACAATCACATTCATCATAAGTTATTAAAATAATTATGAATTATCACCTTGTAGTTACCCCTATTCATAACAGCCTTGAAAGATTCAGGGATGGAATTCCTGAGCCTCACAGCATTAACGAAGAACAGCCTTGATGAGGGTAAGTAGGAGTATTTAGGGAGAATCAGATTATGATGCCTGCTTGACCTTGTTAATTTTAACTTCTCGTATAGGTACCTTGGGGTTTGGAATTCTATTAGCTTGAACATAAATATACAATTTCTAGCGGATAGGTAATTAAAAATGCTGCATCCCAGAATTCTGGTTCTCCACGAAGAGATGTGGTCATATTTTCTTAAGCCATAGACATAACGCGTAACATTATTAAACGCAACATCTATTTTATGAGACGAAATAGAATCAAGTTTGCTATAAACAAGCTCAGAGTACGTTATTTGCGGTACAATGAGTTGAATAGCTAACTTTCTTCTTGTCTTCAAAGGTGTAAATGACGCTGACATTCGTAGTCTGCATAAAACAACATACACATTACTTACAACTTGATTTATGTGGTCAGAACAGCTTAACATAGAATTGACAACGAAACCTAAATTTTTTATTTTGTCAGTAAACATGAGGGCACTATTACCAACAAACAGTTCTGGAATATCTTCCACATGTACTACATTATTACTAATTGGCAACACATATGACTTATCAGCATTTAGACAAAGACAATTATCACGAGCCCATTGCGAAATTGCTGACAGGTCACTATTAATTTTAAAACACAAATCTTCCACAAGACCAACACGACTGGACAAATACAATTGAATGTCGTCAACATATGCGTGGATATTGACATACTGACACACAGAGAAAACATCATTAACAAAAAGACTAAACAAAAGAGGACCAAGGACAGAGCCCTGTGGTACACCGGAGACAACATTACAAGACATTGAGGAAGCAGTCTTGCCTATCACCTTTTGCGTTCTCCCCGCAAGGTAGCTGGTCATAAGTTTAATAGAGCTTTCAGAAAATCCAAATAAATATTTAAGCTTTTTGCAAAGAAGGTCATGATTTACTAAGTGAAATGCTTTAGACAAGTCCAGGAGGCAAAGAAGAGTTAAATCGCTATTGTCAAGTCGTATCCTTATGTCATCAAGAATTTTCAGCATAGCCGTAGTGCAGCTATGCTTAGGTCTAAACCCTGACTGCAGTGGGGATAACAGATTATTTTCTTGAATATATAATGAAATTTGCGCTGCCATCAGTGACTCACACACTTTCGAAAACGCTGGCAATATACTTATCGGCCTATAATCACTGGGGCTAGTAGCAATACTCTTTTTGGCAATAGGGATTATTACAGCCTTCTTCCATTCTGTTGGGAAGTATGATGTTGTGAAGCAGTGATTGATAACATGGGTTAGTGTGCCCAGAATAAATGGCAGCACAATCTTCACAAATTTCAAAGATATGCCATCGTCACCAATGGCATTGGACTTGATACCCATAACAGACTTCAAAACTTCTGCCTCAGTTACTCCGCCAAATTCAAATTTTTCTTTAATGATAAAATTGTTAGTAAAGTTTTGAGCTGGAGGACTATTACTGCTCTTACTGGCGCTAGTGAAATAATCATTCAGTACGTTAGGGTCAATTTCTCATTCAGACTTAAGTTTTCCGTGCACATTTAAGTTTTTCAGATTGCGCCACAAGTCTTTTGATGGTAGGGACGGGTTCAATTTAGAGTTACAGAACAATCGTTTCGCACGTCTTATAATGGCGGTAGCTTTGTTTCGTGCTATTTTGTACTGTGACCAAGCAAAGTCAGTATTGTTCGTCTCCATTTTGCATGTAATTTATTTCGAACTTTTATAGCGGAGCTGACTTTATTATTATACCAGGGACAAGAACTATTCTTAGCCTGGACAGCACGTAATGGAACATGATCATAATATAATTTGGTCAAAGTTTTGTTTAGAAAGTCAAGTTTTGCATCTACAGTTTCAACGTACCAACAGTCATCCAAGTTAACATTTGACAGACTAGTAAACAGATCACTAACATTTACAGATTTCAAATCACGATACATAAAAGTAACACTTTCAACAGTACTATTAAACGCAACATCTAATGCACAGAAAATTAGGTCATGGTCAGAAATAAAAAACATTTGATCGAATTTAAGAACATGGTGTAGACTAGAGGTGATAATAAGATCTAATAGGCTAGGATGCGAATTGTTGGCATATCTTGTTGGTACGAGTTTATTGACTACCTCAAGACCTGCAGCAGACACATGGTCAAGTAGTTTAGTGGCATAAGAGTCATTTAAGAGGAGATTAACATTGAAATCACCACATATAACATAACGCTCATATTCAATCAAAAACATAGATAACTCAACAAAAAACGAATCTAACACGCAAGACCTATGGGGTTTATACACGCAAGACACTAGTATCTTTGTTACACCGTCCGAAAGTTCAACAATAATGAATTCAGTATCAGAGTTATGCGATACTGCTAAAAGCCTCATTTTTAGAGTAGATCTGTAATAAATTGCAACACCTCCCCCTTTCTTAGTTGTTCGATCGCACCGCACAAGATTATAGTTAGGGATGTGATAGTAGAAGTCCGAAATATTAGGATTGAACCATGTTTCTGAGACGCAGATAACATCAACGCCGGACTCCACAAAAATATTCCTAACATAGTCCAGTTTATCCCTGCTAAGGCTTCGCGCGTTAAAATGCACCACATTAAGGCCACTCGACTGTTTACACATAATATTAATTAAAGTCTTATGGGGCTCCTCAATGCTGGAAGCAGAATTCCTAGCGGGGTTTATACCAAACATACTGAGCTAGTGAAAGAGCAACTACAAAGTGCATTGAACATATAAAAACATAAATGCATGTGATTGAAATAAATCAAAGTAGAAAAGAATATAGCATAATAGGAAAATAGCCGAAAGTTACAAAAACATTCATGGACAGAGAGTAAGAGAAATTGTTTGAAATTCACAAAGAAAATAGTAAACAAATAAGAAATGAAGGGAACTAGGCTTGAAATGAAAGAGAAAATACATAACATAACTGACTTAATTTCTGAGCTTGCACAAGTTGGAAAAAACATAAAGTAAAAATCTAAGCCTAACATACGGTTTATGTGTATATGTAGTTGCTATTGCGTTTCAGTGCTGGTAAGAGAATTAATCTCGGATCTGCTGCTCACTTGCTTAGGCTCTTCGTTTGACTTAAGTCGCACAAAAATTTTCCCACGAATGGAGAACGCTGACACCAATATTTTCTTCCGTCTAAGCTCAGAGGCATATGCCATCACGTCACGCAGCATTTTTGGCAGACTCTCATGCAAATAAATCGATCCATAGCCCGGCATATCAACGTCAGAGAGCGCTAGCGATCTCTTTTTTGATTTGCAGAAAATAGCAATAGACTTTAAGAGATGCTTGCGGTCATGCGCAGAGAGCAGCTTAACAACAATAGGGCAATTGTTGCTGCTTTTTTGCTTATTGCCTTTTGCACTTCGTATGCGAAAAGCCTCACGCAAAGGCGGAGGCTTGTGCTGCACTGCACCACAAATCTTGGCAAAGAGTTCAGGCAAACACTCATTAGCCGTTTGTGGGATCCCGTTAATTATTACATCTGTGGAAACTGCACTACTTTCTAGAGCACAGATGTGAGTCTGGACAGCGATCAATTCACTGCGAAGAGTAAGAACTTCGGTGCACGTGTTCTCCACTGCAGTCACTCTTTTTTCGATAGCTGCTATAGAGCGCTTCAAATTTGCCGTTTCAGCAGCCAACTCACCGATTTTCTGCATAACTCTCTCTTCCGATTTTGTCATAACTGCACTCAACTGTTCGATGATTAAGACTCTCTGCTCTTCCAATTTCTTCTCCATTCTATCAAACATAGCTGATGCAGGTGTTAGAGGAGTCTTAGGGGGAGACGCAGGTTTTCGTACTGGATTTTTTCGCGTTGTCCTATTAATTTATCAGGTGAAAGAAGCGCTGGCACAATGCAGGTATATCAGTAGGTCTCAACAGTCGCACTACACACGCACGCCAGAAGATAAACGAATTTTGGTAAATTTCAAAAGATTGCCGAGATAAAAAGCAAATACTAGGGAGCACTGCAAAAACACGTCCTACTCGTTTGACATTAAAGTGAAAACGCTATCTATGAAGCTATGAAGCTATAAAATATTTTCGACACTGGCTGGAAGCACGAGACTTTTTTATATTGACTGACCACGAACCTTTAGTGTTGGCGTTTCACCAACGAGCAGATAAGGCCTCGCCCGCTTCATTAGCCAGTTCAGTACAAATATACAGCACATCTCTGGGAAAGAAAACGTGGTAGCTGATGCGCTCTCTCGCATGGAATCAATTATTGTGCCTTCTGAGATAGACTTTAATTTGTTCGCTAAGGCTCAACAAACTGACGACGAAATTAAATATCTTATCAGCGATGAGAAATCTTCTTTGAAAGTTCACAAGTTTACTTTGGGTGCAAGCAAGCAAGAAATATATTGTGATGTGTTCACACAAAACATAAGACCAATTGTGCCTAAGAAATTTCGTCAGCAAATTTTCAATATATTTCACAACCTCTCCGAGTGCCAGAGCGACCAATAAACTTATTTCACAGCGATATGTTTTGCGTTCTATGAACAAGGACATCACACTGTGGGCGCGTTCATGTATTCCTTGCCAGCGATTGAAGATCAGCCGTCATGTTCACATATCTCCAGCTCAATTTCCTGCACGAGATCAAAGGTTTGACCATATTCATATCAACTTGATCGGTCCAATGCCAATTAGCCAAGGGTTTAAGTATTGTTTAAGAATAGTCGACCGGTTCACAAGATGGCCCGAAGCTATTCCGATGAGGGACATGTCTGCAGACACCGTTGTGAGTGCTTTTTTCACAAACTGGATCGCGCGATACGGTAGCCCGAAAGTTATCACAACAGATCAAGGCTCTCAATTTGAGAGCGTACTATTTCGGGCACTAACTCGTCTCATCGGAAGCAAGCGTATTAGAACAACGGCCTACCACCCATCAACTAACGGCCTTGTGGAGAGGTGGCATCGCACGTTGAAAGCCGGGATCATGTGCCATCAGTCAGATAAATGGACTCAAATATTGCCAACTGTTTTATTGGGTTTGAGAACATGTTACAAAGAGGACCTTAAAGCGTCACCAGCTGAATTTCTCTTTGGAACCGCACTACGAATACCTGAAGAATTTTTCAGTCACGAGGATCCACCTGTAAATCCGGAGTATTTTCTTGAGGATTTTCGAATTCATATGCGTAACATCAAACCTGCTCCAGTAGCTCATCACTCATGTTTTTGTTAGAGTGGATGCTTTACGTCGTTCATTAGATCAACCTTATTCTGGACCGCATGAAATCATCGAAAGGATTAGTGACACAGTTTTTAAAATCCATTTTAATGGTAAACACACAAATATCAACATTGAGCGTTTGACACCAGCACACCTTCCAACATCTGATGTGTTCACCGATAGGAGGATTTCAGCTGAAGTCGAAAACTCGTCAAAGGAATCATCTCACAATAATCCAGAAGACCCATTCTCGTCGTTGGACCCTTCATTAGCTCGTAAAACTTATTCTAGGAAACATGTAAAGTTAAATGTTCCATAATTATTCTTTTAATGTGAACACTTCAAATGGGGGGGAGTAGTGTAGGCATCAAAATGTAACAGAGTGACATCTCGTTTTTGTTTTCCTTTTTGCTCGTCATTCGTTCTTTGAATTGAAACGTTTAATTTTAACAACAAATTCATTCATGTTTCCTCTGCTGAAGCGAAATGTAGTTTTCTTTGAACGGAAATGACAAAGACGCTACAGTTCTTCGAAAATGTCGAACTGGTAGGCACATACTAGTTTATGAACTAGTATTTTTTTTTTTTTTAACTGGTTTGGGTTTCCACTGCAGGGAAATTTTAACAAAATTTGCTCCAGATTTTGCTGAAAGGTAAATAAAAGCTCTGCAATATTTTGAACGCATAATCTCAAAAATGCCAAATTTTTAGTTGTGACTCTTTTGAAGACGGTGTGCGAATTACTGGACATTGGGAACGGAAAGCTGCCAGTAAATGAGAGATTAAGACGCATTTTATGGCCTGATAATTTTTTCAACTTATAAACATCGAAAGCAGAACTGATCGAAAGAATGTTTCTTTTTTAAGAAAATTAATTATAGGAATCACGATTGGCTCAGTGAACGGGATATTCTTGCTGCGAAGAATAAGGATGCCTATCTACTAAATAATAGTGGTATTGACAACAGTCGTTGCTTGAGCTGATCTGCTCTTTTACCAGACTGCCAGGCCACTTGCTCACTTTGGTGAATACCACTAATGTTATTCAATCCAGCATTGTGAGGAAATAGCTTATACGTCGATAAACGCCGTTGTGGAAGAAGACCATCCAACGGAGTTTTTGAACTCGATTGATCTTCCAGGGAGACCACACATACTGAAATTGAAAATAGATGTGACAATTATCATGTTGCAGAATATTAATCAGCTAAAACTTTGCAACGGAACGCGACTCGCATTTAAGAAATTAATGAAGAAATTAGTGTAAGTAAAGATTTTAACGTGGCCTTTCAAACGTGAAGAATTCCCATGATTCCGACCGATACACCATTTCAATTTAAAACATTGCAACTTCCAATTGATATTAGGAATCACAATCAATAATGCTCCAGGTCGAACTTTGGAAAAATATGCACCCTCATTGCGTAAGTCGTAAATTAGACCAAATTTCACGACTCGACAAGACTGGCATTTCCTACAGTCGTGTCGAACGAAAGTCTGGTAAAATTCGACATGGCAGCACTTTTGTCGCATTGTGTAAAGTATTCGATACGGCAACGTCGAGAAATAAACGCCATTTTTACAATTACCGTTCTATTTGTCGAGGAAATAACCATTAGTGCGTAATTTTTAAAATGAAAGTGACGAATAAACAACAATTTGAAGAAATGGTGGGATATTTAGTAGCAAAACCTTTACTGGCTATGGGTTGGAATAAAGAGCTAACCAAAAGCCAAGTAAAAGCCGAGTGGGAAAAAATTGCAACCAAATGCAACAGCTTAGGCCCCCCAGTTCGTGATGGAAGCGGTTGGCAAAAGGTTATAAATGATAAAGTTGGAATAACTCTGAATATTACTGATTATCTTACTTTATTTTTTCAAACAAATAAAAATCAAATAGGTATGGCATGATTTAAAATATGCAGTAAAAAGCAAGCTGCGCCATAACGCTTCCGAATCAAGGGCTACAGGAGGTGGAATTTTTACGCAGCGTATTCTTTCTCCACTAGAGGAGTCTGTGGCTAATTTGGTTCAATTTAATAAGCAAATTAATCCCGGAGGGGTAGCATGTTTTACACCACCAGATGACCAACCGTGCACAAGCTCTCAAGTTTTAAACGTATCAAATGTAGACCGTAATACTTCAGAGTCTATAGAAATAATCTCCAACGGTATAATTTATGACAGTGATGAAAATAGAGAGAATATTCCACCCTCAAGAACAAACTCAACGAAAACACCCCCGGCACCGAACAAAGAAAGGCTAACCCAAAAGAAAACATCTTCGGCGACGAACCGGGAACTTTTACTTCAAAAGCAAACTGAAGTACAGAGTAATTTGTATGAAGATGTGAAAAACTCACTTAAACGTATAGAAGGCCATTTGAAAGAAACAGAGCGCTACGAAAGAAAGCGATTCAAACTAGAGGAGGAACGCCTAAGACTTTACAAAAAAGAACTGGAGCTAAATGAAACTCAACGCAAAATCAAAAATCAACAAAGGAAAGAAAAGATACTCCTTAAACAGGAAAAACTAAAAATACAAAGAATGAAGTTAAACATTTTGGAAAGAAATAATTAAAAAAGTAGTCTTAAGAGTAATTTTGAATTAACACTTTTATTTTACACTTTATGAATAAACAAAAGACTGAATTGCAAAACATAAATAGGTTTTAATTAATCAGAGTGTTCATCAGTGAATTTCTAATGTTTGCAGCTGTTAAATCCTCAGGTGGCAGGACGTCGTGTCTATACTTGTTTCTTCACTATCTTCATTTATGGTCGTCTCCTGTGCAACTTCTCCTAAATTTATACAAATATTGTGCAAAGCTGCACATATACTTATAATCGCTTTTGCCTTATTAAAATCGTACATTAATCGCTGAGAGCTCAAAAGGCAATGGAAACGATTTTTCATCACACCAATAGTTCTCTCAACAACGTTTCGAGCCTTTGAATGACACTTATTGAATGTACTTTGGTGTGTACCTTCTCCTGCGCTTCTATATGGAGTTATCAAAAACGGCTCTAATGGGTAACCAGCATCTTAAATAAAGATGTTGCAGTTTATTAAAACAAATTGGAAGTTTTAAAATACCTAATAACCAAGTATTGTGCTCTCCGTTATTATATTGGGCTTGTAAATATGACCTTATGTCACTTGATCTCCAAATGAGTGAGTCATGACATGATCCAGGATATCTCGGGTCTATGCTCCTAATTCGCATTTTGTGATCACATACCTTTAGTGCAAAAAAAAAATTAGGTAGGATAGAAATGTTTAATGCCACTTACCACCATTGTGATTAAACTATAAAAACCCTTCCTGTTGTAGAAATGTGGGCGTTCTTCAGCACTTGGAGTTCTATTGCTATGTGCGTTCCATCAACACATCCTATTACGCCAGGGAGACGAAACTTTGTATAAAAATACTCTTTTATTTGTAATTTGTCGTCGTTGTCTGGCATTTTTATCCACTTGCAGCAAAGTTTCTCCTCCATTAAAGGTATCAACTCTTTAATGATGAGACTGACGGTTGGTTGAGCGAGGCCTAGATTAAACTGGTTTCCAGCTCCATGCTGGTAGCTGCCCTTGGCCAAAACGTTCAAAGTGGCAGCTAATTGTATGGCTGGTTGCACGGCAGTACTACGAATTGCGTCTGGTAATGCAATTTCTTCCAGTACTAACTGAAATGCTTGCTTCGAAAAGCTTAAATTTCGCACAAACCTGAAAAAGTTAAACAACATATAAACACTCGCATATGTACATATGCATTTTCAGAAAAATTACTCCACATCTGGCAAATCATATACATTTAATTGCTGCCTCAAATGTCTTCGCAATTTTATCGGCTCCTGTATTTGATCCTCGTCTTCTGATGAGCTGTAAAATATTTCTATGCTATTCATATTTTGTTAAATACAATAGTATTCACAGTAATTTTTAGTTAATTTTTGCACTTTATCACTTCATAAACAAGCTGTCGTGCTGAAAAAAGTAAACGACGAAATTTGTCGAAAACTATACAGTGCTGTCAAGTTTTTCCGTTTCAATACACTAGTCGAGTGGAAATTTTAGGCAATGACGTGAAATTTTCGATACGATTCGACTCTCGAAAAACGACTCTCGCAATGAGGGTGATGGCTTAGATTTAGATGCGGATTGCTTCTCAGCGGGGCTACTCTCCAATGCGATGCGATAGGCAATCGCGACAGCGCATTACTTACGACGTATTTGCCTATCGCATCGCATTTCTCTTTCGCATAGCATTACAGAGTAGCCCCCCAGATGTTGCGTGTTCCTGTGTCGGCAAACCAGATATCTTTGATATCTATGCAGAGATGGGAAAAACAACAAACATATGCTTTGTTTCGTTAATAATTTATCATCCATATAACAGGAATACACCACAGCAAAGCGTGGCAGGGTACAGCTAGTCTATATGAGTAGTCCACTTGCAAACAGCGTTATGTGATTTTATAATAGTAAGCCATAAATTAAAAAAAATATGTCTACAACAACAAGTAACATCCAAATTATATATTTCTTTTTATTATCTGAAAATTTGGATAAATAGGAGCCTACTAACAATAAAAATCAAAATCGCAGTGTGGTAGTTTTTGCAAATTTTGTATATAGAAATTAAATATAGCGAGTTTTGAAAAAGTAAGTTTTATATATCCAGCTTTTTTAAGCTTTTCGCGTTCTCTCTTCCATGAAGGTTGGTCTGCTTCTTTTCTAAGACGTCTTCCACTAGGCACCGAAACTACCACGTTTTCTTGCAGTTTTCTAAGTTCATCAGAAGATGGAAACTTTTGAGTTTGTATAAATACGTACAATAAATATTATAGCGACTTTTGGAAGTGTATATATACATACAGTAAGTATTAAAGCGGCTTTTGCTAGAGTAGCTAACATTTGATGCTATATTTTCAGAATATATAAGGATTTTGCACTGTATTGTTTCTGGACATGAAACTACTTTAAATACTGGTACGTTTACCACCAAAAACTAAAAATCAAAAAAATTTACATAGCGCACTTTGCAAGTGGACTACTCATATGTATACAATACATATATGTATACTATACATATATAAAAATGTTGTGTTCTTATGTCACGGTCGTCAAAACTCGAGAACGGCCGAACCGATTTGAATAATTTTTCGTTGTATTGTTCGATATAATACCAGAACCAATTATATCGCAAAAAATTGCAGGGTTTCCACCTATTTGAAAATTTTTAAACCCAATTATTTTGATAAAATAAATAAATTATTACAAAATGGGTATCAAATTAAATTGGTTTGCGAAAGATAACTGCTGGAAATATTTTTGCGAACGTTGCCACCTATTTGAAAATTTTAACTCAGTCAAATTGATGAAATAAATGAAATATTGTCATGTGGGTGTCAAACCAAAGTGCTTTAAGAAGGCTTACAGCCGAAAATATGTTTGAATAGGGTTGCCACCTGTTTGTAAATTTAACTAAAGTACATCGATAAAATAAATGAAATATTACAATATGGGTATAAAATTAAATAGGTTTAAGAAAGATAACTGTTGGTAATATTTTTGGGAAGGGTTGCCACCAATTTTAAAATTTTAACTCAGTTAAATTAAGTAAATGAAATATTGCTATGTGGGTTAGAGTGCTTCATAAGAACACTCTTTTTGGAAGTTCATAAACGTTACATCAGAATATGATTATTTGTGATAAAAAAAGAGACACGTATTTTTTTTTTGAAAAAAAAGTTTTCTTAGAGCTCGTGCTGGTCGGTTTTTTTTATAAAAACGCTGATGTTCTCAATTTCTTTATTTTCTTGAAATGTTAAAATGCAGCTAAAAATGTGGTTTTAACATATAATTACTCTGGTATTATTGGGGAACTTTCCTTTAATTACACACCTGTCTTGGACAATTAGAATGGGTCTAGTTCCCGAAAATATGCTCTCGAAAAGACACTAGTAAAATTAAAACGTTAATACTGAACGATTTACGCATTGTCATGGTTTGGAACTTGTTACCAGGGGGTTTCTGGGGTTGCTAATTAGGAATCTGAAGTCAGTTTTTCGAAATTCAAAATGGCGGATCCAAAATGGGGGTCCATTTTTAAAAAAATTTATTGGATTTGTTCGAAACCCGGCACTCGAGAGTTTTTGTGGTCGCCGATTACGAATCTGAAGTAAATTTTTTTTAATTAAAAATGGTGGATCCAATATGGCGATCAAATTAAAAAAAGTACTAAAATTATAACGTTGATACTGAACGTTTTAAACATTGTCAAGGGTTAAAACACGTTCCCAGTGGGTTTCTGAGGTTGCTGATTACGAATCCGATGTCAGATTTTCAAAATTCAAAATGGGGGATCCAAAGTGGCGCCCAACTTTAAAAAAATTGATTGGATTTGTTTTAAACTCTTAACCGCCAAAAAAAAGGGAAAATATTTGAAAATTTAAACTAAGATATTTTCATAAAATAAATGAAATACGGTAATTTGGGTATCAAACTTTAGATTTTTAGGAAGGCTTACAGCCGAAAATATGTTTGAGGAGGGTTGCCACCTCTTTGAAACTGTAACTCAGTTAAATTGATTAAACAAATAAAATATTGCAATGTGGGTATCAAACTAAAGAGGGTTTTAAAGTCCAGTCAAAAATATGTTTGAGGAGGGTGGCCACTTGTTTGAAAATGTAACTCAATTAAAGTGGTAAGCTAAATGAAATTTTACAATATCGGTACCAAACTAAAAGCATTTGTTTGATATAGGTACCAAATTAAAGAGGTTTAAGAAAGATGACTGATGGAAATATTTTTGAGGAGGGCTGCCACCTAATTGAAAATTTTAACTCAGTTAAATTGATTAAACAAATAAAATATTGCAATGTGGGTATCAAACTAAAGAGTTTTTCAAAGTCCAGTCGAAAATATGTTTGAGGAGGGTGACCACCTGTTTGAAAATTTAACTCAATTAAATTGCTAAAATAAATGAAATTTTACAATATCGGTACCAAACTAAAGGCATTTGAGAAATCTTGATTTAGAAATATTTTCAATTGCATTATGCCTACGGTGACCATCCGTTCTGTTTTTTTGCAGGACCGTACTGTATTTCAAAGGTCGGTCCTGCGTAGTTTCTCAAACCTGAAAAACCTGAAAATGTACTGAGTTTTTCCAAGTGTCCTGCATTTGTCCCGCATTTTATTCGTTATTTTAAAATTATCGGACAATGGATGGATTTTTTAAAAAAATTGTTTTTTGGTACTTTTCGTAGCTTTTCTTCAATATCTCATCAAAAAATCTCCCAATCAACGTAAGCGACTTACAGCTCGAAGGTTATTGATGTGCCTCTTACCAAAATATATAACTTGTGGCGACTTCAATGAAAATTATTAGTGCTACAGGCGACCATTTGCATTTTGTCGTCAAAATCGAAAAAAAGAGATTTTCAATCAAATACGCATTTTCATTTGATTATTTTTTTCATTATTTTAAAAATTCGATAAGGAAGATATATCATTACAGTAAATTTTGAGCCAGAGATAATGAAAATCGGATTAGAAATATAGATGCTATGGAGCGCAATCTGCACAAATTATATATTTTTGTAAAGGGCACTTTGTAACTCGTTGTTTACGTCGATTCATGACGTCGATTTTTGACAAATAACTGCGAAAAGTACCAAAAAAACAAAAAAAAAGGGTATTGTTTTCGTTTTGAACGACTCAAATTTGCCTATAAAATAATCTTTTAAAGGTTTCCACTTTTCGTGTAAGCTATTGTAATTATAATATGTTTTACTATACTTTATAAATATTCATGTAAAAAAATATTAATATCGATGAAGAAAACGTGATTCATTTTTAAAGTTTAAAATGTATTAAGAATTTAGACTCATAAATCTTTTGATATTTTTATACTACGTAAATATGTGTAGGCATATTTTTGAAAAATTGTCCTTCATTTTGAATCCATATTTATGGTCACCGTAATTATGCCCTATCTAAAAGTAAAGGCAGCAAATATTGGAACTAAGGCAAATATTACATAATTGGTTCCAAACGAAAAGTGTTAGGGAAAGCTTTATTAAAGTTTTTTTTTTTTTAATGTTTCCACTTATCCAAAAGCTGAACAGTTTAAATAAAGAAAGAATTTACAAAATCTTATCAAACGAAGTGATCACATTGTCAACGAAGTGTTGGTATACAAATTTCGCAATGAAGAAATAATAATAAAAAACTGCTGATACAAATGAAAAAATAATAAAAATCATATTATCAACGAAGTGTTGGTATACAAATTTCGCAATGAAGAAATTATAATAAAAAACTGCTGATACAAATGAAAAAAATAATAAAAGCCGTAACGAAATCATAAAAATATCCCATGAAAGCTGTTTAAAAAAACCTTAATGAAATCTTAAAATTTTGGTCTAACCCAGTGAAATTAGACTTTTTCTTAAATAAAATTTGTAACAGCAATTTTTTGATACAGTTTACTTCTATTTGACACGTAGATCATGGACCCACAGTCTTGCCCCTAAATTTCGTTTGACAACATTCCGCCATCTTGGATTTAAGTTTTTTATGGGTTTTCATTTTTCGTAAAAAATGGTTAAAAACAAATATGTAGAGAATTTCATTTTCCATATTTGTTATATAGAAGGTCGCGGTTTTTGCAATTTTTTGACAATTTCGGTTGAAAATACATAGCATATTGAAATTCCAAAGTTGTAGAGAATTTTTTTGTACGACGCTTAGATCATGGCCGAGAACGTGCCAAACATAGCGATTAGCCCAATAAAATTATATAAATTTAGTAGGAACAAAAAATAAAAAAATTTGTAACATCGATTTTTTGATGCAGTTTACTTCTATTTGACGCGTAGATCATGGATCCACGGTCTCGCCCCTAAATTTCATTTAGCAACGTTCCGCCATGTTGGATTTTATTTTTTTGGGGTTTTTTTTTTGCGATTTGCAAGCTTATTTTGCATTTTTCGTAAAAAAACTCCCGTGCAATATTACCAGAACATCCGGTATGGGAGAAGTACTTATTACAAATATATAAACTTATTGTTTGGGATGAGTGCACGATGGCACATCAAAAATCGCTTGAACTTCTTGATCGATCGGTGCGATATTTGCGTAGAAACGTTCAACCATTCGGAAATGCATTTGTATTTCTCGCGGGAGATTTTACGCAAACATTGCCTGTAATTTCTCGATCGACACCAGCGGGCGAGATAAATGCTTACTGAAATATTCAACACTGTGGCAAGACGAACATACATACATTGCAGTTGACTACGAATATGCGTGTCCAGCTACAGAGCGATTAATCAGCTGAGGTATTCTCGCGACAATTACTGAACATAGGGAACGGAAAGCTGCCAGTCAATGAGAGATTAGGACGAATTTCATTGCCTGATAATTTTTGTAACTAAGAAACGCCGAATGGAGAACTGATCGAAAGAATGTTTCCGGATATTCAAATTAATTATAGGAATCACGATTGGCTCAGTGAATGAGCTATTCTTGCCGCGAAAAATAAGGATGTCTATCAACTCAATAATGCTTTTCAATCCAGCATTCAAAGTGATGAGATAACATATATATACGTTAATAAACACCGTTATGGAAACAAATGAAGCAGTTAGCTATACAATGGATTTTTTTTTCCAGGAATTACCCCATATACTGAAATTGAAAACAGGTGTGTCAATTATCATGTTTCGGAATATTATTCAGCCAAAACTCTGCAACGGCACGCGACTCGCAGTTAAGAAATTGATGGAGAACGTAGGGGGGCCAAAGATTTTAACGTGGCGTTTCAAAGGTGAATATGTCCTCATCCCTCGAATTCCCATGATTCCGACCGGTACTCCATTTCAATTTAAAATACTTATTCTTATATACAATAAATCTCAAGGTCAATCTCTGGAAAAGTGTGGTTTAGATTTAGATGCTGATTGCTTCCCTCATGGACAAATCTATGTTGCGTGTCTTCAAACCAGATACCCGTGATATCTACGTAGAGAATGAAATAACAAAAAATATTGTATACACACAAGTATTGCAAAATCGGACTTATCTGAAACGTATGCTTTGTTTCGTTAATCATTTATCATCCATGTAACATTGTACAAATGTCATTGTGCGAATAAGACGTGTTTCTGCTGTGCTCCCGGGACTTTCATTCTATTGAGTCATTATAAATTAAAAGCTCTGATCCAGTACTCCATGAAATTGCAGGATTTTACACGAACTTGCAGGAAGTTGCAGGAAAAATGTTCCCGTACTCCAAAATCCTGTAAATGAGAGCGACTTTTGGAGAGTTGTGTAGAGAATGAAGTTGCAAGATTTTACCCGAACTTTTTCTTCTGGTAAAATCATGAAAAGTGTCAAGCAATCACTGGCTGACGTTTTTACAGGAAAAATGGTTTTTTTGTTCCCGTACTTTTTGTTGTTAGTTACTTTTTACTCTCACTTCAGAGAGTAATTTTGCTGTTTGACAGTTTTACAGGATTTTTCACGAAAAGTATTGGATCAGAGCTAAAATTGCCGCTGGTATCATATCCGTGTGCGCGTGCGAATCAACGTTCTTCCTAGCTGCATTAGGATTCAACTGCTTTCTTACCATGTACCGGCACGTAGCCAGCGAGAAGGCTCGGAAGGTTCAATACCGCTGACAAGTAAAAGTTAGCGACAGCAAGGATCTACGGTTTTCCAAGGATTTGAGATCTATCAGCATGAGACGGGATGTATATGATGGAATAGGATTTTCAAACTTTAGGCTTCGAAATGCAAATTTAAGAAATATGTGCACACGCTCAATCCTATTGGCTGCAAGTTGGGTATAAGGCCTCCAGACAAAGACTGCGTATTCAAGATGTGAGCGGACAAAGCTTGTGAATAACAGTTTTAAAGTATATGGATCAGTAAATTTAGCACTATTACGTCGCACGAATGCTAATACAGAGTACGATTTTGAAATTACAAAATTAATGTGAGTACTAAAAGAAAGCTTAGAATCAAATATGACTCCTAGATCTTTAATTTCGTTAACATTCTGCAAAGCGGTATTCGATATATTTTAAGACGAATTGACAATATTAAAAGTTTTCCCAAACGTAACCTTAAAGCATTTTTGAGTGTTTAGTGAGAGACGTGATTTCGAACACCATGAATAAAGGGTATCGAGGTCATGTTGGAGTCTTGTTACATCTACCGAGTTTCTTATTACAGAGAATAGTTTGAGGTCATCTACATGAAGCAAAAAGTTTGCGAAAGAAAAACAGTTGCATACGTCCTTAATAAATAACACAAACAGTAATGGGCCTAAGACACTACCTTGTGGGACTCCTGACAAGGCCACAAAAGGTTCGGAAGAAGAATCATCTACTGATACTACGCAACTTCTATTGGAGAAGTATGATTCCATCCACTTCAGGAATGATGAGTGAAAACCAAGACATGAAAGTTTGTTGATCAAGAGTTTATGCCAAAAGCCTTTGAGAAATCTGTATAAATACAGTCAACTTGTTGGCCATCAGAGAAAGATGAAATGCAGTACTCAGTAGAGACTGCCAAGTTAGAAACCGTGGACCGGTCAGAGACGAAACCATGCTGATTGTGAGTAATTAGCTCTTTAACAGCAAAATACATTTTGTCTTTTACAATGCTCTCAAACAATTTAGATATGATTGAAAGCTTTGAAATGGACCTGTAGTTCCGAGCATCATTTTTGTTACCATTTTTAAATGTTGGATTATGTAAGTTATTTTCCAGTCATCGATAAAAGCGCCGGTTGATAAGGAGTTATTAAAAAGAAATTTTAAGGGTTACACCAGCGCAGAACAATTTTTTAAGAACATGGTCGAGAGACCATCACTATCAGTTTGTGAAGAGGGCTTAAGTGCTGCTATCTCTGCGCTATTTATTCACGTTTTTCTCCTAGTTATTAGTATAGATTTTATTTTAATTTTAATTTTATTCAACATGTATTGTTGTCAGCTTTCTCTGTTGTCCTTTTCTATTAATCCACCTTTTTTCTTATCTGTCATTTTACCACTTCCTGCTTTTACATATTGGGATATACGCGCCACTGTTTGTGTTATTATGTTCGCTGTTAAAGTGTTGTGTCTTCGCTATTATTGTTGTTATGAATTTTAATAGTCGTCTTCGTTTCAAAGGCAATGACAGCGCTTATAACATGATACGCATACTAGGTAAGCAAAAAGATGACTTAACAATTTGCCATCTAAACGCGCAAAGCCTTCCGGCTAAAATAGACGAGTTTAGATACATTTTTGAATCGTCTGGCATCGACGTTATTTGTATCTCCGAGAATTGGTTCTCTGCGTGGTATAGCGATATTCTGGTTTGTGTTGACGGTATAAGCTTTTTCGTTCGGATATAATTGGCATGGTGGTGGAGTTGCGATGTTTGTAAAATCTGGTTTGTCCTGTTAAATTAATTGTACCTCGGAGCCTACCAATTCTATTGAGTACCTATTCGTCGAAATAATGTCAAATTATGATGAAATCCTCGTAGGATGTGTTTACGGACCAAATAAGCAAGCCGCTTATGAACACTTTATAGATTTTACTGAAAATCTTTGCCTTGGTGTTAACAACATTCTAATTGCTGGGGATTTTAACAGCGACCTGCTAACTGAAGAAAAATTTTCCTATGCTATGCATAATCTTGGCTTATTTCCAGTAAACACATCGACTCCAACACATTTCACGCAATCCATCAGCACTCTCTTGGACATTTTTTATGTAAGGGACATGTCGAAAATCCTCATTTCCGTCCCAAATTTTTCAAAGCATGACTTAATCTTTACCGTATTCGATTTTAATGGTACATGTAATACCGTTTCCTACTCGTATCGTGATTTTATGCATATAGACTATGAGCAACTCGGAGTAGCTGTTGAAGCCATACCCTGGAAATCAGTCTACAGTTTGGTATCTATTAACGAGCATATTGCGTTCCTTCAAACCAATATAAATGTACTTTTTCAACAATATGTACCGCTTTTAACCAAATCTAGTAACGCTCGAAACCGCCCTTGGTTCAATAGTTACATAAAGAATCTTATTCACAAGCT